>NC_133020.1:20725378-21028409 GCF_048564905.1 Vicugna pacos
AGGGATGTTGTGCCGACCAGTCAGTGTCCCCTGATGATCCGCTCTGTCTCGGTCACTGTTGACTGAACGGAGTCGTGCACTGAGGGCCAGTCTCTGACGGAAACTCTTCTCTGCGACTCCCTCGTTCCCCTTATGTACTGAGGATCTTAGAGCTAAAAGACTAGACATTGTCCAGCTCAGTAGGTACCTTTTTAAAGACGGAGAACAGCGATCACTGGAGCGGGTGAGCATCGCGTGGCATCTCACCCACGGCGACGCTGGGGTGGAGACCGAGGTCTCCCGACAGCCGGCCTTGCCGGCTTCTGCCACCCGTGCCGCCCGCCATGTGGGGCGGGGTCACCCCAGCCCCCGCCCTTTCTGCCACAGGAGGTACCAGCTGCAGCGCATCGTGAACGTGGAGAAGCGCCAGGACCACCTGCGTGGGGGCCGCTACCTCCTGGAGCTGGAGCTGCTGGAGCGGGGCCAGCGCCGGGTGCGGCTCTCTGAGTTCGTGTCCACGCGAGGCTGGCAGGGCGTGGAGGCGGCCGGCGGGGAGGAGGCCGAGGCCCAGAACCCGCAGGGCCTCGCTGGGAGCCCGCAGAGCAGCCGGAGGCGCGTCCTGAGCGTCCGCGCCCCGGAGCCCAAGCTGTGCTGGCCCCAGGGCTTCTCCTGGAATCACCGAGCCGTGGTCCACTTCGTTGTGCCCGGTGAGCCTCCATGGCGGGCGGCGTCCGTGGAGCAGGGGCCTCGCATTATCGTGAGCACCCGGGTCTCTGCGTCCTGATTGGATCTCATGAGAGCCTGTGAGAGAGGCCACTTTGCAGCTGGGGAAACTGAGGCTCACAGGAGAAAAGTAACTGGTCTGAGGTGGGGCAGTAGATGCCAGAGCAGGGACAGTGCTGACACAGGGCCAGCGCCTTCCTGTTGGATAAGTGTTCGGGGGGTGGGGGTGAAGGTCAGCGGGGGCTGCTGCGCTGGAATTCGCCCCACAGCTGGCCTGGGGACATGAGACAGGGAGGGGCCCGCAGGGCGGTGTCCATAACAAGAGAGTGGAGCCCGCCACAGACGGGAGTGTGACCGTGGGGTCAGACGGGCCTGAAGGGCGTGGTGAGACACACAGCTGGAGGGTTAGAGTGTCAGAGCCCAGGAAGGTGACCACGCGGGGCTGGTGACGGGCCGCAGCCCAAGGCCTTCCTGCCTGGGAGGCCGTGTGTGCGGGGAGTGGGTAGAGAGGCCCAGCAACTGAGCTCACCCTCTGCCCTCCATCCCCTACTGCTCTGCTGGCCTTTCCCATGTTGCGTTACCCCAAGCAAGGGTCTGAGGGGACTCCTGACCGCGCAGGAACCGGGAGTGGAGGTGCCCCTCTTGCGTTACCTCTGCTTTTTCCTCCCCACCTGCCCCGCCGGGCAGTGAAGAACCAGGCACGCTGGGTGCAGCAATTCATCAGAGACATGGAGACGCTGTTCCGGGTCACGGGCGACCCCCACTTCAGCGTCATCATCACTGACTTCAGCAGTGAGGACATGGATGTCGAGATGGCCCTGAAAAGGTCCAAGCTGAGGAGGTGAGGGTGTTCCCGGCGAGGCACAGCCTGAGCCGCCTCCTTCCTGAAGTCTCAGGGCTGCTGAGCCCAGGGCAGAGTCGGAAGTCCCACCAGTTCCCTGATTCCCAGTCTCTGGCTTTTCCCAGAGGGCTCACCACGTGTAGTCCCACCCCGGGAGCCCTCATCATGTCTAGTCTGTCTGCCAGCTTCCTCCAGGGACTGCCACCGCCGGGTCCCAGCGCTCAGCCCCCCTTTCTGCTCCCCCTGCAGCTACCAGTACATGAAGCTAAGTGGGAACTTCGAGCGCTCGGCTGGACTCCAGGCTGGTGTGGACCTGGTGAAGGTAACAGCCCGGGAAGGGCATGGGAGACGCGACTACAGGTGGGTGGAGAGGTGCTCAGACGGCCGGCTCCTTGGGAGGAAGGGACAAGGACATGGGGGCCAGGGCCAGGGTGGGAGTCAGCACAAGACGGTGGGACTTTTGTCCAGAGTCCTCGGAGTCCGTGAAGAGTGGGGAGGAGTCAGAACTCCCTCTGGTCGTGAGAACTGTGCCTCGATGCCCAGAACCGTGGAGTCAGTCTGACTGTTTCGTGCAAGTTTCTCAGTCACTGAATGGGAAAGAGCCTGAGGATGGTCCCAGAGAGCGGCCTGGCCCCTCACCCCAGGCTGTAGTGTCTGTTGACCCTCCCACCTCTGTCCCCAGGACCCACACAGCATCATCTTCCTCTGTGACCTCCACATCCACTTCCCAGACGGAGTCATCGATGCCATCCGGAAGCACTGTGTGGAGGGCAAGATGGCCTTCGCCCCCATGGTGATGAGGCTGCACTGCGGGGCCACCCCCCAGTGGCCAGAGGGTGAGCCTGCCTTGGCTCTTAACCCCAGAGCTGGAAACGGCCATGTCGGCAAGGGCAGCTCCCCTCCCCACCCTCCCTTCCACTCCTCTGCTCACCTGGGCAGACTGCAGAGACGGCCCCAGGCCCCCAGCTGCGCAGCAGTGATGAGCACTTCCCGCCTCGCCTCCTCCTTCATTCACTCATCAGATATTTATTAAGCACTTACTGTGTGCCAGTCTGCCCTGTGAGGACGCAGAGCTGGGAGGAGGTTTCCCTGGCCTAGAGAGGGAACGGGCCAGGCTCTGCCCTGCGGGCTGCTGCTGTCAGAGCCTCCTGTGGGCCGTCCGCAGCCCTTGGTCCCTCCCTGGTGGGGCTGCTGCCTTCATTGGACCCTGAGCCTTAGCTCACGGGGGCCTCCCTGCCAACCGGCAAGGGGCTTGTTCCGGGTGAGCGTTCTCAGCCTCGGCCAGCCCTGTCCTCTGTCTCTCAGAAGAGGCCCTGGGGATGCGGACGTGCCCTCCTGGCCCTGGCTCAGCGCCTCTGGGGCTTCTTGTCCATCCGCAGGCTACTGGGAGGTGAACGGGTTTGGGCTGCTCGGCATCTACAAGTCAGACCTGGACAGGATCGGGGGCATGAACACCAAGGAGTTCCGAGACCGCTGGGGCGGAGAGGACTGGGAGCTGCTGGACAGGTGACTGGGGGGGAGGGCGCCTGAGACGCCTGGGGGCCTCCCCAGGGGGGCTGGGGGCTGGAGCAGGGCTTGATCCCCCAGGCCCAGGCCCCCTAGTCTGACACTGGACTCTGCCACTTCCTGGGGGTCAAGTTACTTCCCTCACTGAGACAGAGTCCGCAGCCATTGGAGGGGTGGTGCTGCCTCTGCCCATGTCGCTGGGCAGGTGTGGAGGGTGCTTGGCAGACCATCAGGATAAGAGCACAGACTCTGAGCTGTGCCAGTGTGAATGGTAATGTTCTCAGCCAGGAGCACACAGCTGGGGAGGAGGCTGAGGTTGGGTGGGTGGATAAGAGACCCAGAAAAGTGTCAGGAGAGAATTTGGGGTCCAGCAAAAGAGCCAGTGTGGACCATTGAAGGACAACGAGGTATTCAGGAGGTCCTGGATTCCCAGAAGCCCAGGAGAAAGGCCGTCGGGGCAGGGGAGAGGGTCAGTGGTAGGAGGAGGAGAGACCGGCCAAGCTGCCTGGCAGGCGGGCAAGTGGACGGGAAGAGGAGGTCGCAGCAGGGATCATCCCTGGCCCCTCCCGCCTCCCTGCGCTGTGTCCATCTCACTGTCGTCCTTTCTAGAGATAGAGGCTCGGGAGGAAGCGCGCCCCACAGTGCGGAGCTGGGCCTCCAGCCCAGGCTATTGGCTGTCTCCGCCCTGCACCCCTCCGCCGCCCCGTGGGGAGTGGCCGGAGGGTGAGGAGGGGGGGGGCGCTGCTCCTGCTTACCTTGCTCCCTCCGCTTCAGAATCCTCCAAGCAGGCCTGGAAGTGGAACGTCTCTCCCTCCGGAATTTCTTCCATCACTTCCATTCCAAGCGAGGCATGTGGAACCGCCGCCAGATGAAGATGCTGTGATCCGACGGGTGGCCCACTGGACCAACCACTCCCCGCCCCTGGACCGCGGTGGCCCGGCTGCGCCCACTCACTGCGGCAGGAGGAGAGCGAGGGGAGCTGGAGCCGCGGGGGGCCCACGGGGCCTCCGAGCCAACACCCCGCACCAGCAGCCATCCTCCGTGGGGCAAGGCCAAGGCCCCTCCACCCCTGGGCCTCTGAAGGGAGGACCTTGGGAGGAGGCCAGGAGATGGGACAGAGATGGGACGGCTCCCGGGAAGGGTGGCCGAACCAGGTCAAGGAAGCAGAGACCTGCTTGGTCAACACCAACCTGAATCGGGAGGTGGATTCCAGTATCCACCCGGTGCCCCTCTGGGGCAGTGACCATGGACTGGAAACTCTTCTATTGGACATATTTTATTGTGTTTTATTTTTTTTTAACAGAAACCAAAACTGTCCAGACCCAGCATTGACTGTGAGGGAGTGGAGTTGTGCATTTAGGAAGGGTCCCCCTTGCATACCTCAAACCTGCTCCCTGGTACAGGGGTCTCCCCCAGTCCCTGACCGAGCAGCTGATTTACAGCCCCGGAGCTGGCCCCCCATCGGGTAGTTCTTAGCTCCACCCAAGGCCCATGCCTCCAGGACACGCACACCTCTCCCAGGAAGCCCCCCAACCACCAATCAGGGCATTAACCTCACCCTTCGGGCAGTGCTAAACCCGACCGCCCAGACCAGAAGCACACAACTGGCAGCCCTTCCTGTGCCCCAGGGGGTGGGCGGTGCTCCTCAGTCCCCAGGCTGGGCAAGTAGGCGGAGCAGAACTGCGAGTCAGCCCAGCCTCAGGGACCAGACGAAGCAGAGGGGAGGGGAGGAGAGTGGGGCCCAGCAGGAGGGGATGGGAAGGGAAGAGGAAAGCTTGAGTCCTCGCAGCCCAGCTCTCCTGCCCTGAAGGGAAGAAGAGAAGGGGCTGGACCACACTATGAACTGGGAAACAGGGACCAGGAAGGAAGGTTTGGGGATGTAAGGGTATCGCCTGAGGCACCTCCCCCACGTGGAGGGGAGCAGGGCCGGGGGGCTGAAAAGTGAAGTCATTTCAGGGAACCTCGCCCTTGGCCTTAGTGGTCTGGGCACCCTTTCTGTCAGCTGATGCTCACACACCTGTCTTGCACTAATAACCCCAGGTGCCTTTGCGGCTGGCAGTTTTTCTTCTGCTGCTGCCGCTGACTCACCGGCAGCGTGTGGACGCGGCCTCCTGAACCCCAGTGTGTGTGGAGGGCGGGGAGCACGTGCCCCCGCTGTGACGAAGGGCTTCTGGGGCTGCAGCAGGGCCCAGGAGGCCAGGCGGCTGGGCCCGGGCTCCATGTGGTGACAGGGTGCACGTCACCTGGTGGGCCCTGTGTTCACCAAGAGCATAGATTTGGCATATGGGAGAGTGAAGCCCCTCGAGAACCTTCTGGAGGTTGACGAGACTCCGTGCCTCCTTACGGGATCAGGAAGGACACAGACTTTTCAGTTAATAGATCGTGGCTCGTGGATGCCATGCCTGCCCTCGGGCTATGGCTTCTCATGGTCCCTGCGCTGGGGAGGCCGTAGGGAGGAGAGAGGGCTGCCGTTGGCTGGCTGCGATGCCAGGTCTCTTCCTGGGGCCACTCCCATCCCTGGGCATCGCCCCGGAAGGCTTCATTCCTCCCCTTCTCCCCTCCCCTGCCCGGCCCCCGACCCGCTCTGCCCCAGCCAGTGCCTTGTGTTTGATGTTTGTTACCTCCACACCGTCTGCCTTAACTGGGAAGGCCTGGCATGGCCCCCTTCTCTGTAGGGAAATGTGTGGGTTTGGGGGGAAAGCATTCAACACAGCATCTTCTCAGAAAACAAACTGCTCTTGTGTTTTCCTTTGGCCCCTCAAGGTGGAAGAGGGGTGGGCTGAGGGCCCAGGGCTCATGTCAGCTTCCGCAGGTGTCAGGCCTCAGAGAGACAAGCCAGGGCCCCTCCGCACCACCCTCCACCCTTCATCAGCTGTGGGGGGCGTCTTTTCCTGGGCTGTGGTTCACTCAGGAAGGGGCTGACGTGGTTCCTGTCTGAGAAGCATTTGCAGTAGATGCATGGAGGCTGGTTTCAGTTGAGAAAGGCTGGTGGACACAGCATGGTTTGGTGAACGGTGGAGGGAAGCTGAGATGTGGCTTATTGTAAACGAGCAGACAATCTAAAAATCATTTCTGATTGAGCTGGAGGTGCCCTGTTGCTGCTTTACAGATACACCGTCTCAGTCGCGTTTGGTCTAGGCAGAGACTGAAATTAAATTAGTTTGTATTCCTTAAACACATGCCCAAGAGAAGGTGCTACTGTGAAAGATGGAGTAGCTTGTAGTAGGTCCTTAAAGGATCCTGCCTACACACGTTAGTCCAGAACTGACTAATCCACCACAGAGGCAGCAGATGGTGATAGGCCAAGGCACTGGGGCCAGGAGACTGGACTCAGAACAGGACCCAGAGGAGAGGGAGTGACTTAAAAGCCTTTTCTACCTCCAGGCATGGGGGATGCTCTTTGAGCCCCTTCCAGGACGCAGATGCTTCAGCCTTTACAACTCAAGACATAAAGATGGACTCACAGTGGAGCTGCAAAAAGTTTTCGAGTTAGAAATCATTCCATTCTACAGAAAGGGAAGGAATGGGGTGGAGTCAGAACCAGTCCTTAAGCTGGGTGGACTCGGCCTCAGGTAGACGCGCCTTAGGTGCAGGAGAGGCTGCTAAGAGAAAGGTTAGCAGCCTGAGCTCAGGACTCCAGACCAAGATGAATTGGGTGATATATCACATCTTCATTCTGGTGCTGAGGGTGGGAAGGAGGTCACTTACGTCGTCCCTCCTTCAGGGGCTCTCCCAGGGGCTGTGGGAAGTGCCCATCAGCCCGCACACCAGGGAGGAGAGAGGAGGAAGCAGCTCCAGGGCCAGTACCCCACAAAGGCCACACAGTCCCTGTCCGCCCCAAGGCTGCAACCTGTGGTCCTAGCTTACCTGGTAAAGTTCTGTCCTGGGTACAAAGAGCATTCATGAGGCCAGAGAGTCCTTGGGGCTGCCCCCAGCTCTCTCCCCACTCCAGGTGCCTCTGCCCAGGCACAACTGTGAGCTGAGACTCCCTGGCCCTCAGTTCCCCCTTGGCCACGCCCACCCCCCTGTTCCCCACCCTACCCTCCCGATTGCTCCGAAGCAACAAGCTTTGCTCTTTCTCCTTCCAAACCCCGCTCTCAGTCCAGGTCTGATAAACTGTGAAGTTACTATGAAATCTTCAGGGTGAGACCCCCTTCTGTGAAAAATTTCGTGTTAACAGTGGGCAAAACCATGAACCCAAACCTCCAGTGGTGTGTTCTGAGCATCAACCAGTGGGGGGGGGGGAGCAGGGGTAGAAGAGGTGGGTAATGGGGGCACAGATCTCCCCGAGCCTCAAAGAAAAGACTGCTGTTTGCGAGTTTTAGGAGAGCTCTGGACTTCTGCTGCGAAGCCCATCTCAGGGCGTGGTTTTACAGAGAACGCGGGTTCTCAGGCAGCACAGGAACTGGGCAGGCCCACCCTTTTCTTCCCTAATTTTCTTCCTGCTTTTATTTTAATTTGTGCCAATTCGGGGCTGCTTTGTAACTGAAAATGCCTTTTCAGAGCTGTCCCGGTGGTGGGCAGGTCTGCAGGGGCCCCTCCAAGTCCCTGCGGGCACGTTCTCCAGTGGCCACGTGGTGGCGCACGGTCCGCGGGAGTCACTGGTACGGGCCGAGCGCGGCTGGGGGCTGGCGGGTCACGTTTCTCCTGGAGGACTCCACTGACTGGACAGGATCGGAGTGCAACCCTGACCCCACGGAGGCCCAGAGCGAGAGCCTGTTCAAGGGTCTGCATAGGCTGACCTAAAATCCCACCAAACGGGTTCAAATGAGGTTCAAACAAACCAGTCCTGACATGGGGCCAGGGTGAGCGGTGGGACACACCGGGAGGCCCTCCAGCACAACCTGCAGGGTGGGGACTGTAGTTAGAAGGCAGAGGGCTGTGAGACCCTGGAAGAAGTTGCCTTGAAAGGGGTCCCCCGTGGGAGCATCCTTAAAGAGCAGGTTTTCTCAATCCCTCTGGGCCAGTTGAGGTTCAGCCCTGCCCAGAGACAGCGGGGTAGTTGAAATGACCTGAGAATTCGGTTGGATGAACCCCTAAATCCTGCAGGATGCCCCCATTTGGCCCAGAGCCCGGAGACCAGGAGCACCCCCAGAAGGGGTAGGGGTCCGGGCGGGATGTGCGACAGCGGGGCGCCCGCTCCTGCCTCGGGCGCTGGCCCTTTAAGGCCGGGCGGCGCCGGGAACAAAGGGCCGGACCGCGAGCACCGGCCTGAGTCACCTCTTCTCCGCGCGGCCCCGCCCCCCGGGCTCTGCGGGGCCCGCCCCCCGGGGGTCGGCGGAGGGGCGCGCGCCGGCGCAGTGGGGGGCGCGCGGGCCTGCCTCGGCCCCTGCCGTCGCCCGGCTCCTCCGAGCGGGGGCTGGGGGCTGGGGGCTGGGACCCCTTGCTCCGGACTGGCTGCTCCTCCGGGCTTCCCACTTGGGGCCTCAGTTTCCACAGCGCGGGAGGACACGGGGTGAGCCGGCCCCTCCCCCACAGGAAAGGGCTCCGAGCCTCCCCGTTTCCCAGCCCGAGGTCTGTCTCCCAGTGACCCCCGTCCCTGGGCACCCGTGTCTTAGCCCGCCCCACCCCAGGACAGCGGGTCTCCACGCCTGAGGCCCTGTTTGCGACGCGAGCACCCGGGAAAGGCAGCCCCCCAACCCTGCCAACCAGTGGCAGCCGAGCCGCAGACGCAGGGTTCTGGGTGATAGGAAGTTGGGGCTCGAGGTTCTGGGCAAGAAGAGGACGTGGGTCTGGAGATCGGGGTGGGACGACCCCAGGGGCTGAGGGGACAGCACAGAGCCCTCCCAGTGTCCCCCGGTTGCCCTGCGCCTGGGCCTGCCCCTCAGCAAGCACCGCCCTCCCTCCTCCCCGCCCTGCGCTGGGTCCAGCTCAGACTTCCCTGTTCCCTGGCTCTCTTGCTGGTGGTGCGAGTCTATCCCTGGACGTCGGGGATTGCACCATTGTTCCGCCGGACAGTCATTTACCCCGTAATCCTTGCTGGCCTATATATTTTGTCTCTTTACAAAACTTGAGTTGGAGAGGGAAGGAATGCCTCTTTTAACAGAAGAGTAAACAAAGTTGTACATTGTTTATTGACAGTAAGGTGGATGGGGACCACCAGCTCCACCAGATCATTCTGCCCTTTCATGGAAACAGGATTACAGAGATGTTCTCTCGAAGGCGTAAGTAACTGTCCCATCGAAGAGCCTTGGAATCCACCGCACAGAGCATTCACCTGGGGCCCAAGGCAGGAGGGCCCGTGGGAGGGAGTAGGCCTGTTAGAAGGCTGGGAGGGGACGTCCGCGGCAGCCAGGAGGGAACCGCGGAAGGCGCTGGAGCCAGGTACAAACCCTGACGGGTGAGCCTATTCCTGCTGCTGGGCTCCCTTCCAACCCAGGGTTGGCGGAGAGTCTCAGGGTGGAGGACGTACCCTCC
Organism: Vicugna pacos; assembly: GCF_048564905.1. NCBI lineage: Eukaryota > Metazoa > Chordata > Mammalia > Artiodactyla > Camelidae > Vicugna > Vicugna pacos. The sequence goes on from NC_133020.1 coordinate 20,734,845, forward strand.
GAGGGGCAGAGGTCAGGCGGCTAGGGACCAGGCCAGGGGCAGAGGCCATGAGTCACTTGCCCTAGGCAGCCCCAGGGCAGGGGTGACCATCCTGTGACTCAGCCTATCCACCCTGGGAGAAGCCATGTGGTGTTTTCCCTGTGTATCACTCAGACTCACATCAGACAAAATCAGCCCTTCTGTTGGCCTCAAAATGCCCGGTGCTCCAGACAAACCACCTGAAGAGGGGACAGTGAATGGCCTGGCCTTGAAAGGGCTGGTTTCACAAAAGGGAAGGGTGGAACCAGTCCAGGGAGAGCAGTTTGTTCAAATATATGGATTTGGGTGACCCACTATGGCAATTTGCCTTTAATTAGGGGCCTGAGACCCCTAACCCTCCTTCAGGATTCCATTTAAAAGGGTGCCCTGTCTGTCATGCTGTGGACACACACAGTGGCCTCAGGACACTGGGAGTGACAGCAGTTCCCACTTCCAGAGTCAGGCCCTGCCCTGGCACAGGGCTGAACACGGGACGTGAGTCATAAGACATCCAGTCCCCACACAGCCCTGTGCGGTTGGTGAGAGCCTTGTTAATCTGGTTGAAAAGTGGAAGCTCAGAGAGCCTAAGGAACTTGCTCAGGGTCACACAGCATGGTAGCCTATCATTTTAACCCCTACTCTGCTGCCTCCTGGAAGTTGAAGACATACTCCCTGCCCCCAAGGAGTTTGGGATCTAAAGATAAACTTATATGCCTAAGATGAAAGAAGACAGCAGACTTGCTAAGAAGAGGTGTAACACCCCTGCCGGGTGACACTGGCCTGGGGCTTTCCTGAATCTGCCAGGTGCTGTGTCCCTGAGCCCCTGCCTGGCCATGGCAGAAAGGGCCCTGGACCCATAGTCAAAAGGCTTGAGTTCAAACTGGTAACAGGTGATCTGGGCAGCTGAGAGAGTAGGGCTCAAAGAGAGATTTTCATCCGGACATTTTGAATTTTGACCCCTGTGAGTGTCTGAACTATCTAAAAAAAAATTTTTTTTTAATTTTTTAAACAGAAACAAATATGCACCCTAAAAGGCCAGTGGTTAATAGAAAGCAGAATGTGTACTTCCTCTCGCCCAGGCCTTAGCCTCTCTGTGCGTGAACTGGAAACAGCAGACCTTGCTTAGCACAGAGGGCTGTTAAAAGTGGTCGGGCTGGTAATGAGGTCTTAGAATGAGGATGAGATAAAAGACAAGTCTCTCCCAGTCAGGACCACCCTCCCACCTGTGGGCCTAGAGGCGTTGTAAGTACTGGGTTCTGACCCAGCCCCAAGTTTCTCAAGGGCCCTGTGTGTCTTCTCAGCAGCCTCCCCTGGTCTTTGAAATGCTTCCCTGCTCAGTGGGGAACCTCTCTCCTCCCCGCCCTCGGGGATGCTCCCTTCCAGGTGCTCCAGGCCCATCTCTCAGGGAGGGAGAGTCTCAGACCAGCCCACCTACCCGGGCCCCCACCATCTCTGCTGTGCAGACCCCCCAGCGGGCTTCCACCTGCCTCCAGCCTCCACTCAAGGGCAGAGAGTTCACCCTTCTCCCTGGGCTGCAGCACGTGACTCACTGTTCCCTGAACACACCCCACCCTTCCGCCAACTCCTGCCCCCTCCAGGACTAAAGGCCTTTCTCCGCGGTGCCCCCCGCCTCCGGAGGCCTGCCCTCCCTTCTAGACCCTGGGTTGTGTTCAGACCTGTCCAGGTGGCCCCTCCAGGTGCCTGCTTTCCTGCAGGGAATCTTCCATATTCCTGGTCCCCATGGTCCCCAGCTCAGTGACTTGCCCACATTACGTGCTCGATGAAGACAGCATTGAATTTTTCAAATGAGAGTTACTTCCAAGAGTATTTTCGACAAAGGCAAAAGAACGGATCTCCCAGGGTGAGATTCTAGGCCCAAGATGGCTGGGTGAGGGGCATGGTGTTCGGACAGTGAAGCTGTGCCTTTAAACTAGAAGCCCCTGGCCCAGGGATAGCCCTTCCTTCCCTGGTGTGCGCCGCAGGGAAGGAATGACTCAGGCTGGACGCTGCCACTGGTCTTCAGGCCAAAGCCTGCAGAGGCCCGGCCCGAGGCCTGCGTCTGGGGCCAGCGCTGCGCCGGCAGCCCTCCGGGTGCCAGGAGCAGTGGGTCTCGCCCTGAAAAGTCAACAGCCTCTCATCCAGCGCGGGCGGGCCGTCCGCGTGCTGTTCCCGTAATAACGCGCCGCTGGCCCGGAGACGGCCTCCGCGCCCTGAGCCCCGGGCGCAGCCTGGCCGCCAGGCGCCGGCCCTCCCCCGGGTGCGCGCGGCCCGCAACGCCCGGGCGCGTGGAGGGGCCGCCCCGCAGGCGTGCGGCGCCCCTCGTCCGCCAGGGGGCGCCAGGACCCTGCGGCGGCCTTGGGGCCGCTCAGCCTGGCCCGGAGCCCGAAGGCTCCTTGATCCCTTCGTGAGCCCAGCAGGTGACAGGGTTTCTCTATAGACACGGGGGTGGGGGTGCGGGGAGAGGGTGCAGGGAGGGACAGGAAGGCATGGGGGCTGCGATAGGAACCCCGTGGGGACGACTGACTTTTTTAGGACGCATTTTCCACCTCCTCTGCCGGAGGTCACCTTGTCGGTCAGTCTCAGGCGGGGCCCAAAGTTAATCATGGATTTGGCACGTAGAAACTTACAAAGAATTGGAACAGGAGTTCTTTCCGAATTAGCACGTTGCTCTGGGCCTTCCAAATGCTTGGCACTTCGCTCCAGGCTTCGGGGTTCTCTGCAGCAACCCCAAGCCCGCCTGACCCGTCTCTGCTCTTTGTAATCCTGCCCATCCTTCAAGGGCTGATAAATGGAGCCAAAATTTAAACAGTAAGAATTCAATACTGAGAATGCTGCATGCCAGGCCCAGCCCCGGCGAAGTGGGGGTTGACTCCCTTCTTACAGGTGAAAATACTGAGGCACAAAGAGATTAATGGCCCAGGGTCACCAGATACTAAGGGATGGTCCCAGTGTCCAAATCCTACACCCGTCTTCTTTCCTCTGGGTACCGGTGGTTCTCAAAGTGTGGTCCCTGAAGCAGCAGCAACTTGGGGGCTTGTTGGAAATGCAGATTCTCAGATTCCACCCCAGACCTGCTGACTCAGAAACTTGGGGTGGAGCCCAGCAATGTGCGCTTCAACAAGCCCTCAGGGGGTTCTGAGGCACTGCAAATGTGAGGGCCCTTGGTCTGCACCACACTGCCAGATTACTCGTGGTGGACGCTGCCGGCGTTTACTGTCTCAGATCTGCGCTGGGCCCTTTCCATCACTGAATTCTGTTGGCCACACCTATTTTACAGATGAGACAGACGAGGCTCAGAACAGCTCACTACTTTGCCCAGGATCATCCCGCCATTAATATTAGTCAGTATTTGAACCTAGCCAGGCTCTGGGGCCTGAGTCCTTAACCACTACCACGTGTGGTCCCTGGAGGGGCAGGTGGAGGAGACCCCCAGAGGTGGACACTGGTCTGAAGGATGCAGAGGTGATCCATCCAGAGCGCCCCCCTGAGCAGCAAATAAATCAGAGCCTGTGTTTGGCACCAGCACCTGGCACACTCCAGTGCCTGGAGCTGCCCGCCGTGCGTCTGTGTACAGGGTCTGATGCGTCCATCCTTAGATCCTCTTCGTGCTTCACTCAGACGTTTACTGAGCCTTTCTTGGTTTTGCAGAACCTTAGGCTTTGCGGTGGAGCTGGAATCCAGAGGGGAGGCCTAGATGCAGGTAAGTGCAAATGACTCAATTAATCGTCAAGCAAAACATCAACATTCCACACAATGGTGTGTGTGAGTTTAGTAAGTCCCCCTGAATTACACGTCTGCGAGAAGGCGAGAATTACTTCCTTGGAGTTTCAGGCCCTGGGAGTAAGAAGCAGTAAGTTGTGCCCACAGTCCCTGGCAAGAGTCCAGGCGCGTAGACCTCATCGGTAGAGCGTATCTGACCCAGGGATGGGAAAAGGGAAGGTGGTGAATTTCCCACCCCACCCAGCCGAGCCGGGAGCCTGCCAGGATCCTCTGTGTGTTCGGCTCCGATCGTGAGCTGGGCATCTACCATACAGTAGAGATCCCCGCCTTCCCCACGTCCACATCCCCTAATCCCCTCCAGTGACAGGCTTAGCAGAGAATCAAGTGCATAAAGGGAAAGCATATAGGAGATAAAAAGACCTTTTCAGTCCCACCCTGTAGATAAGCTTCATGGGAACAAGGACTTTGCCTTGTTCACTGCGTATCCCAGAGCCTGGCACCCAGCCTGGAGTGCTGAGTGAGTGAACTGGGACGTTCGTTCAGAAGGGGCTGGGGAGGCAGGACCACCATGAGCTGTGCTCCATGGGCCTCTTACGTGGAGCCCTCTGGGGGTGCAGGAGATGACTGTCTTTCCTGGGCACTTCCACTCCTGGTGTGGCCCTCAGTACAGCACACAGTTTGTGCCTGCATGCATTTGTGTCCTGGGGGTTGGCATGCCGGGGGCCTGTGTAGACAGGCAGGCTGCAGAGGAAGGATGCTGTTCTGACCTGGAGAGGCCCCAGGGCCGCTCCAGGGCAGGTGAGATCAAGATAGTGAGGTGTCCCCGGGGACACTGGGTCCCAGGGATCAGAGCCAGGATGTAGATAGCCCTCAAGGTCGGCCAGCCCTGAGACAGATGGCCCCTGCTAGCTTCAGCCAGTCCCAGGAGGCCTCGGCCAGAGCCCGCCGGCCAGAATTGCTGCCGCCCCAGCCCTGGGGGTCACTGGCTCCCCCGCCAGGCCCAGCAGATCCCGCCGGGCTCTCCCTTCCAGCTTTGGGATTCCAGCCCCCACTCCTGAACCCTAAGTAGCGGCTCTGGTGTTGTGTGTGGGCCGGGGTCTGGGGAGGGAAGGTTAGGGAGCGGGTGGCTCCGAGCTTGGAGTCAAGGGATCTGAACCCAGCAGCTGCCGTTTCTTCCCTCGGTGACCGCGGGCAGCTCACGTGCCCCCGCTGCTTCTCACCTCCCCTTTGTCAAAACGAGAGGATGCCAGCCCCCTCCCTCGTCGCGAGGAGCTGGTGTGTGGTCTGGTCTATACATGCTAAAGGGAGGGAGGAGCCGCTGCCAGACTCTGCCAAACCCTCCTCTAAAGCGCCGAGAAGGCCCCAGGACTGTTCTAACCTGAACCGCTAGGCGTCCTCTGGAACCAGACCCCCTGTGGATGCGGAACATGCCTCTCTTTCGACAGCTGCGTTTACCCAGCACTTACCATGTTCCAGGCACTCCTAAGTGTGTTTGTGCCTGATCTTACTTCTAGGCACCTTAAGAAAGGACATGTAGGTTTAGAGAGGTAGAGTAACTGGCCTGAGGTCACACAGCTAGACAGGGGAGTCAAGATTTGAACCCGGGTCTGCGTGAGTCCAGAGCTCCAGCCCTTAACCGCTGTTCTGCAGGCCTCTGGTCAGCTCCTGTTCCTTTGCCACCTTCGTGGAAGGCCAGGGCTCTGAGGAAATCCTTCCTCTCGTGCCTAACACAGCATCTGGCCAGTAATGTGTGCTCAGGAAGGAAGGAAGGAGGGAGAGAGGGAAGGGAGGGAGGAGGTGGGCAGGCAGGCTGGTCCAGTCCTCAGCCTGGGGCCCCGACCCAGGCTGGAGGCACTTTCTGCCACCCAGGGCCGTGCCCCGGGCAGCCAGGCAGCTGCTGGGTTACGGCTGTGCCCTCACTCCTTTTTCTAAAAATGCAAAGAGAAGAGCCCTCCAAGGCCACCAAACAGATGTCCAGTTGCTCCCTGGGGTCAGTCCTGTGCAGCCCGGTCCCGCCACCTGGCAGCCGCTTCCTCCGGGCCCCTGCCTGACAGCTGACCGCCGCCACCCTGTGACTGTTTACTGCAAGGCAAAGTCCAGTTTTATGGAGGTGGGAACTCATCCCAGCCTGGCCCGGCCCCGCCCGTGCTGAACTGTGGGACACCCGGGCAGTTTCGGGGTCCTTTCCCCGAAGTCCAGTCCCAGCAAACCCTTCCTTGCCAGGGCTTCCTTCCCACAGCCACCAGTCCCGTCAGCGCCCTTGGAATTTGAGCAGCAGTGGGGTTCAGGGACATGTACCCTGGCCCCGCAGTAAGGGCGCCCAGAGTCAGGCCCCAGCACTGCCCTCAGCAGCTGTGTGACCTGCGACCTCTGTTGCCCGCCTATAAACATGGGGGTAATGAGATTACAAAGCAGTGACCGTGTTTTCCTGCTTTGAAAGATACATATTATGGGGGGAGGGTGTCGCTCGGTGGTTAGTGTGCATGGGGTCATGGGTTCAATCCCCAGTCCCTCCATTAAAAAGAATTAGTGTGATTTTCCTTCACTAATTGCAGGAATAAACACAGACAGGGCACGTGCAGTGGAGCGTCTGGGGGAGTTAACACTGTTTCCTGCGTGATACCAGAAAGAAAAAAGGCTGGTGAGAATATGGATTATGTGCGTAGGTAAATCCAATGAGATACAGACTGAAATGTTGGCAGCGTCATCTCTGGGCCCTAGGAGTTGAGGTGTCCTTATTCCTTTGGCTTTGTCTGTATTTCCTGATTTTCCCTCAAGGAGTTTACGAGGGAAAGAGAGAATGTCAGCATAGCAACCCCACAGTTAGTATTCGAGTATTTGTCTTGACAGTTGAGAAGAAAGCTCGTGACAGCGGCTTGCAGACTGCAGGGCTTTGCAGGTGTCCGGCGTCTTGATAGGGTTTCCCGCAGCGCAGTTCGGACCTGGAACCGCAGGGGTGGGGAGGAAGCCTGCAAATCAGCTCTGCCGCCCTGGACCTCATCCCTCCCGCCTCGCCAGTAGGACAGGCTTGGAAGGCCCGTCCGCGGGCTGCCGTGGCTGGGGCCCGGGCAGGGCCCTGCGGTGTAAGGCCCCGGCTGCTCCGTGCGTGAGTCAGCAGCCTGGATGGAGCGCCCCCTGTGTGCGCCACTCTGCGCTCTGTTCGGGGACGATAGCTCTGTTTGCTTTCCAGTCGGTCATCAGACTTTCATCGAGCACCGTCTTTTTTGAGGAGGTCAGAGTGCAGAGGGCACGGCTGGAGGTGACCAGTCAGGCGGGGAGTTGGGAAGAGTTACAGAAGGGGTGGGTGCCACGTGAGAGAGGCAGATGGGGTGGGAAGGCGGCCGTCTGGAGAAGGACGTGTGGATTTTAATGCTGCCTCAGCTGGATCTTGAAGGACAGGAAGAATCCGTCAGAATTAAGGTCCAGAGTCTCTGCCTTGGGAAGCAGCACCCTAGTGGGAGAGACTGCTGAAAGGGTCCCAAGTGGGAGTTCATGTGGCCACAGTGATTTGCAGGGCTCAGAACAAGATGAGCCTGAGGGCCAAAATGCATTCAGAACGTCAAGGTGGTCATGGAGGGCGTGAAACCCAGCCGGGCCTTTCCCACTGCGGGCCTCTCTGAGCAGGCCCTTGAAGCCAGCCCTGCCTGCTGGTAAGTGCAGGGGAAGGGACTAAGGATCCTGTGTTGCCAAGAGGGCCACAGTGACTGCTTCGCTGCGCCTCATCTCGGGTTAAGGTTGGCCTCGGGAGGTGAGCAAGCCTGGCCAGATCTGGTTCTGCACTCGGCTCTTCCTGGTGGTGGCCAGTGGAGTATTCCGCGTCTCTTAAATAATGATGCCAAAAAGGCCAGAGGTTCTTGGCTCCTTTCCCAAGTGCCAGGACCGGGAGCAGCTGAGAACGCAAACTCAGACGCTCCAGTGCTGGCAATGGCAGGAAATGCTGCTCACGGGAAGTGCCCGCCTTGCTTACAGGCGTTTAGCCTCAAACCGTGCACACTTCTGTCTGCCCGCAGGGCATCAGTTTTAGTACCCAACCCTCTCATTTGGCTAATGAGGAAACTGAGAAGAGACGGCAAGGGACGTCCCAGGTCACGCAGCTAGCCAGTGCTGAAGCCAGAACCCAGGTTTCCCAGCTCCCAGCGAGCGCCTCTCCCTGATAAAGCCCTCTGCACTGGGCTGTGGGGACGGGGGTGGGGCTGCCCTGTGCCGTGGCCTCCAGACCTCCAGAGCCCTGCTGGCCTGAGAAGGCCGCTGCCACCCACTGGAGGACGCTGCTCCCTGGGCTGTGGGAGAGCCACTGGATCTCAGGAAGATGCTCGCTGCCCTGCTTCTCCGCCTTCAGCCCTGAATCGGAGCAGATGGTGGGCTCACTGGGATGGAGAGGGGTCCACACCCTTGTCTGGGAAAAACAAGGCCGAAGGGAAGCAGCAGGAGCCTGGGGGCGACTGCTAATCCTGCTACTAACAACCTCTCGGGCAGAGGCTCCGTGCTTCCCGTGGGGTGTTTTTGTCAGGGTTGGAGGGGGTCGGAGTAGAGTTCTCATCGGGGTTAACAACAAGATTAGGAGAGCCAGGATTCAAAACGCAGGGAAGCAGGATGGGTGGTCTGGGTCCCCGGGAAGCTGTCCCGCTTCCGAAAGCAGCCTCAGGGACCCCAGGGAAGGCAGAGAGGGGCGAACCCACAGTGAAGCCTCTGAGGCAGGGGCAGTCCCACACCAACTAGCGGCAGAAAGTGCCTAAGGATTTTGGATGTTTGCGTTCGGACAGAATGTTTGCACACGTGTGATCGGGTAGAATTTGCACCGCTGCCCAAGGACGGAGGCTGAGGCTGCATTTTAAGGATGAGCAAAGTGAGGCAGAAGAGTGATGTCACTTCCTTTAGACGTCTGACCCGCTGAGTCCTGGGACAGGACAAGAAGCCAGGTTTTCCTGTCTTCTTCCAAGGCTCTGGCTCTGGCCTCCGCCCCACCTCCTTCCAGCCGCAGCGCCCGTGGGCTGAGTCGAGGCGGGGTCCCTGCGTCCCTGCGTGTGGAATGTCCTCTGTTCCCCTCCCCTTCACCCACTCGTCAGTCTCCCTTCCATCAGCAATGCTTTCCCCCTGAGGCCTTTAACGACACCTTCCGTCTGGACTGCGAATTGCTTCAGGGTTGGATACCTGGCGTGGGGCCACTGCTTCACAGCCAGGCGTCAGTGATGGGGTTTGTTGGGCTGTGGGGTGACCTGCCCAGGCCCACTCTTCAGACGGGAGACGAGTTAGCATCACGCAGTCCCCAGGGCGCTCTGCCCTCACAGCCTTACATGTGATGTAAACACAGGCAGGTCTCCCCTTAAGAAAAGCCCGGGTTTGTGAAAAGCCAGGTTAACTTACAAGAAGTGCAGTGTGGGAGGGAGCGGCTGCGGCGACCTGTCTTGTAAATGGACTCCCCCGGACGCCTTTAGGTGGCACGCCTGGTGAGTATTTTTCTGATCTTAGACTGAGGAGAGCCGTTGCAAGCATGCCGTGAAATCCAGAAGTCACAAAGGATCGATTTGACTGTGTAAAAATAAAAACTATTTGAATACAAAATAATAATAGCAATCACAACAGCACGTAGCACGCATTTCACGCCAAGTACTGTGTCCAGCACTTCACGTACGTGAACTCATTCCGGTTCTCACAGCCCCCCATGAGATAGGGCTCCTCTCACTCAGTTTGTAGGTGAGGACCCCGAGGTTAAGTAACTGGACTCTGGTCATTGAGCTAGACACTTACAGACAGAACCGGGGTGACCGAGCAGGCTGTCTGCAGATTCTGTGCGCCAGCCCCTCCCAGCACGGCCACACGCCGGCAAATGTCGGAAGACAAAGACAAATGAGGGAAAATCAGCACACATGGGACAGAGATTTCTCTGATGTGCGTAGAAGGTCTTCAAAGTGAACCCTGTAGAAAAACAGAAAATATGAACAAACAGGCACTGATAAGCATCACAAATGGCTCTAGTGTGTGTATGTGCGTGTGTGTGCGCATGTGTGTGGTGTGTGCGTGTGTGGCATGTGTGTAATGTGTGCGTCATGTGTGCATGCGTGTGCATCGTGTGTGCGTGTGTGTGGCGTGTCCTTTTAGATTGGCAGAGATTTAAGAGACTGATCATTCCCAGTGTTGGTGAAGGGGTGGATAAACCAGCATTTTCACACACTTGGTGGGTGTAATGACTACCAAGTCACCCAGGTCCACTACAGTCTTTCCTGAAGGACACTGGCAATTATCTATTAAAATTTTAAATATTCTTATCCATTTACCTAATAAGTTCACTCCAAGGAGTTTCTCCCACAGGAAATGCTCCCCAAAGTGCAGAAAACCAAGATAGTCACTGCGTCATTGTTGGGAATACAGAAAACTGGAAGTGACCCAAGTTGTGATCCCTGACACGTTGCCTAAGTAAAGCAGACTACATCCGCACGATGAAATGCTATGTGTGTCTTTTAAAAGACCGAGGTAGCTCCTCTGCACAGACGTGGGAAGATACATACGATGTAATATGAGATGCATTTCATAGGGGAAAAGCCATTATGAACGTGCTATGGCCCTCTGTTCATAGAAACTGGAAGTGTTTAGAGGGTCTGTTTTGTGTTCCTGTGCGTTATCTCAGTGCAGGGTAGAAATATGGAAGGAGTTCATATCACAACGAGGACTTTCCCTTTCTAAACTCTGTGTTTTCCCAACTTGAATTTTTGACCACTCACGCCTTTTTTGGGCCATGCTTTGTTTCAGACGAGCACAGAGGCAGTAAGTAACAGCCAAGCAAGGCAGCGTTTTGCTACAGAATAAAAAGTGGTTGATGAAAATGATAGGCTCGCTGCTTGGAGGCCACAGCACAGGACTGGCCCAGGCATGACAACAGCAGGAAAGCAGGAAAACCTCACCCCTTGAGGACTGCGTACCGCATGTGAAGTGCAAACTGTCCATTCCCAGGGTGTCTACAAGGGCTTAACCGATGTTGATGGCTGAATCTTATTTAAATTGTCTAAATTCTATCTTAACAAGAGTGTAAGTCGTTGTTGCATTTCTACTTAAGTTCGAGTGAAACTGAGTTCTGTGAAATCAGAGATGTTATCTCCAGCACTTGGCTTAGGGTCTAAGCCGTGAACACAGCAGGCACTCAGTAAATGCTTGTGCTTGGCAGACAACACACCACCAATGGGGTGAATTCACTTGCTCCTTCTCTGCCTGACGATAGAGCCTCCAACAGCATCTCAACAAAAGGGGAAGAACACCTGCATGTCATCCTTTTATAATCAGGAAAAACACATTAAAGATTAAATGAAATACATGATAACTAGAAAAGCCACACCCTCGCCTAGTCATTCGTTTACTCAGTAAGCGTAATGCTGAGTCCCAGGCACTGAGGCCAGGTGTGGGGGCTGCAGAGACTGATACACATGGCTCCTGCCCTCAGGGAGCTTCTCCTCTAACGGGGGAATCACATGTGGCTTCTGGTGGGAGCCTTAGGCGTGGAAGGTGCAGGGGAGAAGCCGCTCGGGCTCAGGTCTCCTGGGGTGGAGGAGGGGCTGCTGGGACAGACTCCCAGAGAGAGCGCAGTAGGCTCAGAGCTCAGGACCGAAGGGGTCCTTGGACGTGGCTGGAAGGTGGCAGGTTGGAGGTGAGGCTGGAGAGGTGGGGCGTGGGGCAGATCAGGGGTCCGGTCAGGTGCTTAGACTTCATCCTGAGAGCCCTGGGGAGCAGTGACACCCTGACAGCAGCGTTTTGGAAGGATCACCGGAGGCTGCACTAGGGTGGACTGGAGGGGGAGAGTCAGGAGTCCAGGGAGACGCGGTGGGGGAGGCGGGATGGAAGTGGGACCCCCACAGAGAGGGGAAGGAAGTGGATCTGGGGGCTTGCTGCGTGGTGCATGTGGAGGGAGGGGGAGGGGGCAAGGAGGCCCTTGTGTTTCTGGTTGGGCCGCAACCCCTGGGAATTCAGCCTGGAATCCCGCCCTCGGCGTTGCAGCCCCAGTAGGAGCCAGCTCGTGAACCGCGCTCCAGGAACGGGCTCCGCGCAGAGCCGGGCCCTCAGCCGTCGCGCGCACCTGCCTGCCGGCGTCGATGACCGCGGTCGGGTAGGGCCGCTGCGCCGGGGCCCCGGCGGCCTGTCAGGGGCCAGAGTCCGCAGCCGGGCAGCGCCACTCCCGAGCAAGGGGCAAGCGCGTCGCGACCCGGATTGCAGGGGGTGCTGTGAGGGTCCCAGGCTCTCTGGCTCTCGTCTGGGTGTCAGGGTTGTCGGGGCCGCTCACCCTCCCGTGGTCGTGTGACCCAACAGTGAAGCAGCTTCAGGTCCCGCAGGCTGTCGGCGCCCAGCCTCCACCGAGGTCCCAGCGCGCCAGCCCCGCACACGTCAGCAGTCGGGGTGCTGCCTCTCCCAGAGCAAGGTCCCTTCGCGCTCGCAGCCACTGCTGCTAAGACCGCCTGCCCAGGATGGCAGGTCAGCTCATCTGCTGCCTTGGCCGGAGGTGGGGGCAGTTCTGACTGCAGAAGCCTCTGGAATGGCAGTGCCACCAGAGCTCCACGGAGCTGCTGGCTGAGCGCCGAGTGCCCGGAGGGATGGTGTCTGCTGTGGACCGACGTCACTGGGGGAGCAGCTGGGCGTCACCAGGCTGGCTTCTTTCCCCAGGTCCCTCTGCATGTCTCATCTTATCCTGCGGCTGAGCTGGGGGTCTGCCAAGCTTCCTGGGATCTGCCTCTGAAACCCGGGGGGGGGGCAGGCTCTGGGCCCCATTTTTACAGGAAAGCCCCCTGAAAGGGTGGGCCTGCTAGCAGCAGGTGTGGTGTGCGAGCAGAGAGAGAGCACCCCTCCCCATTGTTACCAAGTCATCCCTCGTCCCTCCTGCTCTGTTCATCCCTCCAACTGTCTAAACCTAGGCCAGGCTGTAGCCAAATGCTTATCTTTTGATTTTTAATTTAATTTATTTTATGTATTTATTTTTAATGGAGGGACTGGGGATTGAACCCAGGACCTTGTGCATGCTAAGCACGTGCTCTGCCTCTGAGCTGTACCCTCCCTCATGCCAAATGCATATCTTGTTTGCATTCTTGGTGGCTTTTCCATGAATCTGTAATGGATAAAAATGTGGACTTTAGTGGGGAGGGGATAGCTCAGTGGCACGTGTCCCCGGTGGCTCTCCCCACTGCTCCATTCTGGTGCCCCGTCTCTGCCTCTGCCCGGGAGAGGACTGGCCGTGGATTCCGGAGCGGGGCTGTGGTGGCTGCCGGAGCTGGTCCATGTTACCAGCCTGGGCTGTGCTGAGCACGCGAATGGTGCTGACCTGGCCACAGACCACCTTCAAAGAAGGAGCCCATTTGTGACAGCCTCGGCTTGTGAGAAATGAGAAAAGGAGGGAGATGTTTAAAACATGGCCATCGATCGACTCTAACCACTTGCCATCATTTGAGAAACTCCTGACGTATACAAGTTGTTAATAGCAATGATCCCTGGACAGTAGAATTAAGAGAAAATGTAAATCCTTGAAAACATATATTTCTACAAATTTTTTGCATTCTTTTTTATCAAACTATAGTCGGTTCCCAATGTTGTGTCAATTTCTGGTGTATTTGTACATTTTTTGAATTTTTTTGACAAGAACGTATTTCTTTTATAAGCAGAAGAAGAGAGAATATTAAATAGATAAAACCCAAGCTTGAAAGTACTTCCTCCCCAGTTAATTCGTGAGTGGGTCTTCAAAGCCGGGGGTGGTCGCTCCACTGGAGAAATTTATCCTGGAAAAATAATCAGAGATGCGTGCAAGGATCTAGCTTTAGGCATGTTCTCGATGGGACTACTTGTAACATTGAAAACCGGGCGTAACTCACGGTGCTGGGTTGGTTAAATAATTGTGCTGTACTCACACTGTGGGTATTAGTATTTTAAATGCTAGTACATTAGAGTTACGATCACATGGGTAACGTTCAAGTCATTTCATCGGGGCACAAGGCAGGGCACTAAAGGTGTATACGTGTGATCCTACGCACATGGAACAGAAGTCTGGGAGCCTCTACGTGAAAGGGTCAACTGTGGGTATTTCTGAGTGGTCAGATTATAGACTTCTTGGGTTTTGTGTCGTTTCTCTGAAAACTTCCAAGATTCTGTAATAAGTTTGTATTTCTTTGTAGTCCTATTATAAAATAAGCCTTTTAAGATTAAAAAAAAAATTCTACCCACCAAGTGGTGAGAGTAACAACGCGAACTCCTAGAAAAGTGAGGAGGTCACAGCCCCTGAGAGCAGGGTGGGTGTCCTAGACACAGAGCAGGCTGCTGTTCCCTGAGAACCGAGGCTGCAACAGGCTTTCCAGCGCATCTCCCACCCTCGAGCTTGCTGCGAGGCAGGCACTTGTCCCCGCAGAGCTGGGCGCTGGGAACACTGTGCCACCCGAGGGGGCTGCGTGGTGGCCCTCAGGGCCCCGCCACCTGTCCTGTGGCCTCTGCTGCCTGGTTTCTGAGTCCCGAGGGGTCTGCCCAGAGGAGAACTGTCACTGGGATTTACATTAAGTCCTTTACTCTCCCCCCCCCGCCGCCTTCTGAGCACCCGGGGGTCTTGGCTACCACCAGGCTTCAGTGCCTCAGATCTGAACTTCTCAAAGTGAGTCTTGGGAGGTCCTCTGAACTGGGTCGTCTGAGAGACATGCAATGAAGGTGGCCAGAGCTTTGGGGGAAGCGGAGCTAGAAGCTTTAAAACTGGAAGAGAAAAGGTTTGAAATTAGATTGGCTGGGGCGGGGAGAGGGGCCGTTCTCAGAATTGTTGTAAATTTTTTTTTCTTCCATTTCTGTTTGTGTTATTCTAATATTTATGTAATTTTAAAAATTTTAAAAGGAGATTAAAAATAAAAGAAACCATTTTCTGTATAATAAGAGAGTAAAGTCAGGCACAGTTTATTCATCTGTCTGACTCAATAAACACTATTTTTAGGTACATCCCCTAATGAAGCCAATAGCAATCTCATAAGTTGCCATTAGATTACAAACAAATGTGTGACCTCGGATGCGACCCCTCAATGCAGTGAGAAGAGAGAAGCCCTGTGCACAAGGCACGCTGGACCTCCCCACAGTCCAGGCAGACGGCACTGGAGACCTGCAGTTAGACACGGTGGGCCGAGTCCAGACACTCCGTTGTGTCAGCTTTGTGGAGATGCAATTCACATACCATACAATTCCCCTGTTGAAAGTGTGCAATTCAGTGGCTTTTAGTATATTCGCAGAGTTGGACAGCCATCACCACAATCAATTTTAGAACATTTTCGTCACCCCTTAAAGAAACCCCACACCCATTTCTTCCTCCCCACAAGGCCCCAGCCTAGGCAACCACTAACCTGCTTTCTATCTGTATAGATTTCCCTATTCTGGACATTTTATATAAATGGACTCATACAAAAGTGATCCATTGTGACTTCCGCTTGGCATAATGTTTTCAAAATTAATTCATGTTGTAGCATGCATCCTTGCTTTCTTTCTTTTTTTATCATTGAATAATAGTCCACTGTATGGCGATACTACATTTTGCTTATCCGTTCTTAGGTTGATGAACATTTGAGTTGTTTCCACTTCTTTTAGTTATTATGAGTAACTTTGCTTTGGACGGTCTCATTGTGTGAATGTAGGAGGGGCTTCAATATGGCGGAATAGAAGGACCCAAAGCTCACCTCCTCCCACAGATATATTGTGTGAATGGATGTGCCTAGATGTGGAATTGCTGGGTCATATGGTCTATGTTTAACTTTTTGAGGAACTATGAGACTGTTTTCCAAAGTGGCTGCACCATTTTACATTCTACCAATAGTATGTGTGGTCCCAGTTTGTCCACATCCTTAACAACACTTGTTTCTGTCTGTCTTTTTGATAATAGCCTCCAGGTGAATATGGAGTGGTGCCTCATTATGGTTTAAATTTGTGTTCCCTGACGGCTAGTCATGTCGAGCATCTTTTCATGTGCTTGTTGTATATCTTCTTTGGAAAAAGAAATGTCTATTTAGATCCTTTGCCCATTTAAATATTGAGTAATGTGTCTTTTTATTACAGATTGTAAAAGGTTTTTTTAATATATATTCTGGATACAAGTCTCATATCAAATACATGATATGCATATATTTTCTCCCAATGTGTAGGTTTTGTTTTCATGTTCTTGATGGTGTCATTTGATAAACAAAAGTTTTTAATTTTCATGAGCCCAATTTATTTTTCTCTTGTTACTTGTGCTTTTGGTGTTATATCTAAGAAGGCTTTGCCTCATGAAGCTTTACCCTTATATTTTCTTCTAAGAGTTTTTAAATTTTAACTCTTACATTTAAGTCTATAATCCATTTTGAGTTAAGTTTTGTGTATGGTGTGAGGTAGGGGTCCAGCATCATTCTTTTGCATGTGGATATCCAGTTGTCCCAGCATCATTTGATGCAAAGACTCTTCTTGCCCCCTGCCCCTTGCATTGAGCTATCTTTGCACCCTTGTTGAAGATCAGTTGATCATAGATCTGAGGGTTTATTTCTGAGCTCTCAGTTATATTCCACTCATCTCCATGTCCACCCTTATGCCATTATTACACTTGATTATTTGATTACTGTAGCTTTGTGGAAAGTTTTGAAATTGGGGGATTTGAGTCCTCCAAACTTGTTCTTTTTCATTTTCAAGATCAGTTTTACTCTTCTGGGCCCCATTGAAATTCCATATGAATTTAAGGATCACCTCTGCAAAGAAGTCTGGGATTTTGATAGGCATTTCACTAAATCTGTTCATCAGTTTGAGACATACTGCCATCTTAACAACAGTAAAGGTGCTTTTAAAGGTATAAACTGCAAGGATAGAGAGATGGGAGAAGAAACAGGTAGAACAAGGAGGAGTACATGACTTGGCCAAGTGATAGAAACTATGTCCTGATGCCTGCAGAAAGGACCTGATAATGGGGCGTGAGCCGTTCAGGAAGGCACTGGATTTAGAAACACAGGGTACCAAGGAGAGTGGGAGGGAGGTGCAGAGCTGAGATGGGCGATGGGCTGAAAGTCTACTGACAGAGCAGTTTGACCCTCCAGATTGACCCCCTGAAAGCCTGGTGGCAGCTCCTCCTTAAAGCAAGAGACTAGAGATTTGTTCTTTTCTAGGGCAGTGCCTTTAAAGGGGTTTGTGAACTGGTTTAGGTTGATAAGCTTTGTTACTAGCCCCAGTAAGATACAGGAGGTACAAGAAGAAAGAACAAGTGTTCAGAATTTTTAGAGAAACTGGAAATTGCCTCAGCATTCAGGTGCAGCTCAGTGGGTTCTTCTTGCTGAACAGGATACGGGCCAGTCTGGATGCTTGACCTCCTACCGTGAGTCACGAGAGGTGGGTCACGTGTACTGTCATGTGTGGTAGAACTCTGTGTGGGTCCTGACGATTGGAAGATTAACAACTGGTCCTTCAGCACAGATAATTTGAGAAGCATGTTCTAGAGGCTGACAGGTCGGTTGTGTGTGTAGTTGGGAGAGGGTGGAGGCCCCTGGCTGCAAATCTGCATTCTGAACAGTGGGATATCCAGCCTTCCTTCCACCCTCCTTCAAGAAAACTGTCAGCTAGGTGTATGCCCTCCCCCACACTTTTCCCCAGGCAGGGGTCTAGAAGATTCTCATCAGAAAACACTCGATAACCCAGAGAGAAGACTTTTAAACACTGACATTTAGAAGCCCCCTTAGACAAAGCTGCTTGGTACCCATCTCTGTGTCCCTACAGTGAAGATCTTCAGTGGACGAGATATACCTGTGCACGTCAAGCTTAAAATAAACTTTAAACACTCTTGGCTTTCGAGTAGGCTTCCCACGAGTGTGACTCAGAGTCCATGAGATTCAAAAGGGTAGAACGAAGAGCTTCTCTGTCTGTCACTACCTAGTTCCTCTCCCAGTGAGCTGTTAGCGCCTCACTCTTTAATACAAATAGAAAGTTACATAGACCATGAAAAGGAAATCAGAAACACAGGAAAAGGGAAAAGAATGTAGAGACAAAAAAATTCAAAAAGGGAAAATAATAATAACATCCCTGGAGACAGAAGAGAAGCTGTTACTTCGACGAGGAGCAGCACCCTGTTTTAAAAAGGCATATCCCAGGATGGCGGAAGGTTGGCTTCCAGCAGACCTTGAGCCGCGCGGCGCACCCACAGGCGCCATGACGGCTCCCAGGCTGGCCATAGGAGGCCAAAAAGCAGGCAGGAGGGTGGTGTTTCCTGGAAATTCCTGCCCCTTCCCCAAAGGAGTTGGAGTAATCCTCCTCCTCATTAGCATATGAAGTTACCCAGCCTGTGAAACCCACCAGCTCCCACCTCTTGGTGGCTCGCTCTCTTGCCTTCTAAGACGGCCTGCACTCTCTGTGGAGTGTGTATCTGCTTTTACTTTAAGCTAAACACCCTACACCTCTCCGTCTCTCTCCCTCTCGCCTTCCTGAGGTGGCCCACACTCTGCCTATGGAGTATGTGTCTCTTAAACATACTTGCTTTCACTTTAAAAGAATAAAATAAAATAAAGTAAAAAATGAAAAGGAATATTCCAAAAGCAAAAAAAAGAGAACGTTTGGAAATATAAAATACGAAATAAAGATATAAATATTTAAAGGTTTTTAATTTTTTATATAATTTTTAAAGGTTGCACTGCATTTACAGTCATTACAAAATACTGGCTGTATTCCCCGTGTTGTAAAGTACATCCTTATAACCTGCCTTACATTCAATAGTTTGTACCCCCACCCCTATGTTGCCTCTTTAAAAGTTGTATAAAAAATAAAAAAATTTTTTAAAAAGGAAGATAGGAGTCAGAAAGGAGTTGTTAGCATGGAATTTGACTTAACGGAATATAGTCTCAAAACGTACTGACCTTTAGGGGTTTGAATCCCACACAATCACAGTTCAGGAGTTGTGTTTGGTTTTTAATCCAACTTATTTCACATGTTCAAATCTCCTAGGAGAGAAATGTGTAAATACTTAAAATTCAGCTTGAAAAGTTAGAAAAAGAAGTTTATGAACTCTCACAGAAAGTAAAACAAAGGGATGGAGATGGGAGATTGGATACAGAAGAAAAGAAGACTGAAGGGTCTCATCAGGAGAAATAACTGAATAAATAATCAAAGAAATTATTTTCTAGAGCAGAAGGGTATAAGTTTCTGGGTCCGAAGGACTCATCCAGGGCCCAGGATAATGAGTGGGGAGAGAGCCCCGCTCCAGGGCGCATCACTGTGAACTCTGACAGCCCTGGAGGTCAAAGAGAGAAGAACCTGAAAACCTTCAGACGTGGGATACACAGGACAGAGGATTGAGATGGCCTTGGACTGCACAACAGCCACCCTGGAAGCTCCAATTCTATCCTCGGGCAAACTGTCAACAAAGCGTGAGGACGTTTTCAGTTACCTTAGGAAGCAGAAATTGTGCTTGCTTTGCTCACTTTCTTAGGAAGTTCCTGGAAGATGTGTGTGACTAAAACAAGGAGTAGAGCGGGGAAGAAGAGGGCACGGGGTCCTCGGCGCCGTGGGGAGAGTTGCTTGGCACCAGTAAGAGCAGGAGGGATGCAGGAAAAATGAAGCAGTGACGCAGGCGCAGGAGGAAGCACTCAAGACACCTGGAGGGTCCTCCTTGGCTCTAACTCCTCCTGAGGCCCGTTTCTTAGTGGCTTTGTGAGACGTGCGACATCCTTGTGATCAGTTCCTCTTCCTGCTTAACCAGTTCACATTGGATTTCAGTCACTTGCAACCCGATTGTTCCTCCTGGTACCTTCACTCCTCAAACAGTTAGAACCAGCGGCATCAGGAACACCTGGGAGTTTGCTAGAAATGCAGGCTCTCAGGCCCCGCCCAGACCTACGCAGCAGAACCTGCATTTTAACCAGAACCCGGGTGGTGGATGTGCACACTCGCGTCCGGGATGCACTGTCCTGACATGAGAGCCGCACAAGGCTGGGCGCTGGGTGGGTCAAAGACAACGCGCAAAATCCCTGAGCCCACAGTGAGTGCTCTGTAGGGTGCTCCGTAGCTGGTGGTGGTGATGGGGGGGAACTGGGAGGACTTTGGGATGACGGTCTCAGGAAGAGTTCCTGGGATCGTGGCAAATGGCGGCTCTGAACCAAACGGCAAAGATAGGCACACAGCGGAAAAGGTGGAAAGCACATTTATACGGGGGAACGGATTTCAGCTGTCCTCCCAGAACCTGTCAGGTCAGTGAGCCCAGGTGTCGACATGGGAAACGGGAGAGAAGCACCTCTCAGGTGTGGCAGTTGGCTGTGAGTGAGTGACAGACACTCAGCACCCGGGGTGACGCTGGCGTGGGGTGGGGGTGCTGAGCTAACACTGCCTTTTCAGCAGAGCAGGCGCCCGCCCCAGCTCTCAGGAAGCAGGGCGGGAGGAAGTGGCCCGAGAGAGTAGCTCCTAAGTGCTTTTTCAGACAGGAACCTGTGGCCCATAGGACCCGGGGGTTGGGGGGAGCGGAAGGGGAATGGGAACAGGAGGAGGCTGGGGGCCCCCTGCGGGGGTCGGGGTAGGAAATCGCAGCCCACTCTTGGCAGGAGCGAGGCTGCCTCTCGCACAGTTTTCCTGGCTCCAGGCCTTTTGACTTGCAGCCACCTTCTTTGTGTGGGGGATTCCGTTGACTTTCCAACGCTGAGCAAGTTTGAGTAAAAGCTGGGGTTTTAAGGAAGTTTAAAGGAAGAGGCGATGTGCTCGTAGAAAGCCAGTGTCCCATCTCAGCCCTCGTGTGTGCAGATGGAAGACCATCATCCCAGGTCCGTCCGTCCGTGGAGTTACTGGTCATTGCTTTCTTGTCCAGCAATTGTGCAGTGCTGCACTCAGCCCCAGCAGGTGATCAGAGAAGCACCCCAGCCTTTTGATAATTTGCACAATAGAGTCCCCGGTCCCCTTTAGAATTCAGCAAGGCCACTATTACCCTGTTTTGTTTTGTTTTTTTAATGGGGGAAATGCTGTTTGAACCTGGAAGATCTCTCAGTTCAGTTGTAGCCAAAGAGTCTGAGGCCCCAGTGGACCCCAAGCTCAGCTCTTTCTGCTCCCAGCTCTCCTGGCTCACCTTAGACATCAGCTCCAAAGTCCACCTTGCGTTTCTAACTCCCCATGGTCATTTTACACACCCTCCTGCCTCCGCTATTCCGACACTGGAAGGCACAGAGTCAGTGCTGTTGATTGACTGGCATCGGCCCCTCTGGCAGCTCCTTTCTTGCCCAAAGCATGGTGCTGGGACGGTGGCGAGTGCTCCTCCAGCAAAGCCACAGCTGCCATTGCACAGTGACTCACTACCCCATCCACTGACGCTAACCAAGCCTCTTGACTGGCAGGGAATTACTGGTGAGCAGGATGCCCGCGGCTGAAGATAAGGTCAAGCCAGTGGCAGAGAGGAGGGATCAGTGAGCACAGCCCGTCCTGGGCTCCTGCGCCACATGCAGTCGGCGCTCCACACTGGCTGCAGCTGGATTAGCTGCTCCCCGGGCCGGGGTTGCTAGGCAGGAGCACACGTGGGTCCAGCGCCAAAGGAAATGACGTCAGCTCCCTTCTTTGGCAGCCTGCACTGTGGCTCCAAGAACCGCAGCCCTGAAAATCACCCCTTTCAAGAACTCGGTGTTATAACGCTCACTTCTGCAATCTGTCTCAAGAACTTCCTGTTCTGCACCCTAAGTGCAGAGAGGGGAAGAGGCACTTCCTGGATGTGGTGGCAGAGAGCAGGGGGTTTCAGCTATCACTGGTGTGAACTGGCCCAGCCTGTCTTCCTCAGCTGTGCCCACGTCGCGTCCCCCTACAGCTCTTCCTTGGTGATAACCTTCCAAAGCCACAGGCAAGACAGACAGACACCTCCGTAAGTCCTCAGGAACCAAGGCCACATGGCTCCATGTAGGACGTTGTCCCCTGACATCTACTTGGCCTTGCAGAGCGGTGGAGTTGTTGACTCCACGTTTGACTGGAGTGCAGACATTGTAAGGAGTCATCTTTAACCACGTGCACAAGGCAGCATCCTTGGGGAGAAGCAGCAGCTCGAAAGAGCCTGGATCCCCAATACGCAGGAGCCACCATGTCCCTCCTGCTCTCTTTGCACCAAAACTGCTACACGTGGAGAGAAACTACCATCCTGCCTCAGTCTTTACTCTCTGAGGTCTGGTTACAGCAGCCAAACTCACACGGCCTGACTCTGGGCTGTCAGGGCAGTCACAGGTTCCCCTTCTCCGAGATCCCCCTCCCCCCTGCTCCACTCACCCCGGAAGTGAGTGAGATTGTATTTATGAGATTGTCAAGTGGCCTAAGGATGCCCAGCCCATCTGGCTGTGGCTGAGCGGACTCGGGGCCAGCATCCCATCCAGGCAGGACCAATCAGATTCCCTCTCCCCTGGCTTTGGAAATGAGATCACTGTTGCTTTTCAGCCCATGCTGATTACAGGAACCAAGACGCACAGGCAGGAGCAGACGTGAGAGGCAGGCCAGGCGGCCCGGGAGAGGCAGAGGGCAGGGGGCTGTCCGGGTCGGCACGGGCGTCCTGGTTCCCGCTTCCGGCCTTTGTGTGGGCTCCCTGACCACCCTGCCCACGGCTGCTGGGAGCCACCCTGCCACCCTGTAATAAATCCCCTCTGCTGGGCTTAGGTGCTTAAGGTTCATTTCTGTACCTGTAACCAAAAATGCTGAGTCTCCTCTGATCCTTGTAAAGCTCTGTGCATCCTCATAAACTGGGGGGACCTGCGCCAATGCAGCCCCCCAGTCCTTTCATCACTGTGATGATAGGTGCATCAGAGGTGAACTGAACGGATGGATAGACTGATCGCTAGCAAACCAATCCATGGGCTTTCCAAGAGTTACCAGGCAGGCCTCACGGAACTGCAGAATCGAGGCGGAAGAGACGAAAGGTGGTCATGGAAGTTAGTGACGCACCCAGCACCACGCAGTCCGGTGGCAGAGCCCGGACGGGACCCTGGCCCTGGCCTGGGCCCCCCAGGGTTCCTCCTCACCGCCTCTCCCCTGCCACCCCTGGCTGGCCTGATTTGGGGTGCTCTGAGCCACCAGGAGCAGCTCCCACCTGCTGGCAAACAAATGCCCCACGACAGCTGTGTCAAGCCTGCCGTTTCTGCGGCTCCGAGAAAAAGGCAGATGGACCCGCTTCTCTTGTTTCCGGGTCACTCTCTCTACTTGTAATTTCACCTTGTATTTGAAAGCATAGATGGCTTTTCTTCTGCGGAAGGGGGGAGCGAGTGAGCCTCCACTGCGTGCCAGGCTTGGCGCATGGCACTTTCCAAGGTGCTGTCTCATTTACACCCTCCAAGAACCCATTTTCCAGGAGAGGAAAGGGAGGTTGGGGACGAGCAGCAACTGGCCCAAGACGCACGAGTGGTGAGGGTGGGACCAGGGCAGGCATCGCCAGTCTGGCTGGAGAGCCCGGGTCTCTGATGCCATATCGTACTCCTCCTGAAGTCCACCCCCCCATCTTTTGCCTTTACTTCCCAGCCTTCTCCAAGGGCACGTGCTCCAGGGCCCCGCTGTGGGCCAGGGCGGTGAGGAGGGAGGTGCCCCAGGAGGCTCAGCTCAGCAGGTGGCACTCTTCTCTCGAGGTCCTGCCCCGCCTTTCCTCCCTCAGGCCTGCCTCCCCCTCGCGCGGGGCCACGCGTCCTCCTCCACCCCCAGAGCTTCTTTAGTGCCCGGACCCCAGACTGGATTCCTGCCTCCCTCTTATCCGTAACAGAGGGCATCTTGCTTACCCCTCCCGAGGGCTGCCTTCTTCAGAGAAATCCTTGAGTTAGCGCGTTGCTTCCTCCGAGGAAGAAACGGGCCTCAGACCTCAGGGCCCAGCCTGCCTGCTTTTCGGGCTGAGTTTTCACCCAGAGCTGAGTGTCCCTCACTCGGGTTCCCAGCGGCCTGAGGGTAGGACTGTGTCTTCACATGCTGGGCACTCGGCGGGAGGGAGGCAGGCACTGTCAGCGCCCACAGGAAAACAAACACTCTCCTGCAAAGGCTGGAATCCGCCTGGTTAGGGGAGGCTGCGGTCCTGAGCCCGGGGCCTTGACCTCTGCTGTGCAGCACACACTCCCTGACGGTGCCACGGGGCCATGCAGGGGCTCCAGGGAGATTCTTTGAAGAGTCAGGGGTAAGCAGCTGTGCAGCAGGGGTTGTGTGTGTGGTGTGTGTGTGTGTGTGTGTGTGTGTGTGTGCGCGCGCGCGCACACGTGGAGGAAGCAGCCCTTTCTGGTTTCATCGCGATAATAGAGATGATGATCTGTGGTTGTCGCTCTCTTCTGATAAACGAGTGATTCTCAAAGGAGACCAGGAAGGCATGTCGGACTCTCTGGGGTCAAAGTGATAAATGCAAACGTGTATTTATCAAAAGAAGCATGATTTAAATTTTTTTAAAATTTTCATACAATTTTGAAAGGTTGCTTTCCAGTTACAGTTATTACAAAACACTGGCTGTCTTCCCCGGGTCAAGCAGTAAGTACCTCCTTGAGTCTGTCTTACGCCCACTCGTCTGTACCTCCCACTCCAGAGGCATCTTGTTGTAACAGGACTGACTCTACCCTTGAAAAGGCTGTACCTGTTTCCAGTTCTTTACTCTCCCTGAAGAAATTCTTACCCTTCAAAGCTCAGCTCGACTGGGAAGCCTTCCTCAGCCCCGTGGGCTAAGTTTATCCCTCTTTCTCAATCCCCCCGAAGCATCGGGTTCACCTGCCAGCACAGCGTGTACCGTGGCGTATTGCAGAGGGCCACGTGGGGACACCCCACGGGCTGCAGAGAAAACGTGCCCTACTTGACCGCCTCTGCGCATTTCAGGATCCGCTGGCGGGCGGTGCATGCGGGCTGGGAGGTGGTGTTGGGGGAAGGACTGGAAAGGGAGGCAGGCTCTCCAAGAGACGGGTGTCCATCACAGGCTGTATCCAGGGTGAAGGGCCGCAGAGTTCTTTTCAGGGGATGGGCTAAAGGTGGGCTGGTTAGAAGAAGCTGACGAGGTTTCGTGGGGGCAGAGGAAGGTCTCAGGAAGGAAAAGGACTGGTTCAAGGGGTTTTCTGGGTGTGGAAACCCGAAACATGCTGCCATTCTGAGTGGTTGCCCGGCCGGGATGGGAGATGAAGTTCTCCAGAGAGAGTAGCTCTGGGAACAGACTTGAACTCCTCCGGGAACTGAAGCTGGAGGGAAGCGGGAAACAGGGGCAGTGACGATGCCCTGATGGCTGGGGTCAGCTCTGCTGGCTGCACTGAGCAACCAGGCTGTGTGCCTGCGCAGTACTAGCCTCCCTCCAGATGCCTTGTGTTCTGCTGATTAATTATGGATTGCATAAAAGAGAAGAGAGCTGTGTGTTGGTTCAAGGGCTTGACCTTGAGAGGACCCGTGTCTGCAGCCTTGGGTGGCAGCAGCACCAAGTTTTCAGGGACGGAACTCCAGAAAGTCATCCGTGTGCATGCTCTCTTCCAGATGGTGACCATGTAGGCTCTGGCCTCAGGGCCAGTGACAACGACAGGGCTACGATTTCACCAGGAAACCCACCCCCATCCTGTCTCCAAATAGGAAGGAGGCCAAGGTGCTGAGATCAGGGGCTTCTTGGCTGTGATGTGGGCCTTTCTCCTGACTTCTCGATTAGAAGCAAGACTTCTGGACAGTGTAAGGAAACTGCATGGTACCCTCCTCCCTCATACCTTTGAGATTTGTCCAGAATGGATACCCCCCTTACAGCAGCCTCTTCTGTGACCCCTTTGTGGAGATAAGAACCCCTAGTCATGCCAATGAAGGATGAAAAAGCCCTGGATGCTTACCTTCCAAAATAAATGCAGCATGTCTCTGGCACTTGCAGCGCTAAAACTGCCTGCATTCCACGAAGAGTGTGGTCAGCCCTGCTGCTGTCCTGGGCCCCCTAACCTAGGAGGGTTGTCGTGAAGACTGGTCCATGCCTAGGTGGCGTCCGAAGATGCTGGGGACGGGCGTGTCCCTGGCAAAGGCTCCCCAGACTCCTTCTTTCCAAGTCAAAGCCCCAGCCCGAGCTGGGGAACCCTCTCTAACAACTGCCTCTCCACACCCACCGCCCAGAGTCCCCCTGCGTCAGCCCTGTCTTCACGACAGCTGCCAGGGCGGGTGTCCCGGCCGAAGCACCACCGTTCACCCCCACCACCCAACCCCGGGTGTGTAGTTAAGGGCTGTCTGTGAAGCTCTCAGGCTCCGTGGGATGAAAGGACCTGTCTGGCCCCTGTGCTTTTTCTCACAGCTCCCTGAGTCTCCAATGAGGCGGCTGCAGGCAGAGGCTCACCGGGTCCCCGGCCACAGGGGCACCGGTGGGTTCTCTGTCCTCTGCTGTCTCCCCAGGGTGTTCTGATTTCCTCATCTCGGCTCTCTGTTGAGCCGCAGAGGTTGGGCAACTACTGTGGGGCCGCGGGGCCGAGGGAAGGGCTTCTGCTTCACAAATTTATCTGCAGCCACTGCTCGGTCACCACCAACCGCGGCCTTACCCTGGCTCTGGTCACTTCAGCTCTGGGCATGGCCAGTCAGGAGGCTCCTGCACACAGACCTCCCACGGGGAGGCAGTGCTGTGCTGGGTCAGCGACCTTGACCTTTACCCCAATAAAACGAGGGCTAGAACAGTTCCTCCCTCGCAGAGATGCTGCAGGGATTAAATGAGGTAGTTCGTCTAAAGGGCCAGCCTTCAGTCGGTGCGAGCACCGTGGTTCTTTTCTGAGAGCCAGTGTCCACTGTAGCCCTGCGCTCACCCTGTGCACGGCGGGCAGCGAGTTTTCCTCCGATAGCCAAGGCCCGCGCCTTTCCTGCCTGGGCCTGGGGGACAGGGTATAAAGGTGCAGAAGTGCCCCGAGTTCACCTGATTTGCCTCTCCAGACAGGACTGCTGAGGGCCTGAAGGTCTGGCCTCACCTTCTTAAGGACCACTTTCTTTTCCTTTGCCCAGTTTAAGTGATTAGGTAGTTTAACTTGGTCACCGTCTTCAAGGTCTTTTCCTTTCTGGAGAGCAGAATTAGACACTGCCACTTTCTGGCCAGGAGGCGTGACCCACGTGCATCAGAAAACTGGGCTTGGGGCGGGGTGGGGCGGGGGTTGTGGCCTGAGCCTCCCTCCCTCACTGCCGTCCTCGGGGATGGAAATGCAGAGCTGGGCCTCCTCCTTTATCTCGTCCTGCCCAGCTCAGGGCAGAGCTGCAGGATGAGAGAAGGAAGGAGCCCACTTCTCTTTTCCAAATCCCTGCCCCCTTCCCACCTCCCTCCTTTCCCACTATCAGAAGAAAGAACAAAGCTGCTAGAAATGGCCAACATCCTCTTCTCTCACACCTCTCCTCTGCTGCCTCCGCCTCCGGCCTGTGGGAGGGAGTAGGGTGAGAGGCAGCAGGGTGGGAGCCACCACTTCCCTTGGCAAAACGCCTCCAGGCCCTTGTTTCAGAACCTCCAGAGCCACGCTTGCATATGATTTGCATATGATTTATACATTAGTGAGACGGTTCCTCCAAAAGCTCCACTGAGTGGGAAGAAGCATCCTAAAAACGGGGTGTGTTTTGCCCCCGGCTTCTAGGTCTCCGTGGTTTCCATCTGGGACATTCATTCTCAGCTCCGTCATCCTGGCTGGGTCGTGTAGGTGAATCCTGCCATTGATCTGATTTGTGAAATGGGAGTAATAATCCCGTCCTCTGCGCGGGCTTATCACGAGGATTTAAAATTGAGATGGTAGATACAAAGGCACTTCATAAACTGTGAGGAAGAGGTGGACGTTTCAGCTGTTACTTCTTTCTATTTTTTATTTCCTGTTTATTTTTTCTTTCCCCTTAACAGAGGCGCTTGGGAGTGAGCCCGCGCCTCGTGCGCACCGAGCACACGCTCTGCCACTGACCTGCGCCCCCCGTCCCTAGATGGTAATGTTATTAAGATTATTCGGTGAACAGCAGCCTGAGGGATAAAGCATTTTCCAAAGGTGACTGGGGAGAATCTGACTTACTGACTCAGTGTTGCGCTGAGTAAAGGCCCCCATCCCCCGCCACCTCACAGTTTTCTAAGGTGCTGGAGGACGGCACCCCTCTGCTGTCAGCAGGCCTGTCCCGGGCATAGGAAGTCCCTGCGGGGCAACGACTTGCAGCGTGGTTACAAGTCCCGTGGGAAGTCAGCAGCGGGGGCGCGGTGGGGGCGGAGGGTAGCGTTGGGGGGGTAGTGGTGGGAAGTGTTGAGAAGGCTGTGCTATTCTCCGATTCTAGAATATTCCTGCAGGAAGGAATTTAGTGCTCAGTGGGGCCCAACCCCTCCATCTTACAGACGGAGAAACTGAGGTTCAGGGCGGGGTGTGGCTTGCTCAAGACTCCCGCAGGCTGGGGTTCGCAGTCTAGGTTGACCCCAAGAAAGTCAGAGGGACAGCACTGTGGCCTGAAGCCCTGCTCGGTCACAGCACTGGGCTTTGGGGGGACAGTGGTGTTGGATCAGGAGCTGAACTGCCTCTCACCCCAGACGTTCCGTCACAGTCTGCAGAGAAGAGAGGCTCTCAGCCTCCCGGGAGCAGAAGGCAAACATGCTTGGTTCAGGGGAGCCCTTGAGAAAGTGACAGGGTGGAGAAGAACGCGCCTTCCTCGTCTCTTGCCTCGAGCCCAGACTCCCAAGCTGCCAAGCTCTTAGAGAGCCCTGCTCGGTGCAGAAAATCAGGTCTCATGTCTTCTGGGCGGAGTCACGTGGGCCCCATGGACCAAAGGTCCTCCTAAAAGTCAGGCTTCTTTCCAACAAGGGGGCAAATGCAAACCCCAGCTTGTTCATGAGCCCCACCGGGGTCCAGGTAGGGAGTGGAGGGGGGCCAACAATGTCTTTGGAGGGAGAATGACATTTCGTTCTGGAGGGAGGACACCTGTTCTCAGGACCCTTGGATTTAACTCACAAGTTCTTGTTCACGGTCCACGACGAGTCCAGCCTGGAGCTGGGCACTTGGGGTGGTGGGGACCAACAGCATCTGAGATTCATTGGCCTCTGCTTGCTGGGGGTGTACGACTCCCACGTGGGAGTTGGAAGAGACAAGGCAGAAGCTGTGCTTGAGGCCACAGAAGAGATGCTTGGAAGGAATGGAGAGTCCGTGTGGAACCGCCGGGTTGGGGAGGGCGGTGTGGAGAAGGGAGCCCTACCTGAAGGGAGTCCTCTTGGGTTAGGAGGCGAGTTGGGGCGGGAGCATGTTAGGATGGAGAGCGGCTGAGCAGAGAAGGGAATGAGCAGAGGAGCTGACCCTCTCCAGCCTCCTTGGTACTCAGGCTGTGAGCTAGAATCCAGTTTGAAGGGACAAGTGTCCCTGCCCTCACGGGCGGAGTGTTGTCCCTGGAAGGTGTGGCAAAGATGCTCCCGGGCTCCTGCTAACCCGAACTGCCGGGCTGTGCCTGGGTTTACGGGGACCCCTAGCGTGCAGGGCTAGCAGAAGAACGTCGTCCTGACGTGGACCCGTGCGTCCTGAGCCCAGCTGGCCTCCTGGTATGGATTCGGGATATGGATTCAGGCTTGGCTGTGAATCTTCTCTCTGAGGCCATTAGTGACTGTGTGGCCTTGGCATTAGTTCTCCAAGCTGCAGTCTCCTCCTGTGTAAAATGAAGGTGATAATGAAGTCATTCCTTCCTTCAGGTGCCCTCTGGAGGCGCCATAGTGAGAGAGAGGATGGGTGTGGGTGTGGGAGAGGGGCAGTCCCGGCGCTAATGGGAGACTGGA
The DNA here is from genome assembly GCF_048564905.1 of Vicugna pacos. NCBI lineage: Eukaryota > Metazoa > Chordata > Mammalia > Artiodactyla > Camelidae > Vicugna > Vicugna pacos. The sequence continues at coordinate 20,764,225 of NC_133020.1, forward strand.
CGCCCCAAGAGCATCCTACAAAGATCCCAGAGGGAGACGACCTGCGTTCTGGGATGAAGCACCCACCAGGAGCTGCATTTTCTAGACCACAGCCTCCTCATTTGTGAAGTGAAAGGCTTACATCCAACCAGCGATTCCCACTTTGCGGGAGGGCAGAGGGTCCTCAGTTACAGCATGGGGTCCTTAAAACCAGAGGCGCGCTAGACGTTGCCTCTAGGCCAGATAAAGAAGTCACCTCACGGGCAGGCGCTGTGCTGTTTCTCTAGCACACAGCTGTAATTTTATAATTAACATTTAAAGTGACTGCTGTTATTAAAAAAATACATTTAAAAAGGATTATTGAATGCATGTAGCTTTCTCTCAGCGTGTAGTTTTTCGTTCACAGACGCTAACGGTATAGTTACGGTGACTTGGAGGAATCCAGACGCGTTTCTGAAGTTTTAAAGAGGCACAAGCTTGCAGAGTTGGCCCCTGCGGGATCAGATGGGAGGCACACTCAGCCTTCCCTGGACCGGCCCCTGCTCCATCCTGACCACGCAGCCCCTCGCCGCCCAGCCTCAGTCCCCAGGGACAGAGAGCAGAGTCTGGGATGGGCTCTCCTGCGGCGGCGAAGACGAAGTGGCAGGGAGGACAGGTGAGAAGGGTATTACTTGAGGAAGGACAGCTTTCGTAGGAAAACCTGGGAAGGGCTCAGGATTCCGCCCGTGTGCAGGCCTGCTGGAATCGGTGACCTGTCACTCCCCTGCGTTTGCCATTGTTTCCCGCGGCGCACACGCTTGCCACACGTAGGCAGTGGGCGGGGCTGGAATGTCCTAGGGACCCCGACACCCAGGCCCCACCTTTATCCGCCAGGAAAATGCTTTGTGTTGTTCTGTTTAACTTTTTGGGAGGTCACAGACCCATTAAGAGTCTGATAAAGGTTACAGACTCTTGTTCCAGAAAAAAAAGGAGCCACACCTACACGTGTGATTTCCACACACTATTTCAGCGGGGCCACCGCCCCCTGAGGTCTCTGTGGACCTCCCTGGGCCTTCAGGGACCCGTGGGGAGTCCTGCTCTCCTGTGGGCTGCTTTCAGTAAATTTAAATTTAACACAGCATTGTAAATCAGCTAATCAAAAAAAAAAAAAAAAGAATGAAAAAAGAAAAGAAAAAAGTCCCAACAGAAAAAGAAGTTTAGATTTACCTTCTCTTTGTTTTCCACAGCTCTAAGCTCTGAAGTCCCACAGGGCTGTGAATGGGACCTCCAGGTGTCCCATTTCCCAAACTGCCCCTATAGGCTCCCTAGGCTTGGAAGACCGCTCCGACCCAGGCTGCAGGCCCTAAGGGCAGCCTCACACCTGCCGCCCTCACCTGGGGGCCAGGCTCTCTGGGCGGCTGGTGCCACGGGAGTGGAGCCAAGAAAGGGGCTTGGGAGCAGCCAGCTGAGGGGCAAGAATCTCCCCATCTTAAAACCTGTGGGCCTGCAGCCCTGTGGTCCCTGACGTGAAAAGCAGGTCTCATTGCTAGGAAGGACCCCCAGCTCCCACCCACCTCCCAGTGCAGCTGTCCGCTCCCCTCTGGGTCCTGTGTGAAGACAGCTGCTCTGGGCTCTCCTGCCTGCTGGGACAGCCCGCTCAGCCTGCTCAGTCAGTACTGGGAGGCTCCGAAGGAACCAGCCAAAAGCAGGGAGGGTTTTTTCCCATCACACAAGACAGCGCTCTGAATGGAAAAGCCCAGTGGCCATTTCCCAGCTTGGGCTCGAGCTCAGCTGGCCCGAGGGCATCCATCCTTAGACTCGGCTCATATGCATCCTGTGCCCTGGGACGACTGAGAAGGCAGGAGTTCTGGAGGAGCCAGGGACACCGGCAGGTCCACTGGGGCGAGTCTGGGCTGCCAGGCCTGGCCAGGGAGCTACAGCTCCCACCAAATACCAGCATGTTGGGCATATTTCAGAGAGTGAAATTCACTGCTGTAGCAGCCCTTCCTCTCCCCTTACCCTGAACTCTGGGTCCTGTCCTTTTCCTCCACAATGAACTGTGCAAATGATGCGTTGCCCTCCACAGTCCTGCCCTGCCGGGGTCACGTCCCTCTCGGCTTTCCAGGACCCCAGACGTCTGGTTGTGTAGACACCTGTGCAAGTTACCTGTGCAAGCTGTGTAACAGTATGCACACCTCGAAGGCAGACTGGCGGCGGAGGGCCCTATGCATTCAGCTCTGCCCACTTGACTATTTTATTCTTTGGTTTTAAAAATTAATTTATCCAGGAAATATTTATGGAGCCCTAATTAGCTTAGGATGACAAGAGTATGGTCTGCCCACTTGACTATTTTATTCTTTGGTTTTAAAAATTAATTTATCCAGGAAATATTTATGGAGCCCTAATTAGCTTAGGATGACAAGAGTATGGCAGGCATGGGGACGTGGAGATGTATTAGGATGTGGGAAGTATGAGTCAGTGAGATTTGAATTCTGCCTTCTAAGGACTTGCTGTCTCCTGGAGGAGATAAAATGCATAAATAAATACGAGGTTTAAAAATATACACATGTATAATCTAGCTTAGTGACTGTCACATAGCGGGTGATGTACGTTTCAGCTGGACACTGAAGGGAGGGTAAGCGCTGGAGGGAAGGCATTCTAGGTGGAAGGAGGGGCTGAAAGGAGACTTGGCAGCAGTGGTGGGGGCCCATGTGGAAGGGCAGTAAGTTCTATTGGGTCGAGGATGGGGTTGAAGCTCAGTGGTCCTGGGTTCAATCCCCGGTACCTCCATTCAAAAAAGGAAGCAAGCTCTGTTTGGCAGGAACACTGGGAAGGGAGCAGAAAGAGGAAGCCGGACAGCGAGGGTGGGCTTGGCCCTGGAGGACCTTAAATGTCAAGCTTAAGAGCAGTGTGGGGTTTTTAGGGACATCACTGAAGGTTTCTGAGCAGAGGAGCTCATGATGATCACGACTGTATCTTAGATTCATGTGGTAGTTCTGTGGAAGCTAGCTTGGGGGAAAAAGGTTTAAAAAAAAGAAAAGAAAAAGAAGAAGAGGAAGGATTGGGTGGCGGCCATGGGGAGACTCATCTGGAGGAGACTATGCAGGAGCCCTTCCCGCCAAGCTGCTCTGGTCAGCGGCCGGAAGCCACCTGGCCTCTGGTTTCACTGGTGCTGAGTATCAGGGTCTCTCCAGGGAACAGCAGACTCCGAGGTCCGACAAACCTCGGCTTGCATCGTAGCTCTGCCACAGGGTAACCTCTCAGAGCTCTGCCCACCATGTGTGAGGTGGGGAGAATTGTGTTCAGATTTGTTGTAAAGATTCAGTGAGATAAAGTCTGTTAAAACACGAGTTAGCACAGAGGGACGGGGTGAGCAGTCAGTGGGGGGCTCCTGTGACCACCGTTACCACACAGCCCCCTGTGGCTGTGTGTGTGTGTAGCGCTCAAACTGTCTCCTTGATTAAACGGAGGGCAGGAAACCAGATTTGTGTGCGTCCTTGGTGCTTCGCAGCGTCTTATACGAAGCAGGGAATCAGTGAATGGGAAGGAAATAGGTGATGTGATGGGTGAGTAATGGCACGTGAGCAAGATGTTCACTAAACTTCAGAGACTCGGCCCGCCTTGCATGAGCATGGGAATTTTCTTGCCTGAAGTGTTCCCTGTTCTCAGACAAATAGTCGCTCTAACTTGGCAGATACGGTGAGAAACCCTGAGGCTGCTGGAGGCCGGGGAGTCTGGGGATGGGTGTCTGTCCTCGAGACGGGACAGTCTCAGTTCCGGGCACTGTTTGGGTCTCCCCGGTCCTGGCAAGCATTTATGTGAAGTAGCCAAAGCTTCTGGGTCTTTTCCCTGTGGGCCTACATCACAAAAGCCCTCCTAAGACTGAGCTGTTCGCCTGCCTGGGCCCGGGGAGAGAACCGGGTTCGCTAGGAGGCAATGTGAGCTAAGGGGCAGCACAGCGATGGTGTGGAGCCTGCATGCGGGCAGCAGGGGCTGAAAAGGGAGACGTAGGAACGCAGGCCAGGAATCCTATCTTCCCGGCCCGTCCACACGTCGAGGGGAAGGAAATAAGACCCTTTAGTCCCCACTGTCGCTACAGGACGCCCTCGGTGCCCAACCTCGGGTAACGTCAAGGCAGCAGAGTGAAATCTGACCAGACGGCTCCTTCCCCAGGAGACCGAGTGCACTGGGGGCCCCCTGCCTGAGACGCAATGTTTTGTTCCACTTTAAAAAAAAAATGGTAAACATGTGAAAATAGAGTTTCTGAAGGAGAGTGACTCTCCAGGCATAATTATAGCCAGAGCGGGCCACTTGCCCCCTGCAAGCAGGAAGCTGGTTCTACATATGGGGAAACGCTGACCTTGCCTTGCTCAGGGCGTGCGCTGGCGCGGGGGCTCCCATCCCAGAGACCCGGGGGGCCGGCGGCAGCCTGTGAGGAGGGGAGAGCGAAGGGGATCAGCTTCACGCCTGATGCTCTGGATGGGAAAGAGCTCCTCTCAAACACGTGCAGGGATCAGGGGTGCATTGGAAAACATTTTAAAATGCCTTCGAGTGTTGCATGAGGAAGGGGTGAAGCTCGGGGTCTGGAGGACAAGGAGGGAGGCCAGGCTTGTGGGGAGGGCTCGGCGACAGCTCCCGTCTCAGGCCTGGGACCGGGCCTTGCCGCTCAGGTTCTGTTTCTCAGCCGAGGCCAGGCCCCTGAGTGTCGTTGGGCTCAGCCTGGCAATTTGGAGGCGGCAGTGGGGACGTCTGTAACAGAACAGGATGCTCTCGGGACAAAAGTTCTGAAAGAACCCCAGACGGAAGGCTGGCCCCCGCGCCCCCGCCGGCCAGTCTCTAATGACCTTGGGGAATGTTCTGGACGTGCGTGGGCGCCTGCAGATTTACTTACCTGACAGTTGCCTTTGCCTCCTGACCCCTGGGAGCAGGAGTGCGAAGCGTAAAGACTCCTGTCACATTGTGTGTGCTGTTTTTCATCATTCGGATTCACAGCCCCTTTTCCTGCCCCCTCGCCCCATTTTCAATTAGCGGGAAAAGGACGTGAAAAAAGTATAACTCCCAAACACAAAGGTTTCTAGGAAACTTTGTCCGAAGCTCCTGGAGGGCGGCAGTGAGGCGTGAGTAGGGGAGAACCCCAGATTCCTGCAGCGCCCCGCAGGGGGCTGAGCCTGCTGTGCCCCCTTCAGAATTTGCGGAGACTTTTTCACCACTTCACAATTATACCAGAAAGGCATGCAGATTTGAAGATAATTACAGTGTGCGGAAGCCCAACGTATTTGGTAAGGATGCTCAAGCTGAGGGGAGTTCGGGTGAAATATTAGCAGACTCACCACAGACTGAAGAGATGTTGTGGGCAAGAGGAAGATGAAGTCTGTCCCAGGCTCGGGACATGGAAAAGGACTCAGTGAAGCTCGGAGTCGTGTGTGCTCAGGGTTTAAAGTCCTCAGCAGCCCCAGGGTGTCTGAGGCATGACCGGTAAATAGAATCAGAGATTCCATTCAGCAAAAGCAGACAGGAAAACAAATCTCTTTTCTTTGTTTGTCCTGGTTGAAAACCAAACACGGTAGCCATCTGAAGAAATTCCAGAGTTGGGAGTGTTCAGGCAAAGAAGGGAGGGTAAAAAAAAATGCAGCCAGCCTCTGACCACAGGGGAAGTCAGCCTCATGGTTCCTCAGGGGCCGTCGTCCAGACTGGGCTCTGGAATGTGCACTGATGTCCTTGCATCTCCCTGATTCCAGCCCGCAGGACACTTCCTGCTTAGCCTCTCTTGTCAGCCGGCAAGGCTGAACGCTCCTGTCTGGGACCGAGTGGCTCGAACCCCTGAGTGTGTCACAGGTAGTTTTCAGCTGTGGTGGGACAGCGTGGGGGTGAGGAGGATGGATTAACTCCCGCTGCGGCTTAGCATCTCGGGAGTGGAGGTGGGGGGCGGGGGGGAGAAGCGGGGCGAAGGTTCTGGAGGTCAAGTTTCGTGTCCCCCAGTTTTCATGCACCTTCTCGACACAAGACCAATTCCAGATGATCCACTAACAGCTTTAGGAAACTTGACCTTTTGTAAAAATGAAGAAACAAAAACTACAGCCTTGCCTGCAGCTTGGAAGCTTTGGAACCATGGCACCACGATGAGGCAATCTGGGGAGAGCGCCAGATCAAACCAGAACTGAGAGGGGAGATTTTATGCCAGTAACACAAAAGGTTAGTGGGCTGGGTTGACTATGGGCAAGATCTCACAGGATCTTAGATCCAGTGCATCTTCTAAAAGCAGATTTCAATGAGGAGGGTTGTGTGTGCACCGCAGCCTCGTGCTCGACTTGGGGCAAAGACCTACCACTTTTCTTTCCAGGGAGGTCCCATGAGAACTGGTCAGTCCCTCCTCTCTCATTATCCTCCCCCGTCCCCTCCTGGACCACCCTACCTGAGCAGTGCTCCATCTTCTATTAAAAAAGTTAATCCTATCATTTAAGAAACTTTAAGGGTGACCTACTGTCTAATAAATCATGTGCGCATTCCTTTGCCTGGTTATTTGAAATCCTGCATCATTTAGCCCCACCCCAGCTCTCCACCAGCACGTTCCCACACACGCCCGCTCCTCTGGTCCTGCGGGCCTTCTCACTGTGCCCGGATAGCTCACTCATCCCTGCCTTTGCGTTTCAGTACCCAGGAGTCTTCACTTTCAACCCTGAATCTTAGCGTACTCTTTCCCTTTACCAATCCCCCAAAGGCTTTATCTTTGGAGATTTTGCCAACGACTTCAGTTTTCATGTCTCCCATCTCCAAGTACTTATCAAGTCACACACATATATGCACATGCATACTCTGCCTCTCCAGCTACACTGCAGGCCACCATGAATGTGAGTTTTTTGTGGGTACAAGTAGGAGGAGGAGGTTGGAGGAAACCATATACTTCTTAAAATGGAACAAAGCAGGCACATAGACCAATGGAATAGAGAGCCTGGAAATCACTGATTTTTGACAAAGGTGCCAAGACCAGTCAATGGGGAAAGGGCAGTCTTTTCAACAAACTGGAAGAACTGGATATCCCCACATGCAAAGGAGTGAAACTGGACCCTCATCTTACACCATATACAAAAGTTAACTCGGAATGGATCAAAGACCTAAACTGAAGAGCTAAAACTATAAAAGTCAACGAAGAAAGCAGAGAGGAAAATCTTTGTGACCGTGATTTCTAAGGTATGACTACAGAAGCACAAACAAAAGAAAAATAGGTAATTTCGACTTCATCAAAATTAAAACCTTTTCTGCATGAAAGGACACTATGAAGAGAGTGAAAGAACAACCCACCGAAGGGGAGAAAATACTAGAAAATTCTACCTCTGATGAAGGACCAATGCCTAGAATATGAAAAGAACTCCTCCACCTTAAAGGAAGACAAACAAGCAAAACAAAACACAGAGAACGTGATTCAAAAGTGGACAAACAACTTCAACAGATACTTCTCCAAAGAAGATGTACAAATGGCCAATAAGCACATAAAAAGATACTCAACGTGATCAGTCATTAAGGAAATACAAATCAAACCCACAATGGGATACCACCTCTTTCCCATTAGGATGACTATTAGTAAAAAAAAAAAAATTTTTTTTAAGCACTGGAAAAATTGGAAGCCCCCTGAGAATCAGAAGCTGGTCAGAATATAAAATGATGCAGCTGCTGTGAAAGAGTCCAGCAGTTCCTCAGAAAGTTAAACAGAGTTACCATATGGTCCAGCAATCCCACTGCCAGGTGTACACTCCGAAGAAATGAAAACAGGGACTCAGGTACTTGTAACCCAGTGTTCACAGCAACAGTATTCACCACAGCCCAAAGGTGGAGACAACCCAAGTTATCTGGTGACAGATGAACAGATAAAGTGCAGTCCATCCATGCAATGGAATATTATTCAGCCTTAAAAAAGGAAGGAAATCCTGACCCATGCTACAACAGGGATGAACCTTGAAAACATTATGCCCAGTGAAATGCCAGTCACAAAGGACAGGTACTGTACGATTTTCCTTAAATGAGGTACCTAAAACAAGCAAATTCACAGAGGCAGGAAGTAGACTAGTGGATGTCAGGAGCTGTGGGTGTGGGAAGCGGGAGGCGATTGTTCAGCGGGTGTGGAATTTCTGTTCGAGATGATGAAAACATCCTGGAAATAGATAGTGGTGATGGTTGTACCATATTATGAACGTACTTCATGCCACTGGATTGACACTTAGGTATGGTTAAAAAAAATGGTGAGTTTTGTAGTACAGATACTTTACCACCAAAGTTTTAAGAAAAAGAAATAGAACCAAATTCAGTCATGAGGAAACAATCAGACAAATCCAAATTGTGGGTCATTCTCAGAATGACTATCTGCACTCTTCAAAACTGTCAGGACGATGAAAAAGGAAAAAGGGGAGTAGGGTCCTGTTCCAGATTAAAAGAGGCTTGAGAGACAGGACACCCAAATGCCATGACTAATCCTTGATTATATTTTAATTTAAAACAAAGAGACGAATATATGTATATACATGCATGACTGGGACATTATGCTGTACACCAGAAATTGACACATTGTAACTGACTGTACTTCAATTCACAAATAAATGAAACAAAAAAGATTAAAGCTACAGAGGCCACGGTGCGGGCAGTCGGGGAAAGTGAACATGAGTTGTGTGTCAGTGTTCAATGTCTTCAGGGTGCCCGTGATACTGGGTTCTTTGGGAAAATACTTTTTTCAGAGCATCTATGCTGAAGTACTCAGGGATGGTATCTGCAGCGGAATTTCGTGTGAAGGGGGAAATGTATGTCTATAGAAAGAGACTAAATATGGCAACACTGATGAACGTAGGTGAAGAGTTTAAGGACGTTCATTGTACAAAGTCTTTTCCACTTTTCTGTACTGGAAAGTTAGAAGTTAGAGGGGAAAATGGGGCCACTCCAATGCCCAGGGAGACACTGACTTTCTGTGAATCCGTGAGGGGAATGTGGGGTCTGTTTACTACACTAGGTCATCCTGTCTTAATGAACTCACTCCCCGGTGGGGCTGACGTGCATTCTTTGGGGGTGGGAATGGATGCTCCTTACTGGGCCCTCCGCTCCCTTCCCGCTGCTTCTGGGCTCTCTCAGCACGTATCGTCCACGCCACCTGCCTCCACCACTGGAGGCCCTGCCATGTGGCCTTCCTGTGCGTATCAAGGTCTTAAGCCCCTCAGGCAGGGCCGTGTCTCACTTTTCTTAGACCCACCCTCCCCAGCATCGCCACCCCCATGCCTCGTGCAGAGCTGAGGCATAGTAAGAGCCTAGTCTACGTTCTTCTGTGCGTCGACTGTCGACTGTGCCAACGCTGAGGCACGTGCAGGAGCGTAAGTGGTCGAGGCTGAGGCAGATTTACCCCAGCTGAGGTATTCATGTGCCACTGGGAGGGGCCTTGCAGAAGGAATGTCAAGTGTGGGCTTTGACACCAGCTAATTCGCGGAGGCAGCCAGGTGTTGCTGATTTAGGTCGTGATTCACGCGCAGGGGTGGGGTCAAAGGAGTACGGCCTTGGCAGAAGCTTGTGAGCGCCTCCCCACGGAGTGTCCCCAGCTGGGCCGACGGGGCAAGTGCCCTCACAGCCCAGTGACTTCTTCCCAAGGAAGCAGGGCCAAAGGGCTGAGGACCTCAGAAAAGGGAGTTCTCAGCTCTCACTCTGGCTCCTGGAACAGAGTTGCTGGGCCTTGAGGGATCTGCACCGCCTGGGATTCAGGCCGAGCAGCTAGGCCCCTCTGGGAAGATGGAGGTGAGAAGGGGGCGCTGCCTCCATGCCTCCCAGGCTGCAGGAGACAGCCAGGCCAGCTGCATTCCTCCTCCTGCTGGGGCACCAGTGCTGCTGTGTTGCAGCTTGTCAAGGGAGCGCAGACTTGTCCTTCTTGTCTTGAGTAATTTTTCAGTGAGGCGGGAAGAACTTACGGGTAAATTTCCTCTCTATCCCAGCCAGGCCTTCCAGGAAGCAGGCCCTGGGCTCCACTGCTATATACAATCTGTTATTCCTATTAAATCAGTAGCATCGGCACTTAGTTTTAAATTCCACTGAATATTTTATTACATATCTTCTTGTCTTGGTCTCTGATTGTTTCATCTAAGCCCTGAATCCCTCCACAAAATTACAAGCTCCTTGGGGAACATATTCTGTGCTGCTTTGCCCCACATCCTGTTGGACACAATAAACAGTGGGTGCACCGTAAATACATGGAGACATGTAAATAGTCTATTGTATGTCCTTATTATGTAATACTGGGCAGTGCTTAAAAAAGCATGAGATGTGTCCGCATATTCTGACATGGAGAGATTTCCAGTTCATATTACTGTGTCAAAAAAAAAAAAGCAATCAGGCAGAGTATGAACCCCTGTATGCAGAAAGGACTAACAGAAGAAACAAGGGCTTTGTCAGAATATCTGGGGTAGACCCCCAGTCACAGACATTGTTATAACTCATGGAGAACTCAGTGATTTCCTGTATTTTCCTTTCCAAAAGGACTTGTTGTTAGTGTTAAGTAAATAATATGTGTAAGGCAGTCAGCAGAGGACTTGCCACAATAATAATCAGACTCATACGGCCCTTACATGGGCATCCATTTTTCTTAGTGCTTCACATGAATTAGTTCATTGCACTCTCAGAAGAGTCCTATAAGAAACTGAGGCACAGAGAGGTTCAGTAATGTGCCAGTTAGCACAGCATGGAAATGGAAGACCCAGGATTCAAGCCCAAGCAGCCGAGCTCCAGAGCCTGGATGCTTCACCGCTATGCCGGAGGTGTCCCACAATGTGCCCCTCCCCACCCTTTCCTTCCTTCTCCATCGTATGCCTCTGTGATGGCACTCAGAACCCTGTGAGACAATTAACTGAAAAGAAAAAAGAATCCTGTTTCCCTCCCTCACCTATGGCTTTATCTGTAGATTGGAAGGTTTGTGGTACCTATAAGGAGCTACTGATGCCTTCCGGAAACTATGTGCGGGTTGTTACCGAGAGATCATGACATTCGCCACGACTGTGTTTAGTCATGTGATATACATAGATTCTGCGGCAGACTTTCCACCTGAGGACGGTTTTAGCCCCGGCTGTGGATCCTACCGAGTAGAACGTCAGCTTGACAGACAAGGCTGATGATGGTCCAGGCACAGAGACCCCCACCTGATGGCAGGTGGGGGGTGGGTAGACCTGATAACTTTCTGAGGATCGTAGGCAGGCGTCAGATTTCTAGGACTCTGATTCTTGGCTCCTCCAAGTCCGGAGGCATGAAGACCAACGCTATGTAAAAGTGAGGCAGGAGGCTTTGCCCCAGGCCCAAGCCTCCAATAAAAAGTGTGTTGAGGACTGCAGTGTGTTTAGTGCTGTCTAGCACGCCTCAAATTTGCCAGCCCTATCATCACAACATGTACCCCCAGTTCATACATGGAATGCTTGCTCTCTGGCAGCCAAATGCACTTGGAACTGGTGGTGATGACCTCATAAAGCAGGGAAGCTGAGCAGTTGGTCAGACGATTAACACGTTGTTGAGACGGCGGACTTGAGCATCGTTTAATGAAAATACCCAGGCTACGCAGAATCAGGAGGCTCCAAACTCCGGAGGGCAGCTTAGGAACCATCTTAACCAAAGTCTTTATTTTACAAATGTGGAGACTGAGGCTTTAAAAAGGGTTCTGGCCTGAGAAAAGTGAAAGTGCAGTTTTTTTTGTTGTTGTTTTTAACACAGTACACCTGGAGGAACATCACTGTGGGCTGCTCAGACCTCCCCCTCCATGGCTTCAGGGCCTTTAACTACAGCCATCAATTCATCTCAGGTGCCTGGTAACCTCTACTCCTCTCCATTTCTCTGTATTTTTTTAATTTTTAAATGTTGTGTTCATATTGTTTACTTGTATGGAAAAGGAGAACCATTCCCACCCCACCCCCTCCGAGGCGCCATGCTGCAGACAGCTCCTAACTTCAGTACTGGATGAATGGGCGCGGTAGGTGGGAGATGGGGTAGGAGACACCTTTGTGAGTTGTTTGCATACCCTTTGTCTAGAGACCTGAAGATACGAGTTCTCCAGGTGATTTTCTGGCTTTTCTCGTATGTAACTGTTTACAGGTGGAGTTACTTGGCAGTTTGCTTGTACTATTTTTAAATAATAAAAACCAGCCACTGCCTTATTGATGTCTCATCAGAACAAAAACCCTGGCTTCCACTTAGGATGTCTCTACTTTACAAACCTGCCACTTAGACTTTCTCAAACAGTCCTACCCTCTCACCAAGCAGAGGTTTCTCCGGGGATGTGAGCTGTGTCTGTTCGGTGGGGACACGCAGGATAGGACCTGGGAGACTGTTGTCCTTCGCAAGCCCTCTGAGCACGGGAGGCTGATGGCACTGAAGCTCCCTATGTCTCACTTTCCCTTTCTCAGACTCATAATGTTTATGTCTGATTCGCAGGTGAGTTCCGATTGGAGAGGCTGCGGAGAAATGCAATGCCTCCTTCATTCTCTGTAAGATCAAGGAGTGGGGAAGGGGCTCAAGGATGAGTCGAGGAATGTGCCCCAAGTCAGGATGCTTCCTGGAGAAGCCAGGAAGGAATTCTAGATCACTAGCTTTGATTACATCCCTGTGCCAAACAAACAGGCTCTAGGGAAAAATCTTCTCTAATAATGCCCTAGAGCTGGGGTTATTTCCTGGCCTGGCCCCCCAAATATCTTTGGAGACAACGTGGCTCCAGGGTAGAATCTGGCGTGGTCCCGGCGCTGCCTCACCCGGAGGGCACTGCAGGGGGAGGAGAGCACAGCGTGGGAGTCAGACAGCAGGAGCCGTCTGCTGCCAATCCCAGCTGGACCGCTCCCTAGCTGGACATTCAGCAAACTGAGTTCCCCGAACTGCATGTTTTCTCATCTGTTAAGTGGGGGCTGGTGATGCTCACGGCGTGGCCCTGAAACAGCAGGAAAACAAACCATGCACAAAGCCTGCCTGATGCACAGGAAGGGCTCGAAGAGCGGTGTCTGTGGCCATAGCCACGCCAGGGAAGCCCGGGGAAAGTCAGCAGGAAGCCAAGGACTCGGGCGGCTCCGCCCACGGTCTGCGCCCGCTCCGCCCCTCTGCCCTCGGCCGAGCCCCCGGGTGAGGAAGGGGTGTTCGGCGCTACAACGGGCAGAACGGGCCTCGGCCTTTGGCGGGGGAAGGAAGCGATAAAGCCACGTAACAAAAGCTCAAGGCCAAGCCCACCGCCTGCCCAGCCCCGGCCCGCGGCTTCCTCTCCGCGCGCTCGGCCGAGTCAGCTGACCTCGCTTTCGCTGTCCCGACCCGCCGGAGTGGTCCGGCGGGACTCCTCGCAGCCAATCGGCGGTGGCGGGGCCTCCTCGCAGCCAATCGGCAGTGGCGGGGCCTCCTCGCAGCCAATCGGCGGTGGCGGGGCCTCCTCGCAGCCAATCGGCAGTGGCGGGGCCTCCTCGCAGCCAATCGGCGGTGGCGGGGCCTCCTCGCAGCCAATCGGCGGCAGCGCGGCGCGCGGTGTGTTGGGCCGGCGCCCGCCGGCCTCTCACGGCGCGTGGGGAGGGAAAGGCCGGCTTTCGCCGACACTTCGGCGTGAAGAACGTTCTCGTCTCCACGGGAGCCTCTTCCAGCGGCCGCCTTGGGCCGAGTCTGTTCTGGAGCCTTCAGAGCGTCCCCCAGAGGCTGCCCCGGCCCGGGAAGCAGCGCGCCTTCTCCTCCCTCCAGAACCAGCGACCCCGGCCGACCCCAGCGACCACCCTGTCTGCCCTCCGACGGGCAGTTGCTGCGCGTCGCAGCCCCCCAGCCCCGCAGCCCGCGCTGGGGGCGGGCTTCGCGAGTACGTGCTGGAAGAAATGTGTGCCGCTTCAGAGGTCCAGCCCGCGGGCCCAGGTGCGGCTGCACGGCCCAGAACTGGGGACCCCTTGGTCTGCGCTGCTGTGTGCCTGGGACTTGACCTCCGGCCTCTGACTTGATCCTCACAAGAACGCTGTAGGGACGTATGTTCACGGCCTGCAAACGAGGAACCAAGGTGCCCAGAGTAACAGTTTTAAGCTTTCTCTAAGTGACGGGGTTCACACCAGGACACCAAGTAGGGTTCAGACTCAAACCCCCATGGCCCCCTTGTTTGCCGTGGGGAGCAGACAGCAAGGACCATAGATTTAAGTCTACTTGGGACATCATTGCTCCCTAGAGCAGAGTTGAGGGCCCAGCCAGGTCCTCTCACACTGCAGGAGCAGTCAGTTCACTGTTTAAAATTGGAACCACGTTGCCACTTTTGAGGGGGAACTTTGAGTGACCAGCTCATCTTTCAACTCGTAAATTAGCTAGCACTTTCCTTGACCCCAGAAGCCTGGGTCAGCTGCCTCCTTAGCACCTCTACATCCTTTTATTGGTAGACCTTATCACACCACCTACTGCAATCGCCCCTTTCCTTCTCTCCCTTTGCAGATAGAGGGAAGCTACCTGAGTGCAGAAAAGGCGTCTTGACAGTAGCCTGGGCATTGAGCTGGAATGCTGTGGTCCAGCTCCCTGGATGCCAGCATTCCCTAGGAACTCCAATGGAAAACCACTGAACTAGAGTTTGGAAGTTAAAAGTAAGTCAAGAGGGGGTGGGGAGAGTATATTCACGAGGTCCTGAATTCCCCAATTACTTCCTCTAAAAAATATATAAATAAGTAAATAAACTTGATTACCTCCCTCCCCCACAAAAAAAGAAACTAAAAAAAAATTTTTTAAGTAAGTCAAGAGGAGAAACGAGACAACTATAAAACTTTGATCTTTAATAATAAGACTTAATGACCTTCAGTGATGATTATGACAGTAACCAAAATGTCTGTCATTTATTGCACGTGTTTTAGGTAACAGCATGGCCGTAAGAGCTTTAGCACAGCGCCCCTGAAATGTAAATGTGCGTTTGGATCACATGGGAACTTGTTAATTCTGACTCAACACATCTGGGGTGGGGCCTGAGATTCTACATTTTCTAACAAGCTTGCAGGTGATGGTTCATGAATCATACACTGTGTATTAGCTTATCTTCTTAAAAACCCTCTGAAGTAGATATCACTATTATTCCTACTTTACATACAAAGAAACGAAGAGGTTAAGCGTCTGTGAACTTAGGTCAAGATGAATAAACTGCAGGGCACTGATGCGAGGGAGGGGAGAGTGGTGTGAGCACTTAGAGCTGCAGAAGGAGAAACAAAATTCTAGAAGGAGGAGACAGTAGTTCCAACAGCCCAGCAGGCAGGGGACGTGGACTGGGGCTGTCTGCACAGAGGACCGCCTACACGGTGGGCCGTCTCATCCATAAGCACCATGTGCCTGGTGCATAAGAGCTTTCCAAAGGCCCCAAATATTTGAGGCTTGAAAAAAATATATTGGCCCCTACGTATGAAAATTGAATATTTAAATGAATCACCTCCATGTTCAAATTGTTAAAAATCCTTTCACGTTTTTTACATGAAAAGTTCATATGCAGTGAATGATCTGGGTGTATCTTAGTACATTTGGGGGAAAAAAAATGGGGTAGGACCTCCCAAGCCTGGGGCCTGCTAAGGGTTGGAAAGGCCCTGGCCACACTGGGTTTGGATATAATCCCGAGGGCGGCTGCGAACAACTGATAAAAGCAGGAACGTGTTCTCTGTGACTCCTGTGAGGAGAATGGGTTGGAGGGAGGCCAGACTGGACGCCGAGCGGCCCGAGACCAGATAGGCATTTACAGCCTTCAGGCTGCAAGACAGCCTCTCCCCAGTGCCAGGAGGAGCTGAAAAGGACAGCCGTAGACAACCCAGTTGCACTTCAATTCCTCCGACCTCGCTCTGGCTCAGCATTCTAAACTGACTGAAGATCTGGGGACAAGGGTTTTGCCAAGTTTTCCTCACTAAGGCCAGTGACGTTACAGTCCCGGAGGTGCTGAGGGGCACGCGCCTGGAGCAGACAGCCGTGGTTGTGAACCTTGGCCCTGCTACGTGCCACGTGACTCTGCGTTGACTTCTCTGCGCCGCAGATTCCTCGCTGGGCCTTTGGGACTCCTCGCAGAATTAAGTGGGTTGAACCACACCCCCAGTCCCTCCTGCGAGATAGGTAGAGGTGGTTGCTCTTTCCCTAAGCGTGTCGTGTGCCGTTGCCCGGAGACCTCAGGGTTTCTTCAGGAGGGAGCAGAAAGTGGGGTCAGTTATTTAATTTTTCCATCAGTCTTCTGAGGTAGAAATGATTATCCCCTCTTTGCAGGTCAGGAAACGGGGGCTCTGAGATGAGCTACCTCAGCTCAGGGACCGCGGGGCAGAAAGTGGGGAGGGAACCTGCAGGAGCTGGGGTGTTTGCTTCTGCTCGGGCTGGCGCCCTGTCTCCAGCTGCCGGTGTCTGCTGCTCCCACCACTGCTCGGGGGCCAGAACCTCTTCCCCACCGAGTCCTGACACCGCTGAGCTCTGTCCCGTGGCGCCACCACCTCCTCCTCCCTTCTTCCCCAGCCTCGCCCGACCTCCCTATGGCCTGGGTCCCCAACTTTACAGCTTCTGGATTTCTCTTGCTAAAGAGCTTGCCTCTGAGACTCAGAACTGCCCTGGGCTGGGATGCCTGCCAGGGTCCCTCCCTTTAAAGGGAGTAGATAAGTAGGTCACATCAGGATGGCAAGGGCGGAGGGAAAACACTGCAGATCCCCTGGGGAATGGAAATGGGCTTTCCTCTGTCTCTCTGCCTCTCTGTCCCCCGTCTCTTACACTGACAGGCCCCTTTGACCATTGTTACTATGAAATGCATGTGGGGACAGCACAGGCGCTCCTGAACTGTTGGGGTCCGGGGACAACGCTGAGCAGAAAGCTCGTCTTCCCTTGGCTCCGTCCGTCCCACCCTGCCTCCTCTTCAGGCTACGCCCACGACCACCAGGAAACGGGAGGGAAATCTTAGCCTTTACAGGGGCTCCTTGAGGGCCTGAGAGCACGGAGCCTGCAGCCTGGAGGCCCCGTGGGGCCCTGAAGGCCTTGGCCGTCCAGCGATTGCCTGGAGCTGCCCTGAATCCGGTTCACAGAACCTCTGCTGTGGCAACCAGAGCAGTCACGGGTTTTGGAAGAGTTCTGCTCCCTACTCCCACCCCTCACCCGCTTGAAGGCTGTTGACAACGAGGGGTGTGGATGAGCGTGAGATCACGTAGATTGCTGGGAAAACCAGGGCGGCAGAGACAGACAGGGCGTGGCACAAGGTCCAGCTCTGCCAGCCCCACCCGCCCTGCCCTCCGGGGGGCTGAGCTCGGCTGGAATCAACGCTGGGGACCGCTTTTCTAGGAAACGGCTGCTGAAGGGGAGAGGTCCCGGTGGCCTGAATGAGACCCGCCCAGCTGCAAACGGATTGAACATGTGTATCCGGGCAGTGGCCAGGTCCCTGGACTCCGGGCCTGTGCACAGGGCAGGCACACAAAACAAAGACCAGAGCCTGACCCTTACACGGGGGTGAACATCCCTGGTTCCTGGATGGAGGCTGTGGAAACAGGTTCACTTCGGAGAGGCCCAGGAGTTTTCCATTCTCCTGCAGGGCCAGGCCAGCTCCCAGCCCGGGGCTCCCTGCCCAGGACCCCGCAGCTCTTTGCAGAGATGCTCCAGGTTGCAGGACCCCCCATCCCCGGCCGCCACTGGTGTTTCAGCACTGACCCCTGCCCTCCCTCCTCCTGTCCCCAAGACCCTGAGCTCTTCCCCCTCCAAGAGAAGGAGCGGGCACCCCCACTGTGGGCAGCTGTGTGGGGTGCCTGTGGGCAGGTCCCACTCTCGCCCGTGGTTGCCCCCCTCCCAGGGGAGGCGGGGCCGGTGACAAGAGAGAGACATCCATCCTCACCGGTGCCCTCATCACACTTAATCTCCCCCAGTGGGGTGGGCCTGTCTCACACTCCTCTTTCCCAGGAGGCAGTAACCCCAAAACACCTCTCGTCAGAGTGGGTGTAAATCCCCACAAGTATGCGGCAGGCAGCAGCAGTGACAGCACAGAGGTGCCCGTATCCAAACAAGAACTTTGGATTCGTGCGGCTTAGATCCTTTGTGCTCTCGGAAGGTCACAGGCAGCTCCTCCCCGGCATCTGCCCCAGCCCAGGCCCACCGGCCTGGCCACCATCCCTGCCTGGCCCCTTCCTCCAGCTCTGGGGCAAGGGCTACCGCTTGGCTTTTCCAGGGTTACTTGCGAGAGGGGAGACCAGTCTTGGAGCCTCACACCCTCCCCCCCCCCCCCGCCCCCAACACACATCAATCAACTGTGTCTCTAAGCAGTGGTTCTGAAACTTTCTCTGCATCAGAATTACCAAGACACATGTCAAGATACAGATTGCTGGGCCCCGTCCCCACAGTCTCTGATCTGTAGCTCTGAGGTGGGGCCTGAGAATTTGCATTTCTGACAAGCTCCCAGGTGACGGCAGGCTGTAGGCCGCCGCCCCCGCCCTGGGTACCATGCTTGGCCTCCCTGAGCCTCAGTTCCCCTCCGCGAGAGGCCGAGTCATGGCCACTGGTGGCTGGGAGGACCATGGCTTCCCGTGGTCGGAAGGCCCTCTCGCTCTGCACACGCTGAGCATGTGGGTTAGCGGATACAGCATGTACTGAGGAGCTTGTCCGCTGTCCCTCGGCTGCTCTGCCCGGCGTGGTGGCTGATTTGGGCAGGTCGTGTGTGAGGATTCTAAGGCCCAGTTAAACGTCACCTGTCTCTGGATCTCAGTTTTCTCTATGAAACAAGGCCTTTGGTCTACTAGACTAGCGGCCCCACCGGGTCCCATTTAAAGCCCAGCTCAAAGAGGGGTTCGGTCTTGGGAGGCACAGCCACACTTTTTATTCCTTGCCCACCCCCTTTTCAGGACCTCCATCTGGAAGCCTGGGTGCTTCTATGGAGCAAAGACCGTCCTCCAGTCACTGGCCAGGTCGTCCCAGAGGAGAGTCACGTGGCCTTCAAGGAGCATCACGACCTGGTTCCAACCTTCCTTTGTAGCCGTCTCTCTCCCCGCGCCCCCTGCGCGCTCCTGCTGGGCTGTACAAACTGGGCTGCTCATCTTTGCCCAGATACGCCCTACGGTTTCCTGCTTCCAGCCTCTGTTCACACTGTCCTCACCACTAGAGTGTCCTCCACCAGTCAGAGTCCTGCTCATGCTTCAGAGTTCCCCCAGCGACCGCCTCCTCCAGGAAGTCATGCCAGGTCTTCCTGTCATCTGTCTTGTCTGTCCAGTTAGCTGTCACCTCTGTATTTCTCCACTTGATGCACATGATTTTTATATCGTTCGTCGGGTGGTTGTAGGACATGTAGCTGAAGTTGTCAGCAGGAGGCTCTAAATCAGGGGTGCAACCCCCCAGCTTGTGTCTGACACTGTCCCTCTGTGTAGAAACTCGGTGGTCTGCAGGTTTGTCCCTGGATTCCACGCTTCTAAGTCTGTTCTTGGAGCGTAGGCAGATACGAAAGCGAGAGTTGAGATACTCTGTAAGACGTTTTCTTGGAAGTGGGACAGCCGCTTAACAGGAGAAGCCTGCTTCCACAGAGGACTGGTCAGCTGTTGTTCCCACGGTCGTCAGAGGCAGGCAGTAAATGTGTGTGTGTGTGTGTGTGTGTGTGTGTGTGTGTGTGTGTGTGTGTCTGTCTGCTGGGCCCATATTCACGGTCTGTTTATTTGCATATAGGCTCATCTGCTTCTCTGATTTTCTCTTTTAAACTACAGGGTTTTTTTTCCTATTCTAAATATAATATATGGGTTGGTGGAAATGTGTAAAGGAAATAAAAAGTAAAAATAAAAGTAAGAGAAGAAAATATTTATAACCTAGATATCACCTGGGTGTATTTCTTGTGAGTAGTTTTTGTGTACATATTTATATGATGTTTAAAGGAAATTGGGATACATGTTTACACACTTCTGTATAAACATTCTGTACAAACCACTTTTTTGACTTAAGATATAGCTAGCATTTTGATATTCCTTTAAATATTCTTCCCAAATATTGAAAAAAAATTCCCTGATGTCCATTCACAATGTACTGAAATTTATTTCACTGTTCCTTCATTGTTGGACACGCCATTTTTTGTTGTAAGTATTTCAGTGGACACCCTCACGTATCTGAGCACCTGTCTGATAATTTTCATAGACCGATTCTAGAAGTGAGGTTACTGGGTGTTTTCAAGTCTCTTGACGCGTGCTACCAAATCGTTTTCTGGAACTCCCATTTGGAATCCGTCCGAGCACTTTCTCTGTAGCCCTCCTGTTGATGAGTCACTTTTGCCTCCACTCCCTGTGCGTCCTGTCCGGCCCTCGCTGTCCTTAACCCCTTCTGCACTGCATTTGCATCTGGTATGTACAAGTCCCAGCTCCCCTGCTGGAGACCATCTCTGGCCATCTCCCGTCTCCTTTCACATCTGGGGGCAGAGGGCTGACTGTTTAGGGCCCCCCCCCCCCGGCAGGAGAAGAGCCCTGTCCAGGAGGCAGCGTGGAGAGAGGCCTGGACCCCGGCCTTCAGGGTAGGGGTGCAAGACGGGCTGAAGAGGAGGAAAGGGATTTCCTCAACCCTTCCTACACCCCACCTCTGGGAGCCGGGGGAGGATGGGGAGCGAGTCAAGTCCAGAGCCTGGGAGGGAGCAGCCTTGGCCGGCAGGGCTCCACCTGCTTGGGGAGGGAGGGAGGCCACGCCCCAGCTGGTAGCAGGGAGGGCCGTTCCGCCAGCTCCTTGGCATAAAGGAGGCTAAAGGCGGGCTGCTATGTCTGTTGGGCAGGGTAGGGGGAGCCCAGCAGAGCGCCCTGTTTTCACACACAGCTGTCCCCTCACCAGCCATCCCAGTCTCACAGGGTTTGACCTCGGAAAACACCTGCAACACAGATTGTAGAGGCTTAAATTAAAGTTTTTTAGATCTGAGTTTTCCAAACTTCAGCTGTACCTTGTTCAGGATTTCAGTGTTTTAGTGGGAAGAACGCAGCAGTGTGCCCAGACACACACGCGTGCGATCCACACTGTCCGGCGCGCCGCGCTGCTGCACAGCTGAGACAGGTGCAGTGATGGACACGGTCGGGTGCACCCGTGTCGTGCGCGAGGTCTGCCTTAGGTGTTAGCACTCACTCACTCTAGCTGCATCCTAAGCAGTAAAAATTTTGAAGTTGCAGGTTTGATGGATTTGTTACATTTTTTGTAAATACACACTAAAATTCTAAAGATTATCATGATGGTAAAAAGTCATCAGCCTAAAATTCTAAAGATTATCATGATGGTAAAAAGTCATCAGCCATCGGTAGTACCTTTGCTACTTGGTGGCGATTGTACCATGTGTTTTGAAACACTGTTTCAACCAAATGGGTGCTTTATAGTGTAGGTAATTGTGTATATCTCTTTCACTTAATTACGAACTGTGTAAGGTCAGGTTTCATGGTTCCTTTGGCACTTTATTGAGTGCTGAAGCTCAGTAAATATTTGTTCTTCCTTTGGTTTGGTTTGTTTTGGTGACGGGGGACTGGTCAGTAGGTGTTAATCTAGTACTGAACATAAAAGCAGTCCCCAAGGTCAAGATTACAAAGGGGACAGCAGGATTTCTATGACGAAGAGAGTTGCCCTGGGTTAAATACTGTGCCATCGCTACGTGGACCGGGATGTGAAGGTGTTCAGTTGGAGCACAATAGACCACTCATCTGCTTACTGGCTGTCCTTCTTGGACGTTTATGTTGGAAATGTAGACAGCACATTTACAGGTTTAAGAGTTAGTTTTTGGACTGCGGCCCAGAGCAGCGTTCCTTGGCTCGTGCAGGAGACCCACCCCCGCACTGACCTCCGGAGGTGCGGTGTCCTTTGCACGCCCGGTGCGCGTGGGGCGAGCTGTGTGGTTAGGGACCTGCAGACGTTTGCCGGATGCCCGGATGAAACGGCTGTGCCGCAGTGAGTAGACCCACCTCGGGGAAACCGTCCCCCAGACAGAGGAGGAAGGAATATGTATTCAGTACATAATATTCTAGGGTCTTTGTATGTCTTTCCGCTGGATTTCCTGTGGCAGCTGTCACGTGAGGAGAGTGGGGGATCATGCCACGAGGTCCTTGACCAAAGCTCACCTCTTTCTCAGAAGATGACAGTGTCTCCGTTTACAAAAAGGATCCAGGTCCAGAACTTAATTTGGTCCAGAGAGCTGGACAGGAAGTTGTGGAAACTACTGGATAACCTTCTGACCAACCACATAGATAAATGACCAGAGGAGGGTGTGAATAAGATTCCAGAGCAAGAGTGTATTAGGAGAGAGAGAGTAACCCTTCTAGTGAAGGGGGACGGGAACCTTGACATGCAGGCGCCTGTCAGAGACGTCTGTCAAGGCCTGGCAGTGGCTCCTCCTCAGGCCTGCCTCTTTCCTTCTGAACCCCCTTTCAGATGCGAGCCCTGAGCCCGTAGCTCAGGATATTTGAGCTCAGGATGGTCCTCATGTCGGAAACATCCCTCAGAGACTGGAAGTGAGCAGGGCTTTTCCCTTTGCTGCTGAGGGTCCAGGGGCGGCCTGAACCCGATCAAGTGAAAAGTGAGTGTCCCCCGGCTGGAGTCCTGACCCTTTTGTGACCTGATGCCTGTAATCGACCCCCTCAGTTCATGGTTTCCTTAACTCCCTCACTTAACGAGTGTTTTCTGAGGAACCGCTGTGTACCAGGGCCTGGCCTGGCCCTGGGGGACCGGGCAGGGACTGAACAGGGCGGTCCTGCCCTCAGGAGTGTATGTTCTGCTGCAAGGGATCAGCTCGAGGGAGTGAGCTGGCAGCACTCCGCAGCCAGCGGTGGTGAGCGGTGCGGGGGGTGGAGACCCGTGGGGAGAGGGCTCCCCGCAGAGGCTGGAAGGTCTCCCGGAGGCAGTAACACTCCAGACGAGGCCCGCGTGTCTCGGAAGGAGCCAGCCGAGGGGAAGAGTGTTCCAGCCGAGGGGCCGGCAGACCCGGCTGGGGCCACGCTTGGGGCTGGATGACAGAGAGGAAAAGGGCACTGAGATGCGGTCCTACTAGAGCCATGGTTTGGACTGAGCCACTGGGGACCCTCCCTGGTTGTGTCCCAGGGGCTGAGGGTCCGGGGGGCTGCTCCGCCAGGCCCCCCCACCCTGCCCAGCACACACAGCAGCCCCCCTTTGGTCTGGAGCATATACGGGGTGCTGCTTATGATTTTGCTTGAAGAATAGATTCCATGATGAAAACCTCTCCGTCTCAGAAGCCCTTCTCCAGCCTTCAGCTGTTTACCTGTGAAAGCTCCTCACGCGGCCGCCGTGATCCCCGCGCAAGGCTGACTGTTCGGGACACGGGGCCGCAGAGCACCGGCCCCGGCACCCCGACTCGCCCGGCCAGTGCCTCCCACCGTCTCCTCCCGCGGTGCCTGGGCCGGACTAGGGCTGCGGCTCTCAGATGGGTGCTGGGGTCGGGGGGGAACCCTGTTCGGAACGTGAAATCATTTTCTGGTAACACGATGTAACTCGCTCCTGACTGACAAGAGGAAGCAGAGGCTGGGAGGCATCTAGCAAGCCGCTTCTCACAAAGTTCAAAACCAGCGGAGACCCAGACAGGGAAACGGAGAGAAAGGAGTGGGAGGGGAGGGGGCCCATCCAGTGACCCAGACATTCCTCCTTCCCCCCGACCCGGCCTCTGCTCCCGCTCCCCCCACAGAGAGAACTCGCCCGAAGGTCGAGGATCCCTCTTCTGGCTTCAGCCCTGCTGCCGCAGGGCACCTTCCCAGCGTTGGTGGCCCAGGCCCGGGTCTGGTCTCTGCGCTCTCTGTGGGTGGAGACGGCGCCCAGTGGGCAGGACGGACCTGCTCTTCATCCACCTGATGTGGGTGCCGTCCTGGCCTCAGCCTCTTGGGGGGAAGGGGTGCACACGTGCGTGTGTGCGCACGCGCTCCAGGCCTGGCACGTGGCATGTTGATAGGTGGCCTTTCGAGTTGGTGGTGACAGCGTCGTTTACCCTGGTGAGTCCAACGCCCCCCAGCCCAGAGGAGCCATCTGAGGCCACCCAGCCTGCTTTGAGCAAGAGCTTTACTATTGGCAGAGAAACCTGGTGGATTTATCTTAGGAAGTTTAGAAACCGCATGAGGACGAACGCCGTCTGACTTCCCGCCGCTGGAGCTGAGTGGGTCCCCAGTCACCAAGGGTGGGTAGCCTCCAGCGCATTCCCAGGACGGAGGCCTGGGGATTCCTCCTCTCCCCTTCGTTCCCTCTGCCCTAAAAGCTTAAGGAAAAAAAAGTAGTTTACTTAATAGTCCCGAAGCATAAGCCTTATTCTACAAAGTGTGTGAACAATACATGTTTATTGATGAGCTGTTTGACGCCCTCGGTGTCTCCCCTGATTAGCTACAAAGGGAGCAGGAAAAAGTCGTACCTTCCAAGTCTGTTTACGCAAGGAGTTGCATTTTCCCTGCGTTTAAAATAAAGCTGCTGGGAGTGAGTCTTTCTTGGAAGGGTTTTCCTTCTCGTTTCCCTTTCAGCCGAAGCCGCCTCTGGCTCGTCCCCGAAGCTGGTTTTAGATACTAGCTTGTGCAGGTGGGGATCGGAGTGTGGGAGTGCCTCTGGGCGCGAGGGGCGCTGTTAAAGGGGCATAATCCAACTCCAGAGGGGAACGGAGTCCCATATTGACTCTCACCACCCTCAGGGGTGCAACCATAAAAGGACAATTTACTTCTGTTAAATGATCTCGTGTCCTAAATCCCCACCCTGCTGGGCAGGTGGTAAGAGGGAGGGTGGACAACGGGATGAGGGCTAGATGTCAGTCTGTAAACTTCCCAGTGTCCACCCCTCTCCCCCGAGTGCGGCACCTGGGTGCACGGGAGAGGGGTGTGGTTTCTAGATGCTTGGCTGCAGGGCTGGTGGTGGCTCTTTGATGTAGCCTGTGGCCTCTTGTTCTGCTGGTTTCTGTGATGGAGATGCTGGGGGCGGTGGGGCTGCCCCCACACTGGTGGCTCAGAGAGGCTGGCATTGGTGGCTGATGCCTGTGGCCAGGATAACTCATGGTCCTCCTCTGTCTGCTTTCAGGGACCCAGTGGGCTCTCTCTCTGACTCTGCCCATCTGGGCTCTGGTGGTGACTGGACCCCCTGAGACCTGCTGTGACTGTGACTTGCATGTGCTCCTGTCTTGGTGGTCCCAGCTCAGTGGTCCCCCCACCCCAAGATGGTCCCCTCCGGAATGTCTCCCGCCAGGCACTGGGCTCACGGCCCTGGTCTCTGGAGAAGGGCAAGCTTAACCCCGCTTCTGGTGCAGAATTTGCTTTGAGGCTGCTCCAGGTTGGTGCAGGGGCAGCCTTTCAGATGATCTCCTTCAGGCCCCAAGATGGGAATGAGAGAGAGCCCACCCTCTTTTCAGCAGTCCTTCCAAAATCTGCGGTAACACCCTCCCTCCCAAAACAATGCTGCTAAGTGACGAGCAGTGTCCTCAGCCCCTCAACGCTCAGTTCTCATAATTCTGCAAGGGAGGTGATACCGTTGCCCCTGTTTACAGACGAAGCAGAAGCACAAAGAGGCTGAATTGTCCAAGGTGGAACCAAGGTTTGAACCCAGGCCGTCTGGGTTCAGAGTTGTGCTCGTATCCGTGGTTTTGGCTCAGAGACGGCAGCTGCGTCCAAATACCCACATTCTCCTCGCTCGCTTTCCCTCTTCCCCTAGTTCGAATGATCTGGGGTCAGAAACGGTGGGCTTTGTCTTCTTTCTCTTTGTTTGGTTGGGACTTGCCTTATGTAGAACTCAGTGATAGTAATTCAAAAAGGAAACAAATTTAGAAAAATCCTCATTCTTGATAATACTTGGCCATCAAAAATACCGTCTGGTTGGAAACCCTTATTTTGGATGTCAGAAGCAAGATATCAGCTCGCGTCTCTGTGGCAGCCCCGATCATCCTTTAGACAATAGGAATGCATCTGGCCGAGCAGAGGGGAAATCAGAACAAGAAATGCAGAAGAGCAAAGCACCTGAATGTATCCCCCCAAATCCCTACTCACAGGCACGTTGGTTTTAAAAGGAAGCAGCTGTCACTGGCTGTGATGATGGTTTCGCTTTGCCAGCATCTTCCTGGATTTGGACCTTTCCTCGTAAGCATCATTTGGAAGTAAGTAGCAAGTGGGATATGGAAAGTGGTTTATCTGCTGTGACTCTGGACCAGGGCTCAGCAACCCTGCTCTGTAAAGGGACAGAGGGTAAATATTTTTTAGCCTTGTAGGCCACGCAGCTCCTGTGGCAACTACTCAGCTCTGCTGTTGCAGCCTGAAAGCAGCTGTCAGTAATACGTAAACAAAGGACTGAGGCCATGTTCCAATAAAACTTTATTTACAAAAACATAACGGACCAGGTTTGGTCCCACAGGTCATAGTCCACCGACTTCTGTTTCTCAGCAGAAAGAGGATCTGGAGTCCTCATTATCACAACCATGACCAAGCTCCCAGGCCAGGTCTCTGAAGTTTTACTCCCACTTGAGAGGTGACAGCTGAGCCCCTACTGCAAGGATCACATGATATAAAATAAAAATGTGTGTCCTTGTGAGACACACGCTGGAAAGCTGGGCTGCAGTGAGGAGTGCTTCTGACCTTTGGCCGTGACACTGAAACTGTAGGTCGCGGGGGCTCTTCAGCCTAGATGGCAAAGAGTCCTGTTTCCCTTTCCTGTGAGGGTGACTTCTGCAGGGGGAAGCCCAGGGGCACTTTTGGGGAAACCGCCTCTTGGGAAGTATATATATATATTTTTAATATGCTTGAACGTAACAGATCAGTAAACACTCAGGACAAGTGTGAAGGTGGTCGTGGAATGGGGGCCTGCGGTGAGGCCCTGAGGGGTGTCTTGCTGTGCAGGAGGAGCAAAGAGGTGTAGGGCCGCGGAGGGTCCAGCAGGAAGAAGACCCCTTAATGCCGAATAGTGAGAAGAGCCCTCGGGTGAACGCCGGGACCTGCGATCCCCGTGCCGAGTCGCTGTGTGTCCTTAGGCATTCTCTGCGCTCCACCTGGTCGTGCCTTCTCCTCCGTGGAAAGTGGAGCTGAGAGCAGAGATGGTCCCTAAGACCCCTCCCGCCTTTAACTTGCATTTCTTGTGGTGAAGTTTAAACACTTCCCATGGAACAGTATCAGATCTCAGATCCAGGTCTGAATTTTAGGATGTAAAAGTTAAGGATCCCTAAAGCAGTGTTGATGTAATTAGAAGATTTTTAGGAAAAATCACCCCTGTTGGTTACCTCTGCAGGGCAGCTTAACAACAAACAAGGTACAGAAGTGAGAACAAAGGCCGACGTCAGCGCGTGCTCAAACCTCATTTGTGCTCACTTACACATCAGTTCTGCCACTTCTGGACTCACTGCTCCAGGAATCTTAGGGCCGGGATGGGTGGGAAAGGGAAGCTTTTTGAGGGGAGGGGCTGTCTGTGGAGAGAGCTACCAGGCAGGGTCAGATGTGGGGCCCAGGCCGGGCAAAGGGACAGTTGAGAATTCGGTTGCGTGACTCCGGTGCTGCCCAACAGAACAGTTCCATCTTCACTGTTCAGCGCCACAACTGTCGGCCACATGTAGGAATTGAGCATGAAGTGTGGCTAGTGGGACTGAGAGTCTGAATTTTAAATTTTACTTGATCTTAATATATTTACATTTAATTAGCCCATAGCTACCATCCTGGACAGCGGAATCTTAGATCGAAATTCATGTTTTCAAAGCTTTGCTTGGCAGGGACCATCACACACTAGATGTTCCCATCCTGGACGCTCACCTCCTGATGGACGGTCAACGGCAAAGCCTGATGTGACATAAATAGGTGCTCAGGGCGCAGAGCTGTCAAGGGAACTCCCCACGAGGCCCGCCCGGGGATGCTCTTGGCTGTGGTGAGAAAAATTCCCCTGTGTTCTTTTGCATTCGGGGCAGGGGGATTTTACCTGTGACTCACTGTTCAGTGACTGAGTAATACCAGGACCTCCTCGTGTTGGTATGAAACACTTCTCACCTCTCACCTCTGTGATTAAAATGTGCCTGGCACTCCCTTGGTGACTTAAGGAAGAGTAATAGCAGATCTCTTCTTAGTAATAGGAGAGAGATCCGTGGTTTCCAGACTTTCCAAGGCAAGGGAGCCTTTCCTCAAATGAATCCTGTGCAGAAGTTACCACAAAGCAGATGGAGGTGAGGCTGGCAGGACCCCGGAGCCCCCTGGTCCTGTCTTACCCATCCTGCCCTCTGTCTCCAGTCCCGTGGGGACCTGTGACGGTGACACTCAGACTCACTGGGGAACTCTGTGGGCAGAGAGGCTCTGTGCACCAGCCTCCCTCCTTCTACTGGCAAGTACCCATAATTTTGACTTTGCTTTTTACACCTTCTTCTTCCTATTTTTTTTCCCTAGTATGTCATTTCAAGACTTGAAAAACTCCACACCATTTTGTATAACTTGTGATTGTCCAGAGGCCTTTACTGCTTGTAAACTACACCACCTGCCCAGAATCTGAGTGGTTCCCAAGAGCACCCAGGACTCGGCGTGGGGTGTGGGGAGGTTGGAGGCCGGGGGGGCCATAGGGAACAGATGTAAGGGGTACGAGGGCTGCGTGCTCAGCCCGTGACTCGGGGGAAGGGCTGGACTGGAGCTCTGAGTGTGCAATCCGAGCTCAGAGACTGAGATGGAAGTGCCAGTCCAACCACTTCATCTCACAGACAGCGGGCAGCTTAGGGGCGAAGGTGGAATTCGAGAGTTGGAGGGCAGGGTTCCTGGTTGCCCCTTTAATCCCATGGACGTGCACATGTGAGTGTGTGTGAGTGTGTGTGTGGAGGGGGGACAACTGATGTGGGGAGAGTGGCTTATGATGTCAGAGTACTCCGCACACACTTTATTTCACTTGACCTTCCCAGTGACCTCGTTGCAATTTACAGGTGAGGAAACTAAAACCAAAGAGACCAAGCCAGGCCCCTGCAGCTGCCAGGTGATGGAGGCAGGATGCAGCTTAAGACGTCTTCTTTCCAGTTCTTTCTCTCTTCTCCATCCCCAGTTGCTGCTACACAGACACGCCAGTGTGATCTACAGTAGGATGGCTCCCTCTCTCTCTCTCTCTCTCTGTCTCTCTCTCTCTCTCTCTCTCACACACACACACACACACACACACTTGTTATTGCTACCCATGCAGTGGAGCTCAGTAGGTTTTTGAAGGCAGTAACTCACCATCACCCAAGGAGACGGATCTAGGTTTGATTCCTGGGCCTGCTGTTTACTAGTGTGTGTTTGTGTGTGTTTAATAGACTTTATATTTTAGAGCAGCTTTAGGTTCACAGCCAAATTGGGCACACAGTGCAGAGTTCCCATAGACACCCCTCCCCCACGCACAGCCTGCACTACCACGTCCCCGCCGCCACAGTGGAACGTCTGTTATCGTCAGTGACCCTACGTCACGTGTCACGATCCCCCAAAGTCTGAGGTGGGCATTAGGGTTCGCTCTTGGCGGAGAGCGTCCCGTGGGTTTTGACCGGCTGGGCTGGAGCAGGTTACTTGTGCCCTTCCCCCCTGTGAAAATGAGGGCCGTAGTGCCGGATTTATAAAGATCATTGTGAGGATTAAAGTAAATCAGATCACGGTGTAAAGCAAGCGGCCAGCCTGGCTCAGGGTGAGGAGAACTGCGCAGAAGGGGCCAGCGTTCGTCTCCCAGCGCATGTCACCTGCGCCAGCTGGCTGCTTGCCGCGCTGAGTCCTCCCCTGCTCTCCGTCTCTCAGCCCAGAGTCAGAGCCTGGAGAATTCTGCCGGAGGCGAGTTCTCCAGGGCCTGAAGATACCATGTGAAGATTCACTGTGCTGCCCAGAGGAGGTTTGGTCCTTGGAGGAGGAAGGGTTGGATGGCGCGGGGAGAAAGCGGCGGGCGTCCCTGGCCTGTCGGGGACAGCAGAGGTCTGACTGGATACCTGCCGAGAGGAGCCCCAGGGGAAGAGAAAGAGCAGCAGGGAGAATCCGAGCGCGGGGTGGCCGCCGCGCGGGCCCCTGGGAGTGGGAAATAAAGGAGCCGCCTCAGTGGGGTGTTGTCACAGAGACCCCGTTACTGCGAACATGGAAGACACGAGCGGAGTCGTCCTGCGCGTTCACCTCCTGCCCCCCACCCTGCTCGCCCCTGGACACCTTCGCAGGAGGGAGCGGGCCGGGCTGGGGCTCAGGGAGGGGATAAAAGGAGCAGAAGTGCAGTGGGCCCCCTGTTGTCTCTGTGAGCAGCAGCGCTGCTGAAAAGATCTTGTGCGGGCTGCCCTCCGCTGCTCCTCCAGCAGCCAGCCCCTGCCCGGGGTCCGACAACACCTCGTGCGCAGCGCGTCCGTCAACCCTTGAGACCTGGGTCCCGGCTTCTGCTTGCCAAACCCCAGCAGTCGGCCCCAGCAGAGGAGCCCTGGGCGGTGATCCCGGGCTCCTGAGGGGGCCCTTCTGCAGAGTGTGGGGCTGGGCCCCTCAAACCGTGTCAAATTCCCAAAGAGATTCTCGTCTCAGCACTGGGGAGCTCAGACCCAAGTGAGGGTGCGGAACTAGAAGTCCAGTTTCCTGCACGTTTGTCATAGTGGGACCTGAGGCGAGTCATTTCCCATCTGTTACCCTGGTCTCACTCATCCGCAAGATGGAGAGGACAGTTTTATAAAGGATGGTGTATTCACTTTTTTGCCCTGGTTAAAAAAGTAATATGTTTTCAATTTGGAAAATGTAAAATATACAGAAAAGAATGAGCAATAAAATAAAAATCACCCTTAAAACCGCCCAACCATGAACACTGTTAACATTTTGGTTTAGTACTTTTCAGTATGTTCTGTGTGTGTGTGTGTGTGTGTGTATGTTTTCCCAGAGCCAGCTACAGAATTTGCGGGTCTCTGGGTAGAATGAAAACGTGGAGCCCTTGCTGAGAGACGATCACGAGCGCTCAGACGGCGCAGCGCAGCCCTAAGCCGAGCACACAGCCCTTCCTGGTGTGAGGCCGCCCGTGGCCGCAGGCATGTGCCCACGGGGTTGACTCTATATTCCCTCCCCCAAATAATAAGATCATTTATTGAGTGCTTTCTGTGTGTCAAGTGCTTAACTTAAATTAGCTGTAATTTAGTTCAACGTCCCTAAAGTAAATGTAGTTCTTTCCCCACCCTCTCCATCTTGCAGACAAGACAGCCGGGGGGGTTGGAGGGTTTAGACAGCTAGTGAGTAGCAGGGACCATGTTCCCCGCCATCTTTCTGACTGCAGGTCCATGCCTCCTTCAACTACCACTCACAGTGCCTCTCTACCAACTTGTAAATCAGTAAAAAAATTTCATAAAATTGGTATTTTACTATATACAAAAGTTTACATTGCATTCTTTTCCATTTTATATCATGAGGGACTTATTCCCCATATGTGTCTTAATCCAGTCTGGCAGCTTTAAGAAAATACCACAGTTTGGGTCATTTGTGAACGACAGAAATGTATTGCTCAGCGTTCTGGAGGCTGGAAGTCCAAGGTCAGGGTGCCAGCAGGGCTGGGTGAGGGCCCTCCTGGTTGCAGACCTCTCTGTGTGACCTCACTGGCTGGAAGGGGCTAGGGGCCTTTGTGCCTTTAGAAGGGCACCAGTCCCATTCAGAAGAGTTCCATCCTCATGAACTAATCACCCAAGGCCCCACCCGCTAACGTCACCTTGGAGGGTTAGAGTTTCAACATAGGAATTTGGTATGGGACACAGACATTTGGACCATAGACTATGTCATTAAATATAAGAGAAAAATAGTGGCTGTTTGTGAGAAACAGGGAAGTTCCAGATGACGCAGCATGGAGAGTAACTCCACTGCGAGATTATGTTAAATACAAAGCACGAACAGAGTCAAAGCAGGAGCACGTGGCCAGTTCAGGAGAGGGGGCCTGTGTCTCCCATCGGGGAAGGAGACCGTAAGCATCTCAGGCCCCTGTTCTGAGTCCTCCTCACTAAGGGGGGTATCTTTGCATATTCCCAATGGCCAAGAGGATTTTTGTCAAAATTTTCTTTCTACAGTTTGCAAAAGGAAATCAATAGGGTTTATTTTCCAACTACACATAAAATTACTATATTGAATATATAATTATATATTATATAATTATATAACATATCATTTCAACCTCCCCCTTAGACACACACATACATGCACAAGCTCAAATATCCCTGTGGGGGGTGTGCCCTCCCCCATCCCCCTTGATAGTCACTGAGATACGTGTAAAAAGAGACAATTCTTTTTAATTAAAAAAATGTTTGTAATTGAAATACCGTCAGTTACAGTGTGTCAGTTTCTGGTGTACAGCACCGTCTCCCAGTCATGTGTATGCATGCATATATTCGTTTTCATATTCTTTTTCATTGAAGGTTATTAGATAATGAATACGGTTCCCTGGGCTCTACAGAAGAAATTTGTTTTTTATCTATTTTTATATATAGTGGTTAACATTTGCAAATCTAAAACTCCCAAATTTATCCCTTCCCACCCCGTTGCCCCCCAGAAACCGTAAGATTGCTTACTGTGTCTGAGAGTCTGTTTCTGTTTTGTAGATGAGTTCATTCACGTCCTAAAAGAGCCAGTTCTGAAGCTCATGTTGATAACCTAACGACATGCCATTCCTGACTCTGGGAGAGTCATCGCTCTAAGTCTCCACGGCCACATCTGGAACGTGGAGCCCGTCAGAGCTCCTCCCACGGTGTCACGGGGACGAGACCTGATAGGTAGGCCATTCCCCGAGCCAGGGACTTCTCAGCCAAGAGCCGAGCTTAAGCCACTGCTAAAATTAGAATTCCTTTGGAGTCCTTAATTCCTCCATGAAAGTTGCAGCCGTATTTGTGGTCCCTGGATCAGGAGCTGGGGGAGGCGTAGGGCTTGTTACTGTACACACTTCCTCCCACGTGTCACAAATTTTTTTTTTTTTTTGGCTGATGAACCGTTGTTGAAAGGAAGACAGTGCACAGCTACCTTTTAGGGGAAAGAAAATTCACAAAATGCAAGACACAGCCTTCAGGGTGTGTGAGGGGAAGAACACACAGGTGGTTGCACTCGTCTGTGCCTGGAGTCAGCTGAGCGCTGGGGAGTTGCAGCGGCTGAGTTAGGGACACCGGCCTGAGGCCAGTTTCTTTACTGACAGTATCTGGAGGTCACCTCCCTGCCCCCAGAGGGTGCAGGGCGTTGGGGTAGGAAAAACCCTTCCTCGTTTGATATTCAGTTTCTGCCTATCAAAATGCATCTTTCTAGATGGTGCGGTGCCCTTTGCTGGCAGGCACTCTTCACCCCGTGCTGTGTGTACGAGGAGATTCAATGAGAAATAACGTCGTCGGACTTCAGGTGAACACGATGCCTGACCAAGGCTCCTTCCCCTGAATTGCTGTGTCCTGAGGGTGGCCCCAGGTTAGTCACAGTGAAGACAGCAGGGACGAGCCTGGACTGGACCCCACGTCCTCCGCCAGGTGCTCCCTCCATCCCTGCCCCCGCCTCTTGTTCCCTCTGCTCTTCAGTAGCCCCGGCGCCCTTTTCTCATTAATCATAACTCACCTGAATCACTGAACAGAACTTCAGTGTTTGCCAAACGCTTTCATGGACATCGTGGCATTTGGGGCTTACGACAACCCTGGCGTCACCTTCATTTCACTCAAGGCTGAGGAACCAGCCCCCGATCAGGTCAGCCAGAGCCCAGGCCCACGCTCAAGGCTCCGGACACCAAGTTTCCTGGCCTTCTGTCCTCCGTACCTGCCGCCTTGCTCAGCCAGGCGTAAACTCTGCTCCAGGACCCCCTTGAGTTTGGCCTCCTGGCCCCATTCTGGTCCTCCCCTCCATCACAGCGTCTCAGTCACAGCGTTTGGCCACTTCCTCTCCCATCCTGGGTAAGCCTGCAGGTTTCTAGCACTTTCAAATTTACTTTGACAAACTTACAAATGGGAAAGACCCTTACACTCTTCTGCCTTTGATTTCAACCTCCACTTGAGGTGAATGCCTACTTGAGAAACCGAGAATCTTTGTAATCACAGTGGGTTAAATTTTGGTTTTGGTTCCCATTATGATTTTTGAATTCTTAATGTAATATGAGCCTATTATAGAATATGTGGAGACGAGAGGAAAGGAAAAAAAAATACTGTAAAAACTTCATGATCCTAACACACAAAGTTGTCAAAAGTTCTTTGTAATTTAGGCAAATCCAGAATATGTCCTCTGCTCAGGGAAGAGGTTACTTAGGGATGGAAGGCATATGTAGAAGGCATCTATGTATTTAGGAGATGGGTTAAATTTTCCTAGGTTTGGGTGTATGTATATATTTGTGTCAAGTCGTGATATGGATACATAAAATGCTAGGGATTAAAATTATGAAAAAAAGAAAGAAGGAAAGAAATGATTTTAGTGGTGGTGGGTGATATGTAGGCGGATGACCAGAATCCCCCAGAGACGGCCACATAGTAACAGATGAATCATTAGATTAAAAATGTATCATGAGATGCTACAAATGCACAGGAAAAACATAACCCAGAAGAGAAACTGGCAAAGAATTTGAGCAGGTGATGCACAGAAAAATAAATTCAGTTGCTAAATATGAAAAATATTCACTTCACTGGTAATCAGGTACCCACAACCTAAAACAACAAGATACTATTTCCCATGCATGGGATTGGCCAAAAGTACACTGTCTGACAATAGCAAGTGTTGGTAAAGGTGTTGAAAAAAGAGAACTCATGCACATCTAATGGGAATTACAATTTTTGGAGAATAATCTGGCAATATCTGGAAAAGTTGAAAAAGTCCATATTTTAAAACCTTGCCATCTGCTTCTCAGTTATACTCCCAGCAGCCTTTCGTCCTAACCATGGGACACGGGCCGTTACTTGAGTGACTCTTCTCAGCTCTCCCAAGGATTGTGCGTGTCTGCTATCATTCTAGGTGCTTAGGAGAGAAGTTAGTTCATTACACGCAGTGGTTGCATCTTGACATTTGTCTTGTTAAACCCAATTGAGAAAAGCTGCCCGGGGATGTCCGCAAACATATTTACAATACATACTACCAGTAATTAGTAAAAGTTAGAGATGGTTTGTTCATGTGTAGGGGAATGGATTAATAAATCATAGTCTATTTGTAGTATGGAATTCTGTGCAGCAGCCAGATCTGTATGACTCAGCATAAATAAAACCTGAAACAAAATGTTGATTTAAAAAATTGTAGGACAGTGTAAAAGTGTGGTATCATTAACAGATGCTTTGTAAAAGACACAAACTGATACTATGTATTATTTATAAATGCTTATTTGCAGTAAAAATATAAAGTAGGATCTAGACA
This sequence comes from Vicugna pacos, assembly GCF_048564905.1. Taxonomy (NCBI): domain Eukaryota; kingdom Metazoa; phylum Chordata; class Mammalia; order Artiodactyla; family Camelidae; genus Vicugna; species Vicugna pacos. Next base: position 20,799,357 of record NC_133020.1, read on the forward strand.
TGTGCCTAGTTCATGGGAGTGGCTGTGTCTGAGTGGAGAGGGAACTCACCTGGGGAGAGAAGCACAGGGGACGTGAAGGTCGTGGGGTCTGTTCACGAATATTCCGAGTTTCCTCCAGGTCTCGGTAGGACTGCACTTCCTCACATTCTCAGCAGGCAGGCACGACCGTATGACACCCGGGCTGGGAAAATGTCAGTAGAGGTGTTCCTTCTGGGTGGGAGATTAAAAACCACTTGCACGATTTACCTTGTTCTTTTCCCTTTGGTCGTAGGGACTATCAGTATTTCAGGCTACTGCATCAGCCTGGATCCTGGAGTGAGGACAATGCACCACAGAGTCCCCAGAAGCCCCCAGTGAGCATGAGGCATGACCCAGAAGTAGGCCTTTGTCTACTGAAGTATGGGACTGTATGTTGGTTACTGCAGCATAGGCTCGCCCATCCTAACTGATACAGGGGCTTAATCTTCACGTGTAATGTTTTATTCCTCTTTTTACTTTTCCTGTCTAAAGAACATTTGACTCAATATTAACAGTTGTTCATTTTGAGAGGAGAGGAGCCTTTGATATGCAGGCGGTAGGGGTGCTGGAGAAGGCATGTGTATTTTGAACAGCCTCCCAGATGAATTTATAAGCTTTCCTACTTCTTCTCTAATCTGATTTTATAGGACAGGAAACTGGGGCCTAGAAGTAGTGAGTGTCCTGCTCTTCATCAAAGACCAGTCTGGTGCCATAGCCACTCAGCTCAGATATAATAATCCTGACTCACCCAAGCTTGTTACAGGAAACAGTCCTGTGAAGGTTTTCTGCATTTATTGTCAAGCCGCTGTCCAGGACACTGCCCATTATATTGCACAGTAGCCCCTAAAATAAGGTCTTATGCGAGAAAAAGGAAAAAAACTTAAAGAATTTAGTTCTGTGGTGGGAGGAGGGTGTAGCTCAGTGGTAAAGCATATGCTTAGCATGCACAAGGTCCTGGGTTCACTCCCCAGTCCCTCCATTAAAAAATAAATAAATAAACCTAATCCCTACCCCCAAAATAAACAAATTAAATTAAAATTTTAAAAAAGAGAATTTAGTTCCAGGAAAATCTGTTTCTGTTGTGGATTATTGGTAGGCATCCACCTTTCTGTATAACTTGTTTCCCTTTTTGTTGTGGTTGCCAGGAAGCTCAGAGACAAATCAGTGTGTACGGAGGCCCTCCTGGTTTGCTTCCTCTTACTTTCAACAATGCTGATACTCACTTCACTGTGCACAGGTCCTTTTTTAAACTGCTCAAACCTCTTCAGAAAACAAAAGTGAGTAGAGCATGAATCCTCCATCACACCACGTCCTCCTCAGGCTCTGTCTGTTGACTGTGCTTCGCTCCTCCTGCAGGAAGGGAGCCCCAGCTGCAGGAGGGCCTGCTCAGCCATCCCTAGCTTGGCCGCTGGGCTAAGTAAAAGCCAGATGTGACTGAGGCGACTCTGTAACCGGGCTTCGTGCTGACCTTCCATGTTGGTATAACAAGGGGGTTCCCCTTCGGAGCTATTTTGTTGGTGGTGGTTTTTTCAGGGGGGGTAATTAGGTTTATTTATTATATTTTAATGGAGGGCCTGGGGATTGAACCCAGGACCTCACGCATGCTAAGCACACGCTCTACCCTGAGCTATACCCTCCCCCACTGGAGACATACTTTTGTGTCTACTTAAATTTCTAAAGCAGACGTTTCCACGACTGTCTCTTCCTTCCCTCCCCACACAGTATTTCATACTAAACATCCAAATGAGAAACAGAGTCAAGATAATTCAAAGGGCTCAGTAATACACCTGACCTGCACATTTAAGCCAAGGAGTCCCTTCAGTTGTGAAAAACAGCCTTGTGCCAGGACACAGGATAATTCACTTCTGTCTCTAGGAGTCCTGTTGTCTCACTGAGTGATTTGGCCTTGTAGGATTTAGTTTCATTTCCATGTAAAATGAGGTATCTTGTCTCTCTAACTTTCTGTCAATATTTTAATTTTAAAAATTAGAAATAATTGCTTTCTTGTAATATTTTAAATTCTCAAAATAACTTTAAAAAAGTGTAGAAAAAAATTTTAAAGCCAGTCCTTTTTCATTTTAAAAAGGACCAAAGAAAGAGTGGAAGGATTGCACATTAGCAAGCGTTTGGTCCCGACGAGCCATGGAGGAGATCAGCTCCTTCCCATGATGACTAGTGATGCGGGAATGATGTCTGAGTCTCCAGGGTGGGGCCAGACGGACAAGGGGGTAGAAGAACTTCAGACGTGGTTATTTTTCCGCACTCCAAGAGCAGCTTGATTTTATAATGGAAAGGAATTAGATGAATAGAATTCATGCCAGTATCATCAACTCAGGCCCTGTTTCCAAGCTGGTGCTCTGAGGACACCGATCTTAAGAATTGCTAAGTAGGTATTACTGTTACCAAGTCCAAACTCATTCCGCTCGCTGCACAACAGACCAAGAAATCAGGCGATGAGGTATGGAGGCAAGGAACTGAGGCAATTACTTTATTTGGAAAGCCAGCAGACTGAGAAGATGGGGGACTAATGTCGTGGAGAACCATCTTCCCCAAGTCAGAATTCAGGCTCTTCATACTGAAAAGGGGAGGGGGCGAGTTTGTTCCAAACTTCTTGGTGTTGGAATCCTTTGTTTTTGCAGCTGTCCACCTACGTCAGGTCATTGTGTCCCTGTAAACCTCCAACAAGACAAGTGTTTTTTTCTATTCTGCAACTTTTTGTCTCCAAATGAATGGAAAAGTGCTAATACCCTTGAAGGTCAGAGTCTTGAGAACAGGCTGTCCTATATATTTCAGGCTACAGGCAACATTCTTTTACAAAAGGTGCAGAACCAGCACCACTGAGCCCAGGAAACAGAGCCAAGGGTTAAAGCCAGAGGAACAGACCTAATATGGAGTCAGATTTGTGCTCCTCTGTTACATTGCCTGTGGTCAAATCTGCAAAAGTAAGTGTTCTCTATCTCTGTGTTACAGAAGCATGATGCATATTAGCATACTGAGGATTGGAAAGAAACCTGTTTTAACTGCGTTTCATCCAGTGTTCAGGCTTTATCTGCGTGTGGAACCCTCTCGCTGTCACTTCTGGAAGACTCACGTGGCCTTCCCCATCAGCACCGGGAGCGTCGCACTAAGGCAGTCTCCGGGCCCCCGAGCCGGGGGTCCGGGACTCCTGTGTGTGGCTCTGCCACAGTGCAGCTGTGTGACCGGGTCAGGCCTGGTGGGGTCTTGGTCCCCCACCTGACAAACGAGGACGATGACGCGTGTCCGTATTTACTAGGAATGAGTTAGAGGATGTCCACCAGGGCTTCAAACGCCTCAGGAACCAGGGTCCCTGGAAACAGCGTCGTTGTCTCAGCCGCGTCCGCCGGGAGGGTAATACGCCACTCGCGAGGTGCGGCAGGCCCGGCCCCACGGGTGCCGCGCGCTCGGCCGTCTCTCCTGGTCTCCGCGGGGGTCTGTGCACATTCCGTACACTTCAGCAAGCAAACCCATTTCGTGCTGACGCCTGTTTCGAACATCGATTGAGAAGAGAAGAAAGGAAATAAAGAGGAACAGACGAGGTGAAGCAGTGGAGGCTCCAGTAGCGGTTAACAACAGGAGCAGCTCACATCTGTGCAGCTCTTACCACGCGCTGGGCAGCATGCCGAGCAGCTGAAACACACTGTGTCTAACGTCATCCCATTGGATCCTCACCAAAATCCTGAGGAAGACACACTGATTATGCCAAAAGTTGGAGTTTAGAGCGATGAAGTGACTTGTCCACGGTCATCCATGAAACGGCAGAGCTAAGTCCTGAACCAGGCCTGTCTGACTCCCAAACCCATGTTATACTGGTGTTTCCTAAGGTGGTGCCCACGAGCTGATCTTACGTGGTAATAAATGTGTTTTTATTGTAACAATTTTGCATTTTAATGTTTATTAGAAAAAAATATAATATGTATTACAAACCCATGGTTTCATTAATGAACAGTATAAGTTAGGATAAACCAAAAAATTAGAATATACGTATTTTTCAATATTAAGAAGGTGATGGTACAGGTGGTATGTGGAAGTGTCAAAGACCATCAAAGCAGCGCTACTGACAGAAGCTGGAGAATCTCTGCTTCACAGCAGAGACTAGAGGCGAAAGGTCGAGACCAGCTGGATTCAACCAGCTCAGGTTGCTGCCCCCAACCAAACAAAAGTGTCCCCTCGCTGCTTCAGGAGGAAGTGCAGGGAGGAAGTGAAGCTCCGTGTGAGCGCTGGAGGCTGGCAAGGGCTGCTGTGTTTACCTGGGTGGGGTGGGGGCGGGCAGAGGGAAAGACCTATGATTGTGAGCCCTGATTCCCAGAAAATCACAGCCTGGCCAGCTCTGCCGCCCACAGAGAAGGAAACAACGCCTTCGGCTCCTTGGCGAACCTCTCCCTGACCTCCCCGCAGGGGCAGCCGCCCAGCTCCTGGGGGGAGGGGAGGGTCTTAGTTCAGACTTCTTAGTTGCAAAAGACGCCCACTCAGCTAGTTCAGACCAAGGGAGACCAAGGAAGAAGGAGGAGTGGAAGGGGTTTGGCGGGTTTACTGGGTTTGCTGCAGACCACGAAGAGCTGGGACCGGGAGTCGGACTCAAGACCTGAGGTGACTGTGTCTGATTCTCGGAGTGTCTCCCTCTGCTCCTCTGAGACTCTGTCATCCTCTCTTGCACAGCTCCGTCTCCCTGGCCATGTGTACCGCACTGCACAGTTCTAGCCTCCCAAGTACGAGGACCTGGGTTTTAGGCCTCGATTCTGGATTGCCACGAGAGAGTCATCTTGGCCCAGGCTGAGTCAGGAGTTTGCTGCTGCCGGTGCATCACAGCCGGGGTGACACGGGCTCTTCTGCAATCCAGTGTCTTCACACGAGTTGGTATCGGGTCCTGTAAATTCAAGTAGAGAAGACTTGGGTCCACCACTTCCTTGCATTATGTTCCTGTGGTCCCCACCCAGCCTGCTCTTTCTTCACTTTTTCTTTTTTTTCCTTTCCTTTCCTTTCTTTTCTTTTGTTAGTGGAGGCAGTGGGGACTGAACCTAGGACCGTGTGCATGCTAAGCATGCACTCTGCCCCTGAGCTACACCCTCCCCCCCATCACGCTCTGTCAGTTCAGCATGATGTAGTTTGATGCTTGGCGTTTCAGACAAAAAGGGTAGATGTCCTGCAGCAGTTTCATTCACTGAACCAACTCTGGTGTCCTTGAGGCTGGAGGGAGAGGGACACTCAGACAATAAAGCTGGAACCATCTTGGACACAAGGAACAAGAGTTAAGGAGCTGGGCCATCAGTCATGGTTACGGGGGACCCACTGGCACCGCGCAGGGAGCTCTGGGGGACTGCTGAGCAGTGATGTCGATTATGATTACGATGATGGTGATGGTGACAAAGGAAATTAGCAGAAGGGACCTCATGTAAAGACGTGAGAATTTTGACAGAGAAGAAGCACAGAGACTTCCACGTAGTAAAAACAAAAGCTTGAGCTAAGGGCTCAAAGACTTGAGTTCTTGATGTGGCCTTGTTCTTAACCAGCTTAGTGGTCCCAGTCCGAGGGCTCTGCTTGGCGGGGTCCTTACCCTTGAAGACCGGGATAATCCTCTAGGTCAGGAATCTCCATGGCCCTACGGTCTATGGTTCTACTCCTGGAAGACAAACCAGAGTCAGATGAGGATCAGAAAGCTCTGATTTCTCAGAGAAGATGACTTTTCAAGAGAGATTTGAACGGTTTGAGGACAGGCTTTGGTAGAAAGGAAGAAGCAAGGCTTGGATTGCAGGGAAGGCCTAGGACAATGGCCCAGGAGTGGGAAAGAGAGATGATGCTGGAGAAAAAGCCCTAGGCCTGACTGTGATCTGGATAAACCGCCTCGCTTTTCTGGGCCTCAGCTTCCTCCAGCTCTGCTTCTCGGAGAAGAAACCTGTATCTGGAAGGACGTAGCCACCAGGTTTGTCAGCAGGAGCGCAGTCTGGGCGGAAGTATAAAGAAATGAAGGTGAGGAGGGCTGGGGAGACAGCTTGAAACCTGTAGTAAGGAATTTCCCTGGCTCAGAACGGGGTAGTTGGTTTTTACCATTAAATTCCCATTGGTTTTTACCAGTAAAATTCCAAGACTGTGCTCCTGCCTTCCTCACTGGGAATGCTGATTAACCTCCTGAATGTTGTCAGTGCTGGGGGGCAAGGAGCCAAGACTGTGCCAGTCTTTTTATACACTGGCAGCAGGGGCAGGTCTTTACGTACGATGAAGACAGTGTCCCTGCCAGCAGCCAAAGATGAACTACAATCCTAGGGGGAACCAAAAAAGGCAATTTCCAATGCACAGAACTGCGGTCTCTGAACACAGCACCTTGCTGGGCTCTATTCTGATTTTAGTGACTGCACAACTCAGAAAGCAGGGCTGGCAGGTTGAGACCCGGATTCTCCCTCGGCTACATGGGAGTGGGGGAGGGGGGAAGCGGGGGAGGAGGGTTTGCAGTAGCCCGTACTCAAGCGAAGTCTTTAAGGATCCTAGCAAGCCACCAGAAAGGAGTTCCTAGTTGCTTGGGCCGAAGGAGAGCAGAATGAGAAGTTGCCGGGTGGAGGTGGACGGCAGCAGGGGAATGGGGAGGCTGTAAGGAGTCCAGGGACTGACTCTAACTGTAGATGAAGGTACACGCGGTCTGAGTTCTCCGTAAAGGACTTCGCTGTGTTTTTCCCTCTCTGGCCACACGGAGACCAGAGTACAAGCTTTCCTTACAGAGAGGGGGCAGGGGTGGGGAGAGTGATGAAAACCGTAACTGTTTCCTCTGAGATAAACCCCAAGCTCTATTCTATTCTGAAGAAAGAACACTGTCTCTTTCTTCATCCCTCATGTCTCATTCAGGAATGAACAATGAAAGGGAGGGAAAGAACGCCAGCGTTTACTGAGGGCCTTCTGTGTGCTAAGCACTTTCTCATCTATTTCTTTTAAGCTCCCCGCTTTCACAGATGAGGAAACCGGAGAGTCACGGTGTTTCAGTAGTTTAAGGCCTCCCCATTATAAACAGCAGAAGTGGGATCTGACCCCAGTTCTTACTATCAAGTCCTGGCTCTTTCCACACCGAAGGGTAAGGAATCAGGCCCGCCACAGGCCTCTAGCCACCAGGGGGATAGAGGAGTTGTTGCATGGCTGAGAGCTGGGTCCTCAAACTTGCGGGCACAGCAGAATCTCCTGGAGGGCTTTTTATTTTTATTTATTTTTTATTGAAGTGTAGTCAGTTATAATGTGTTGATTTCTGGTGTAAGCACAATGTCCAAGTCATGCATATGTATACATACATTCATTTTCATACTCCTTTTCATTAAAGTTTATTACAAGATATTGAATACAGTTCCCTGGGCTATACAGAAGAATTTGTTTTTTTAATCTATTTTTATATATAGTGGTTAACCTTTGCAATTCTCAAACTCCCAAATTTATCCCTTCCCACCCCCTTTCCCCCGGTAACCATAAGACTTCACTATGTCTGTGAGTTCCTGGAAGGCTTTTTAAAACCAGATTGCTGGACGGGTCCCCAGAGGTTCTGATCCTGCAGGTCTTGGGTGGGGCCTGGGAGAATACATTTCTAACAGCCCGTCCAGAGCCATTCCTGGAGACCCGCCGGCTTCGACCTAGTCCAGGGCCAGTAACGGAGACGCAGTTCGCAGTCTAACGAGTGGCGTTAGGGAACGCGGCAGCGCCACTCGCCAGCACGTCCCAAAGTGCGCTTGGAGCAGAATTCTCCACGCTCTGAAAGTTGATGGGACCACGTTCTTGATTTCTGGTTCCGCCAAGATTTCAGCAGCAAAACATTCTCACTCGCTAACTCGTACACTTACAGGATTCTGCACTTGTGACTTCGGCTACTTTCTGCAATGTATTTGCCACCCGCGTGGTGCGGGCAGCGCTCCCCGCAGCGCACGCGCCTTCCCAGCGGCGGGAGGAGGCCGGGCCCCGCCTCGCTGGTTCAGCTCCTCCTGGAAACAGGTGTCCTGCTCGAGGGCCACTCCATGCCCTGTTTTCACGGTTTCGTACTGTCTGCTGGTGACTCTGCCGCTGAGAGCGGCCCCCGCCTCCCTGGCGCCCTCCAGGGCAGGCGGGCTGCGCTGTCCCCACCGAGAACGCGCGGCGTCCGCACGAGCTACTGCCGCCGTCCGCAAGGTCAGTGTCAGCGCGTCGGCAACACACGCTGAATCAGATGTCTTTAAACAGAAACACACAGAGATGGCCAGGGGACGAAAACGTTGCGACTACACTCCTGCAGGACCCTGACCCGCTGCGCTCCAGCCTTCGTAACTGAGCGTTTGCAGTGGCTTCGCGGAACACACCGACCGTGGGAAACGCGAGCCGACTGTGTATCATGCGGAAACTGAGGGGGGAGGTGCAGGCAGGGGCCACACGAGTCAAGGTAAGAAAAGGGAAAAAGGAGAAGAACTTGACCACTGACTCAGAGACCACATAAGTCTTGGCAAATGCAAATACATGCGTATGAACTGTCTGCAAAACCAGACTGTTTCTCTAGGTCCTGCACATGCAGAATATAGGGACATTAGTGACAACAGCTGCTGTAACTTCGCCGCCGCCTCCTGCGGTTTCCTTGCGGAGGACATTTTGTGGAGAGTGATTTTTTTAAAGAGTGGCTCTGATGTCCCCCTCTCCATCTACTCGTGTCTTTCCAGAACTGTCGGAACTGGCTGTACCAAGGCCAGGAGTCTCACATGGGGCACGGGGCCTCTGAGGGGGAGGGGCAGGAGCCTCACAGCTGCTGTTTATCTCACGGGCCTTGCAGCCAGAGAACAATGGGTCCTGCTGATGGAGTGGGGCGGGGTGGGGGGTGGTATCCCTTGTTGGCTCAGTGGCTGAAGAGGGGCTCGGAGCATAGCAGCCCTGCCTGGTCCTCCCCTTTCATTCCTGAGCTTTGTCAGGAGCTCAGCCACTTTTCAAAGAAGCCCTGTGATGCTGGGAAGTCAGGAGAGAAATCCACCATCCAGTGTAACACAGAAGCACGCGCACGCTAGGAACGCAAATAAACAGCCTGGAACTCAGGCCACGCTTAACCAGGAGACGTCCCTCCTCACAGGCTTGGGTGGGCTTAGCTCTGAGGCGTCCTCCGGTCCCAAGCGGAGCAGGATTAAAACATTTGGGGAGGAGAGGTCCGGCTCGCGTGGACAGGATGGCGAGGCGGGACCTTCGTCCAGTCAGAACAATTAAAGATCATTGTTAGTTAAGTGGATGAAGGTGCTCTCATTTTTGGGCTTTTGTTTGGCTTCGTGTTCTATTTGGAAACGGTTGCGACCTGTACGCACATTGCCGGTCTTCAATCTGTCGCAGAACCAAGGCTGACTATCAACTCAGTCCTGCTTCCTCCTCCACTGTGGACCACAAAGCACTCTCCAATAAACTGAAGCCCAGGGCGCTTGGAAAAGAGTACCGTCTGCGCTCTGTGGGCTGAGATGAAAGGGAAGAGACGAGTCTAAGGGGAATTCAGGGACAATGAGGATACTGATGATGAATTTTACCATCATTTTTATCAGACTTACCATCTTGCATCACTTTAATCCGGTCTCTTCCATTCATCATTTCTGGGTGATTTTGTTGTCCTCAAAACTTTTATGTAGCAGTATAGCAGTTCCTCAAAAAATTAAAAATAGAATTACCATATGATCCAGCAATCCAGCTTCTACCCAAAATAAGTGAAAACAGGATTGCAAAGAGATATTTATATACCCGTGTTCACAGCACCATTATTCACAACATCCATCAACAAAATGAATAGATAAGCAAAATGTGGTGTATGTGCGCAACGGAATGTGACACAGCCTGAGGAAGGAAGGAGATCCTTACACAGGTTACAACATGGATGAACCTGGAAAGTATTCTGCTAAGTGGAATAAGGCAGACACAAAACAAAGAAAACTGTGTGATTCCACTTATATGAGACACAGAGCAGTCAAATTCATAGATCCTGAAAGGAGCTCAGGGGTGCCAGGGGCTGGGTGGGGGGGCGGGAAGGGGAGCTTCTGTTTAGTGGGGACGGAGTTTTCAGTTTTACGGGACGAAGTGCTGGAGGTTGGCTGCACACCGGTGTGAGTGTGCTTAGCACTGCTGAACTGCACACTTAAAATTGCTTAAGAGGTTACATTTTATGTTTGATGTACTTTTACCACAATTTTTAAAAAGTTTATGCAGCAAGATGTCAAAATTAAATTTTAAGAGAACGTCTCTCAAACTTTTTCCTATGTACACAATTCTCTGAAAATGGTCATAGAGCTGAGATCCTGCCTAGCGTAAGCCTTTGAAGGAGAGAGGTGACTCTCCCCTAAGGATGCGAACAGGGAGACTAAGCCATGAAGAGTCTCGGGAAAGAACGAGCTGGAAATTCTCAGGGCGAGTAGTGCCCGATACAGGAGTGCGGGCCATGAGGCTGGACGTGCGGTGGCTGCGGACACTGCATTGGGTCCAACATAGACAGCCTGAAGGCAGAGGGAGGAACGGTGGAGAGGGCGCCTGGGGTCCTGGCTACAAACCAGCTGGAGCCATCTGTCCACCACAGTCAAGGGAGGCTGGGGGTGTGGGGGGCACTGGCTGTGAGTCTCAGAGGCCCATCCGATCGCAGGTGCTAAACAGGAAGAGCCGGAACGCGGTCCTGGAAGCCCATCCAGCACCTGGGGTGGAAGGTGCCTAGAAGGGCTCAGAGACTGACATTCTGAGAGCAAAGATGACAGAGCAGGTCAGTAGTCAGGTTCAGACTGAGGATTCATCCAGCCCGAGGCCCAAGCAGGAGAGATGCAGCGACAGAGCCTCCAAGCCGCTCTTGAATCCTGGTTGCCTGGTGGGGAATCTGCCGTGGCCTTGGCTCATGGCAGTGAATGAGCCAAACTAAGAGGTCAAGAGGAAGCTCACCTTCCAGGGGCTCGATTTCACCGTGGCCCTAGCCAACAACCCAGCCTGAAGCTGTTTCTCGCAGAGTGTTGCCACCGCAGTGCCAGGCGCCCCGTTCGACACACAGGCAGGAATTACCTGTCCTGCTCATCGATTGGCCTTGTCCTTTCCAGAGGCTCCTAAAAATTGCTTTATTAATGTCAACGGTCCCGGTTTGCCCTGGAAACTGCTGAAGGCCCTGTGAAGAACCTTCGACATTATGCTCTTCCTTCCTTCCTTTCTTTCTTTTGAAACTTTTTTTTTATGGTGGCAAAACACATATAACATAAAATTTACCATTTTAACCATTTTAAAGCATGCAATTCAGTGTCGTTAACTACATTCACAATGTGGTGCAATCATCACCCATATCTATTTCCGAACCTGTTTTGTGAGCCCACACAGAAGCTCTGTGCCCGCTGCTCAGTGCCCACATCCCTCCCTCCCCGGGCCTTGGTACCCTCTGGCCTACCTTCTGCCCCCACGAACAGGCCTATTCTAGGGACCTCATATGAGCAAAATCTTACAATATTAGTTCTTTCGTGTCTGGCTTAGTTCACGTAGTATAATGTTCTTCAAGGTTCACTCTTGTAGCATGCACCGGCGTTTCCTTCCTTTTTCAGACTGGATAATATTCCATTGTATGGATGGACCACACTTTGTTTATCTCCGTTCATCTTTGTTCATCTGTGGAACACATGGTTGTGTCTACCTTTTGACTGTTGTGAATGATTCTGCTGTGAACATGGGTGTAAAAGAATGTTTGAGTTCTTGCTTTCAGTTCCTTTGGGTGTACACCCAGAAGTGGCATTGCTGGATCCTGTGACAACACTATGTTTAGCTTTTGAGGAGCCGTCAAACTGTGTTCCACAGCTGCCCTGGTTTACATTCCCACCAGCAATGCACAGGGTTTCGGTGTCTCCACATCCTTATCAACATTTGTTACTTCAAGGTTTTTTAGTTTTTTAAAAAATATATATAATAGCCGTCTTAATGGTGTGAAGTCGTATCTCATTATGGTTTTGATTTGTATTTCCCTAATGACTAGTGATGTTGATCATCTTTTTATGTATCTGTGCATCTGCTTTGGAGAAATGTCTCTTCAAGTCTTTTGCCATTTTTGTATTGAGTAGTGGTTTTTTTTGTTGTTATTACTGAATTGTAGGAAATCTTCATATATTCTGGACACGAATTCCTTATGTGATATAAGGTTTGCAAGTAACTTTCCCCATTCTGTAAGTTGCCTTTTCAGTCTCTTAATAGTATTCTTTGATGGGGAAATGTTTTTAATTCTTACGAAGTCCAGTTTATTTCCTTGTTCTTTTATTGCCTGTGCTCTTGGTGTCAGGCTCCAAATTACTGCCAAAGCCAACGTCAAGAAAACTTCCTGCTGGTGGCTGTGGTGGCCTGACATCAGGCTGAAGCTTATCCTCCTTAGGGGGCAGACCCTGGACATCCATGCAGAACAGCAGTGAACATGACCTCATCACAGCGTCCTCCGAGCATTGTGGGCTCACTCACCTGCGGGCACCCTGTCCCTCCTTGTCCAGGACACAGGCTGCGTCGGCTGCGGAGCAGTGGGAAAACACAGCGTCTTGGGACCTGTTCTCCCCCTGTACCTCTGATTTGGTCTTCATGCCCCCCTTCCCCAAAAGAGGCTGGTACTGCTGGGCAGGTGGTGGTGCAGGGGACCTCAAGGGGCAGGCCGCTGAACCCCGTGGTGTGCAGGGCACCGGCGGGGATGTAAGCCTGGGCCCCACCGCTGCTGCACCCTCCCCAGTACTGAGGGACACTGTCCTGATGGTTCCTGTCATGGTGATAAAACCAGGATGTCCTCATAAGCCCGGCTCAGCTGAAGGACGAGATGTGGAAGTTCTCTGTTCCCCCTGCCTTCAGTCCCTCTGAGGCTACGGCTCTGTCACCCCAGGAGGGGGAAGAGGCCGGGCTGGAGGCCAGCCCCCCTCGCACTGGCACGCCCCAGCCAGAACTACAGTTCTAAACCTGAACCTAGCCAGCGTGTGGAAGTATGTTTGTCAAAGCGGAAGGCTGTACGATTTTAACAGCTTGTTCGCATACATTATACATTTTAAATATTAACTCTATAGTGTGTGTCTTTGTCTGTATTTGTGCCTTGGGCCCTGCTAATGCCAGAAGCAGACCTGCCTCTTTTTCCCCCGTTTCTCACTCTCTTTGCTGATCGGTTGCAGCGGACCGAAAGCACAGACTTTGCCCATCAAGTCTTGCGTCTCAATTACAGTAAATGCACAATAAATAAATATGTCCTGGAGGGCAGAGAGTCCTTCCTGCTAACCAAGGAAGGTGTGAATACAGGCAAAGCTAGATGTTATTCGTCTTCCTTTTTGAAGAGATCGTAAGTATTCTCTGTGCAAACAAGGCAACTTCCTTGAAAAATGTTCTCTGAAGGAGACCAGTGCCTCTAGGAGTCTCCAAATCCTGATATAATGACTCCAGAGAAGTTAAACTCTTACTTCTGTGGGCTGGAACCAGTGACTCCAAAGCCTGTGTGGCCCCGGGAAGAGGCCTGGGAGGTGAATGGGTATCTTTGATGCCAGCAGAGTGACTAGGAATTGGTTCATTTGCTCGGCCAGTGTCTGTGAGCCCCTTAGCGGCCAGCACTGTCCTAGGAGTGGGGTCACCACAGCAAACCTACCGGACAGTCATCCCCACCTGCCTTCTCACGAGGGGAGTTAAAGGCTAAGTAAGAAGCCAAGGAGGCAGCCATTTCTAGGTGGAAAAGAAAGCCAGGAAGGGGGTAGGGCACACAGGGCTTACAGTTGTAGGTCAGGTGACCAGAAAGGCCTCGCTGAGACGATGGTGTTTGCATAGAGACCTGGAGGAGGTGAGGCAGTGACCCTGGTGGCTTTCGGAGGTGAGAGAGCCCCAGGCATTAAGGGGACGGCAAGGAGGCCAGTGTGGCTGGAGGAGGGTGACTGGCAGGGAGAGGAGCTGGAGATGAGGTCCTAGACTTCGGGGGTCGGTGGACGGGTCACCGGGAGCCAGAGGTGGCCCCTGTGACGACTTGGGATCTTCCTCTGGGCAGTGTGAAAAGGCAGTGGAGGGCTAGGGGCAGACCTGTGAAGTGGTTCTGACTTACATGTCACAACGGTCACTCCCCGGGGTGGGGGGAGTGGGCTCAGTGGTAGCGCGCGTGCTTGGTGTGCATGAGGTCCTGGGTTCAGTCTCTGGTGCCTCTGTTAAGGGGGGAAAGAAACTAGAATGATCACTCCCACGTATGTGCTGAATGTGAATGAATGAGTGAAAAAATGGGAACAAGAAAGGAAATAGGAGAAACCATAAAAAAAAATAACTTGGGGAAAAAAAGAAAACAGGAGAACTAGTAGGTCTTCACTTCACCTGGCAACCTAGGAACAGCATTAGACACGAGCTCTTAGACACGAGTTCTCAAGGAGAAGGGTGGCTCCGGGGTCGCCCTCTCGCCGCTCCGGGGGCAGGAGGACCCACCGAAGCGGCCTGTCTTGCTCGGTGCAGCTCTCCCCCCGGGCGCGCTGCTCTCCCCCGGGGCGCGCAGCTCTCCCCCTGGGCGCTCAGCTCTCCAAGACGGGCAGGCAGGACCCGAGCCCGGGGGAGAAAGCCACTGGCCGCTGGTGAGACTGGAGGAGGTCCCGAAGCAGCTCCTTGGTCTCTGGGAACCTGACCCCTTTCGCTTCTGTTAGATGATGACGGCCTTAGCTAGGGAATGTTGAGGAAACCGGCCAAGTTCAGTTCACAGTCGGCGTCTCTCGGCCTAGACAACCTTGCAGGGAGAAGGTACCTTGTGAAACTGCAGAAATGAGACGGAGCAGAGCTCCGGGAGAGGCGACACGTGTCACTAGTGCAACGTGCAGACTGTGTCAGAAGCTATCGCAGAATCTATTTCGCTCCAACCGTGAGAAAGCAAGGCTTCTCCACAAACAGGAGGGAAGATATAATTGTGGGGTTCGAATTTGAGGAGTTCCAAAATGGCCCCTCTGGATAAATTTATCTCTGCTCATCATTGTTTACCTCTGCTGCACTCTTTCACTTTTTTTTGTTAATGGAAAAGGATTTTTTCCCAGTCATAAAAAATAGGACGTGTACAATGATTAAAAAATTCAAACAGCGCAAGAAGGTAAACAATGCTTAGAAAGGACAGACATGCAGAGTCTCAGTAATACAAACGTGTCAGGTCCTTCTAAATTCATCTCTGTATTTGTCTGGACCCAATAAAAATGCCATCAGAACTCACCTACAACTAGACAAAGCAATGCTAATTAGTATATGCTGAAAAGTAAATATGCAAAAATTGGGACAAAACTCTGAAAAAGAAAAATAACGTAAGATTAGCCCTAGAAGATTAAAATATATTATAAAATTTTCATAATTAAGTTTGTCAGTGGCACAGGAATAGACAGATTCGTGGTATAAAATTGTATCTGGAAACAGGCCCAATTATACACGAGAAATGACTATAAGATAAACATAGAATTTCAAGACTTGGGGGGAAAGATTATTGACAAATACAGCTGAAACATTTGGCTCACTATGTAGAAAACCAGTCGGATGCCTACCTCAGCCCTTATACCAAAACAAATTCTGGGTGGATCAAATATTTAGGTGTTAAAAATAAAACCATGAAGGTAAAACATGGGGAGAATTTAAGAAAATAATCTTGGGTGACGTTATGGGCTGAACTGTGTTCTCTCGAAATTCAGGCATTGAAGTCCTAACCCCTAGTATGTCAGAATGTGGCTGTTTTTGGAGGTTGGGAAGGTAATTAAGTTAAAATACAGTCATAGCAGCTGGCCCTGACCCAGTACGACTGATGTCCACAAAGGGAAAGGAGATTAGGACACAGACATGCACAGAGGCAGGACCACACAAACACAAGGGAGAAGGCAGGCGTCAGAAGTCGAGGAGAGAGGCCTCAGGAGGAACCAGCCCTGACGACACCTTGACCTTGGATTTCCAGCCTCCAGACCGAGAAGAAACACATTTCTGTGGTTTAAGCTGCCCTGTCTACGGTCCCTTGTTAGGGCTGCCCAAGCTGACTCCTGCAGTGACTAAATCTTCCAAAGCAAGATATGAAATTCAGAGGCCTTAGAAGAAATCATTGATGAGTTTGACTGCATAACAATTTAAAAGTTCTGCACAGAAATAAAAACAAAAACAGCAATGATTAAAAGACCCCCCGAATTAAAAAGACAACACACCGGGGGAAAAAATGACACCCAAAGGGCTACTTTCTCCCGTTGGACACTAGTTTAAATGGTAAGCCCCACGCAATCTGACACTGCATGGGACTCCCAGTTTAGGACCCGCAGTCTAGGCTTCCACCACAGGGGCCTGCCCTTCAGCAGATCAGTCCAAAGTGGGCCTGAGTCCTTTCCAGTTCTCACTGCCATTGAGAGATGCAGAATTAGGGTTTCTTCTTGGTCATCCAGAATCACACAGATCCAAGCAATGATAACTCTACAATATAGTACACTTTCGGGCTGTCTTATGGGAGAAACCATGTTCCCGTAGGCTACACGATGCTTACTGACCCAAGTGGGGCCAGCCTCACCCTTTCGGGGCAGACTTGTCTCAACCGCCTCCTTCACCCTCACCTGATGGGAGGCCTACCTGCCTGGGAATCAGCCTTCCCAGAGCTGCCACTGATTGGTGGCTACACTGAGAGCCAGAAGTGGCTTAAAAAAAAAACCCTTCTCTGCTTTAAGCCCAATCACATTCCCAGGCAGACATTTCCGAAAGGGAAAGAGGAGTTGGGAGAACTTATGATCCACTTGCTTGAGACCCTCCCCCCAGGAGCAGGTGGAGGGGGGCGTACGCCTGTCTGTGGAGGACAAGGAGAGGGGACGAGGAAAAATTTACACTTCAAATTTTTAACTTTATAGTTAATCTTGGGTAGTGAGATTTGGGATGGTTTTGCTTTTCTTTTATTTAATTTTCTGAATTTTCTACAGTGAAATTGTATTGCTTTTCTAAACAGGCGAGAGAACAATAAATATTAGAAAAGCCATTTTCTTTGTTAATGTTATCTTCCTCGCTAAATTATATAAACTCCATGAAGGAGAGGTCACATCTTTCTTTCTCTCTTTTCGTGGTGGGGAAGGGAGATAATTAGGCTCATTTATTTATTTTTAACGGAGGGGCGGGCTGGGGATCGAACTTGGGACCTTGTGCACGGTAGGCACGCGCTCTCCCGCTGAGCTACACGGTCCGCACCTGTTTGCTATTTGGTATCCTGTCATATGTACAGCTTACCACCGTGAGCCGTTAAACTCTTGGCGGCCGTCATGAATTTGGCGTCCTTCCCAGAGCTCGTCCTGACCGGGTCACGGGGCTAGAGGAAGCCTGGCCTGCGTCGCAGTGGCCCTTGCGGAGCCGGCAGGGGAGCCGGACCGGGAGTCGGGCGTGCGCCACCCTGGGCTGACCTCGCGGGCACAGCCGCGCAGCCGGCGGGCACCCAGCCTCCTGGTGCTGCAGTCCGGGGCTGCGCACCAGGGCTCGGCATTTGGTGGTGGTTAAACTTCGGATAGTGCTGACCGGTTAACAAGAGGGTTGCCACTTACAGGTTTAACACTGCTGAGTGTGAGCGCCAGCCACCAACTCGAATGTTCCTTTGTGCAAGAAGCCTTCTCTGATTCCCTCACCTCAAAGCAATCTTTCCTTCCTCTGAATTTCATCACACGTGATTGCTCCCTCCACACCACGAGGCGCTTTCTAAACTTGCATTAAGTTGTCTGCGCACACACCTGGCCTCCCCTCCCAGGCTGTGTGTTTCCTGAGTTAGGATCTGTTCTTCTTTTTACACAGACAACCCTATTTACACCTCAGAAGTCGCCCTTCCCCGCCCCTACCCCCTGCTATGAAGCAGGTGCTGTACCTTCACTTCACAAGTGAAAAACCTGAGGACCCAAAAGGTTAATAATATCTAGCATATGAGGGAGGGCACAGCTCAGTGGTGGAGTGCATGCTTAGCATGCACAAGGTGCTGGGTTCAATCCCCAGTACCTCCAATAAAAAATCAACAAATAAAAATAAACCTAACTACACACCCCCTCACCAGATAACACCTAGCAGAGCAGGTGAATAGCTAGCGTTTGGTGAGTAGGTCTCCAGTGGGTCACGCTGCCGCTAAGGGATGGAGCCTGGATTCGCACTCAAGGAGTCTGACCTCGGAGTCCAGGCTCTTCGCTTCTGGGCGCAGCATCCCCACCCATGGTTCCCACACATGCAGACAGTAACAGTGCAGTGGATACTTATTAAATGAGCTCATTAATCAGCTAGTTAATCAGTGATACAACAAGGAGGTTGGTCAGCTGTTTGGAGACCCTCCCAAGTTCAGATACCACCTCTGACCTACAGCATTAGGAGGGTTAAGACTGTAAAGGAATGAAATCGGGGGATATTGAAGGGTTCGATCTGCTTCCAGACCACTAACAAACCAAGTTCGACTGGTACTGATGGAAGTAACATTAGAATTAACCTAGGACACTGCTTCACAATCGTACGGAAGCCTAAGACAGCTTCCTAAAGAGGAGAGGTTGCACATCCCAAAGGACTAAATCCTGTAACTCTTTCAGCCTTGGTGTGGCATGTGTGCTGGGGGTGCGGCTGGGGAGGGGCAGCTATACACATATCTTCTAGGTTTATTGTGAGGCTTAATGAGATAGTGCGAAGTGCCCAGGACAGTGCTTGGTACACAGGAGGAACGCCACACATATGAGCCCTGCCCTCCACTCCACCCTCATTCCCCACTTTGCAGCTAAGCTGAAAGGAGGCACAAAGCCAGAGGAGAGATGAATGGGTGGCAGCTGGCAATAAGGGAGACGTTGGTCAAATTCCACAGGATGAAGTGGCTGTGAGTCAGAGGTGGCAAGGTCCACTCCCAAGATTCCAAACAGCAGCTTTCAGTCTTGCAAGAAGAGTTAGTGAGGAAAGAGGTAAGCAAGAGGGCTACCGGAGGAAAAAGGAGGCAGTTGTCCCTAGCAGAGGGGGAATGGTTCTTGGGATGCCTTCACTGTAATCAGTGACTACTGTGTTGGCCAGGACTGGATTAGCCCAGGGGTGTTTTGTGATCTGTGTCTCACTGGGTCATCTGCATTTCATGAGGAACAGGAAGGTTAATTGCAGGCACCTGCCAGTCTGGGCCACGCTATGTCCTGTAACCAATCCTGGAAGATTCCTCTCACATTCCAGAAGCTGCTCGGTCTCCTGCCGCTGTGAAATGTGCCCATCTTTCTGGAAAAAGGCAGTTAAGGCCGTGTTTTTCCCAAGCAATAGAGAGAGCCAGTCTCAACAAAGCTAGAAGTTTGTCCTAAGAATCTGGAAGTTTACTTAAGAGATATTTCAACCACCTATGTCTTCAGGAAGTCTCCCCAGAAACAGACTCCTAAGGTGGAGATGTGCACGCAGGGTGTTGTGCTGCTGTTGTGGTTGTTACTGGGGTTTGGGGGTAGAGAGCAGCGTAGGGGCAGCAGGACTGGGTGAACGGAGAAGGTGCGCTTCAGTGCTGCTGCACCGGGAGCCCAGCTACGGCTGGGTAACAGTGCAGTGCTGTTCCCAGTAAAACAAGGTGTGGCCTTTGCACCCCCAGTGACCCGCCTAGGGAGGGGTGGAACCTTGTGCAAGGCGGCTCCCTCACTGAGGGCCCTTTGGAGGGGCTCAGCTGTGAACCACCAACAGCTGGCACTGTGTCTGCAGAAACAGGGCATCCATTATAACCTGCTGTGCAGCTGTGAGTCACGTGCAAAGGTCAGAGTCCAAGGGAAAAGTTGAATTGTGATTTTAGAGAGTAGGAAGGGAGGAAAAAATGAGAGAAGCTGAGATTTGGAAAGGGGAGGAGAAAGGGCCGTCGTGTGATTGGCAACTTTCTGCAGTGGAGATGGGCCAGACTAGCCCCCCTTGAGGTGAATACAGGCCAGCTGTGTCTGGGCTGGATAGAAAAGTCTGTGTATTTCTTTCTGACGGCAGAAATAAGGAAGTAGAATGATGGACTCCTACACCTGGAAACCTAACCCAGTAGCCTGGAATCAGAGAAGGTACTCACCAAGTGTCTTTTTGGTTTTTGTTTTTTAATGGAGGGACTGAGGGTTGAACGCAGGACCTCATGTATGCTAAGTGTGTGCTCTACCACTGAGCTACCCGCCCCCCAATGTCTTTTTGAGTTAAGTTGCGTTTCACTCATTTGCAGTTTCTGAGGGATCCACTGGCTCTCTTTGCAGAAAGCAGGTGAAATTTTTTTGCAGTATACACGCACAAATATGCCCATCTTGATTTAATCATACAGGGGTCTAACAGTCTTATTGGTAAAATGTGTCAAGCCCTAGGAAGAAAAGTTAAGATGAGAGTTTATTAGACTGGCAAAACAAAACAGAACAACCACACACACCCCCTCACCCATCCAGTGGTTCCCTCTTTTACTCCCAGAGGGTTATCCTTGTATGTATCACTTAGCATCTACTTTATGTTAAAGAGCTTTTTGGGTTTGTTTGTTTGTTTTTAAAGTTGGTGCCAGCTGTTCTGTCAGGTTGTAAATGCCATTCGAGATAGTTAACACCCGGGGCAGCACAGGAACCAACCAAATCAAATGAACACTGGTCTGGGCAATTTGCACGGCCATACGGTGTAAACAGTTGAACACATTTTCTGCATACAGAAACAATAAACAATTGCTGGATTGAATTTCATCGGTTTGGTGGAACTGGCCTGGGCATCTAATGGCTTTCTTTCTACTTTTTCTTGCCAAAAGATGACCATGACCATTCTTCCTCCTTGATTTAGTCCTACAGGTGTCTTTGAGTAACTCTGAAGAACTTTGTGAGAAATAGGATACTCCTTTTACATCTGTGCTGTCCAATATGGTTGCCACTAGCCACATGAATAAGGTTGCTAGATAAAATATAGGACACCCAGTTAAGTTTGAATTTCAGATAAAAAAAAGAAAAAATTTGTAGTTTAAATGTGTCCCTTGCAATATTTGGGATATATTTAAACTACAAAATTATCTGTTGCTTATCTGAGATTAAAAATTCCGTGGGAAGGCTTTTTGTTTTAGTTGCTAAATCTGGTAACCCTACACATGTGGCTATCTAAACTTAAATTAATAAAAATTTAATAGAAATTTAAAACTATATCTTCTCAGCCTTACTAGCCATATTTCAAGAGCTCAATAGCGACACAATAGCGACCACCTTGAACAAAGCAGATCTAGAACATTTCTATCATTGCAGAAAGTTCTATTGGACAACACTTTTGACAAGCAAAAGATGGCAGGAAAGTTTTGTGTATTTTACACATTATAAAAAAATTCTTTTTGGGGCTAGGACACTGCCCACAAAGCCCAGAAGGCCCCTTCTAACATAGCCGAGAAGCCACAGTCTTCATGCTTCGGTCTGCCACTTTTCCTGAGTACGCAGGGTATTTGGTCCAGATGAACAAGTCTGCGTGAGAGAAGCAGCTCCTGCATGTCTACACTTGTGGGAGCCATTGTCTTGCCTTTCTCCCTGGGACCACTAGGAAATGAGTCAGCTGTCAGATCAGAGCAAATCAAAATTTAAAAGGTCCTAAAGGAAAAACAAACGTGTTGTTATTTGACTAATTAGTCTCCTTATTCACAGATTTTCTTCAGTTGATAATCAGATATCATCAACCAGAATATCTGTTTGCTACCCAAGCCTGTGATGGACTTGGTAAACACCGCAGAAGTCTGCCCTCTTTTAATTAGTCTTTTGGGAGAAACTGTGTGTTGAATCTCTGCCTGTGGCCCAGGAGTCTTACAAGAAGTAAGAGTAGATTATGTTCCAGAAGAGGCACGTGCCCAGAGCTGATTTTTACAGGTGACTCGGTGAATCTCAAACAGAAACTGGCTCATGTGCCAAATGGGACCAGCTTAATGTGAGACAACTGTGTAAGTATTGAGGGCAGGAATCTAAAGCCTGACAGAAACATATTAGAAAGTTGTACATCAAAATATTATAAAAGACAAAATTAAAGACGGAGGACTTAAATTTTAAAATACTGCTGCATATGTGACAGAGTCAATGCCACTTGTATATAAGAAATTCTCACAGATCAGTAAGAAAAAGACAAATGCCTCAGGAGAAAAAATGACCAAATGATAGGAAAGTCACAAAATAAAAAATACAAAAGGCTAATAAACCTTCGGTGTTGAGACTAGTGCCTGTTACATAGTTGGCACTCAGTAAATATCCACTGTACGAATGAATGTCTATGAAAAATAGCTGATGTCAGGACTAGTCAAGGAATTGCAAATTAAAATAACAGTGAAATACCATTTTCACCTGCCAGCTTTGCAGCAGTGAAAAAAAAAATACCTGGTGTTGATAATGCTGAGGGGAAATATGCCAAATACATACTGTTGGTGGGAAGGTGAAGTGGTATAAACTTTTTGGTGGAAAAGTTGACGGTATGAAAAAGGCTTTGTCTAAACCTTTGACACAGCAATTTATAGGAAGCTATTCCAAGAAACACAAATATCCAAACCTGTGTGAACACGGTAGATGGTATGTATTTCGGGTTGTTTGTTGGGTCAGTCTTTGTAGTGTGCCCTCCAGGGCTTAGTGGTTGGTACAGGGACACGAGATATATCCAAGTCAAGCCACTGATTCCGCCGAGTTATCTAAGTTGGAGATGGAAAGGGAGTTCTCTCTTCGACCTTGGCAAGCTGGCTATGAGGCTGGTCTCTAGATCTGACAGTGGCTCGGACCAACACTAGAATTCGGCCAAAAGGCAGAAGTAGAAATGAGACGGACAGACAGAGGAAGAAACAAAGTATTCTGGTGTAACTTGAGTCAATAAACCCAGTCAACTTGAAGGCCAGTGTACGTTCTTCCTTTCTGTGGCTGGATTGTGGGAACCAATTAATTCTAACTTTTTTGCTAAACTTACCTTGAGCTTGCACTTCCTGTCCAGATGGAGTAAAAGGGCCAAATTTACCCTCCCACCAGAAATAACTAAAAACAATTTAGACAGAATACTTTTTTAAAATAACCATTTTCCAGGTATCGGACATCAGGCCTGATCAGACAGGAAACAAATGAGGTAACGTCGTATTGTTTGCCAGCCGACTGCCTTGGGAGAATTTCCAGAGGGTGTCCTGGAAAGGTGGCATCTGGGTGGAGCCGGGCAGGGTCCCTGAGGCGGGGAGAGGAAGCAGGGAGACTAAGACGCCTAGAGTTCTCAAGGAAGGATTCCAGACGGGAAAGAGCTGCAGAGAGAGGATGGGGACAACAGCAGCAGAAGTCTAGAGCCCTTCAGGGGCCCCCTCATGTGGCCAGTGGAGCTCTCACCAGCACAGCACCCGGGGGAACTGTTCAAGGGCAGGGAAGGAACTGCCTGGAAATGTCGTGGAGTGGTCACTAGAACTCATACAGAGCCTGAGTAGTGCCTTCCCACCAGCCCGGCGGGAAAGCCTATGGTTCACGGGGCAGTACGTAAAGTCCTCAGAAGGATTTTGCCTTAGTTTTGGAGAAATGCGGGGAAGGGGACAAAAAAAAAAAAGAGAAATGCTCTCAAGATAGGTTTTGTTTTCTCTGCCCTTCAGGAAGCTACCTTATGAATTATGCCACATACAAAATAAGATATATCCTGTGTGTTCAGCCACTGTCTAAATCCAAGCTGTCTCTGGCTTTCATGGTTCGCCAGTTACCAATGGTGAGGACTGTGTAAACATAAAACGTGGATAGATAGGAACTAGAAAGAAACATGAATCAACGTGAAAAATGAACAGGGGCTAAAGTGGATAAAGAACATGGTGCAAAAAAATTAAATACTTGTATTCTTCTCATGGACCCACCCATTAGGAAATCAAATCTCTGAGCCTAGTGCATCCATTGTGTCCCGGGTCCTTTGTTACTTCCCCTTACATCACTTGATGTTTTATATAGGTTAGAGGTCAATTCTTGATCATTGAAATGGCAGAGAAAGGAAAACACGGATTAGAGATGGAATAGTAATGAATTAATAGAAAATAGCATTGATATTTTCAATCATCAATTCAAAGTAGTATTAAAAAGAGCCGAACAAGTGTCTGTAGTAAAACATTCACAAGCAGTTTAATCTTTAAATCTAAACACTGTACACCTGGTTACACTCAGAGTCGTACCTGTTTTCCTAATGAAGCTAACATTACACAGGTAGGAAAAGCTGTCATGTGGGCAAACGTGGTTTTAAGCCAACAGTTAATTAAATTATTTACAATGAATTTAGTTGTTCCTGACTGAAATCGCATGTCAATAGGTCATGGTCGTCGTCAAGGGATTTGTGTTCAATGCAGTGTGGCCAAAGGTTCAGGGTCTGGTAGGCAGGAATAGGTAATAATAAAGGCTTTTAATGACTGTTAACATAGAAGTATCATTTTTTATGGTGCCCAAACTTTTTAAACTGACCTCGCTCATGTTTAAAAGTAGGCTATTTTTTCTAGCAAAGCAACAATTGCCCAAGTTCTAAGAAGCTGCCTCAAGAAGTACAATGCAAATATACGTTAGTCATTTCTCCCCTTGCTTCTCATTAACCTTATGGTTGGAGTCAAACCACTAATGGCATATACCATAATGATATTTGCCATTACCACAGCAAGTTAAGTGAAGGGTGTATTTTCTAGAACAATGGAACTAATAATTTAGGACTCCAGATGCCCCTTCTGAATTCCTATTTTAAAATGTTCATAATCTGCTAGCTTCATGGAACCCCAAAACCGTTGGTTTAAAAAAAAAAACTTTCTGTATACCTCAAAATGTAGCTTTTGATAACAAGATAGTGAAAAATAGTGCAACTGTTCTACGTATCAGATAGATTGCTATGGATTGTAGTCAGACTTCACCAAGTGCAGCTCATCGTCTAGGCTTGGGCATTTCCTAAAGAAATGCGCTAACGAATCTTCGGTCCCGCTGCTTCCAACCGCTGCTCTCCCAGAGCGGCCGGGCGGGCCGGGCGCTCCGGAGCGGGTCCCGAGCGGGTCCGCAGCGGGCGCCGGCGGGGGCCGGGGCGAGCACGCTCCGTGCGGTTGCGCACGTTTAAGCCTTCCCGCTCGTACCGTTGGGCTTAGCCTTTCAACTACCCTCTGGCTCCGGGTCTGGCTTCCTCCTCCGTCGGGTGCCCCCTGGTGCTCGTCACTTGCACCATCTTGAGTAGCTGCGAGGAGCAAGGAAGGGGTCCGGGGAGCCCAAGGATGCTTCCGAGAAAGCCGCAGGTCTGCAGATTTCCTCCTGGTCCGAAGCTGCGATGTAAATTACAGGCGTACCCTCAGGCCCCTCTAGGGGAAGAGGGGGCCGTTTTACTAAAGCCCCAGGCAGAAGAAAGGCGGACACTAAGTTGCACCCAAGTGAGCTCAGCTCTGTTTGCGGTAAAAGACACAAAGACACGCAGACCTCGTCTTTCCTTGAACCCACGCCTCCCCGCACCGTCCGCGCTTCCCGCAGGGCTCGCGTGACCCCGACTGCAGCAGGGCGGCTCGTCCTCGAGTGCTCTGGCAGGGAGGCGCACAGCCGCCTGCCCCAGCCCCCAACCAGCTTTCTGCAGAGTCCCCCGCCCGAGGAGAGGGTCCAGCTCCCCGGCCCCGCGCCCAGCCCCGGCTCGCACCGCCGCAGCCCGTTTTTCATCCTCGGCGACCCGACCAGCTCGCTCTCGCCTAAGCAGAGCATGATGGGAGCCTCTCCTGCCGCCCTGCCTCCCTCTCCTTTTCTTCTCTCTTCCCTCTTCCACAACTAATGCCTAAGTCATGCTTGCCCTAGCTGGCGCCCACTGAAGGATGGGGCTCAGCAACCCACGGGGGACGCTCCCATCCGCCTTCCAGAAGGGGCGGTTTCAAAGCGAACTACAGCTCCCGTCAGGCGGCAGGCGGAGCCGCCGCAAGGCGTCACGGGAGTCGTAGGCGCTTGCCTCCCTCGTTCCTTTCATTCCCCACCGCGTCAACTACAGGTCCCAGGGGACCTCGGGGCCGGCACGCCTGCGCAAGAGCCCCGCGAGCGGGATGGGGGCGGGGCGTTCCGGCGGCGGGGGGCGGGGCCCGAGCGCGCCGAGTGGAGGCTTCAGACGCCCGGCGCCATTTAGCGCGGAGTTTCCTCGGCGGACGCGGCTATTCTCCCTCAGCCTCTCCGCACCGGTCTCCGTGACAGAAGGTGCCTGACGGAGTGACTGTCCTTCCTTCTTCCGGCCCTCCTCGTCCCGGAGGAGCAGCGGGCTCGGGCCCTCCCTCCGCGTCGGGCGATGGGCGGCCTGTGAGGCCGTCCAGCTGGGCGGGGAGGAGGAGCGGCCGCCCGCCTGGCCGCGAGCCCCGACGCGGCCTCCCCTGCCTCTGCGCCTCAGCCGCCCCCGCTCGGGGTCCGCGGGCCGCCACCGCCGCCGCCCTCAGGGCCCAGCCCGCCCGGACTCGGAGCCGGCTGCGCGCCGCCCCGATGAGTGCGCGGCCCCGCCGCTGCAGCCCGCCCGGCCGCCGCTCGCCGCACGATGGGTGCGGGCCGTGAGGCGCCAGCCCCTGTGCCTCCGCCCCGCCGCCTCCCCCGACCAGCCCGCCTCGAGAGCCGCAGCGGCCGCCGCAGCCGGGCCCGGTGTCCCGCCTCCCGCTCGGGCCGCCGCGTCAGTGCCGAGTGAGGGGCCGTCGGCCCGCAGCCTCGCCGCCCCGGGCCGGCCCCCTCCTTCCGTGAATCGAGCCGCCCGCCTCGCTCCCGCTCCCACCATGTCTGGCGGCGCCGCCGACCAGCAGAGCAGCGCCCCGGGCTCGGTGTTCCTCTCGCCGCCGGCGCCTCTCCCCAAGAATGGCTCCAGCTCGGACTCCTCGGTGGGGGAGAAACTGGGCGCCGCGGCGGCGGACGGCGGAGCCGGCAGGACGGAGGAGTACCGGCGTCGCCGCCACACCATGGACAAGGACAGCCGAGGGGCGGCCGCGACCACCACCACGGAGCACCGCTTCTTCCGCCGCAGCGTCATCTGCGACTCCAACGCCACGGCGCTGGAGCTGCCCGGCCTCCCCCTCCCGCTCCCCCAGCCCAGCGCCGCCGCCGCGGTCCCGCAGAGGAGCCCCCCAGAGCCGCACCGCGAGGAGACCCTGACCGCCGCCGTCGCCCCAGTGGCCCGGCAGCCGCCCGCCGCCGCCGTCCCCGGAGAACCTGCCGCCGCGGGCCCGGCTGCCGCCTCGGCCCCCGGCCTCGTCGGCAGAGACCGCCAGGTTGCCCAGCCCAGCCACGCGGGGAGCAAGGAGGAGCCCCCGTCGGCCAGAAGTGGCAGCGGCGGCGGCAGCGCCAAGGAGCCCCAGGAGGAACGGAGCCAGCAGCAGGATGACATCGAGGAGCTGGAGACCAAGGCCGTGGGAATGTCCAATGATGGCCGCTTCCTCAAGTTTGACATCGAAATCGGCAGGGGCTCCTTTAAGACGGTTTACAAGGGTCTGGACACCGAAACCACCGTGGAGGTCGCCTGGTGTGAACTGCAGGTATATCCCACCTCCTTCTTTATTTCACGGTGCTTTGGATCCCAAATTTGGCTTGCTTCGGCCAGTTTACTGAGTTCACCCTTTACGTGTTTTTCTTAAACTGTTCTTTCCGAGTTGCGGGAGGCCAACTTCTGAAAGATGCAAGCCAGAATTTGGGGCTTGCACATAGGTGTTTGGATAGGATTAAGAGTTAGTATTGGCAGCCAGGGAGATTTGCTACTAGGGAAGGAGTGGTGAAAGTCATCCTGGTACAGACGCATTGCCTACTCGTTGTTTTAGTGTCTGGCAGGAAACTTGGAATTAGTGGGAAGTTTTTGAGTTGGGGAAGTAGGGTCTTCCTGCCTTGTGCTCATCAGAGGGTCTGCAGTGATGAGCTGCAGGTGCTTTGGGTGAGTGTTCCCATCTCTGAAATCAGGCTGTCCTTTTAAATTAGGAACGACTTTGTGCATGGACGACCTTCCTTTGGATGTGTCTTAGTTGGTGGTTGCACAGGTAGCTCATAAACTTTTTAAAAAAGCTTGCTTCTTTGGATAAATACTTTGGGACTAGAAAGGCACCGTAAGTGATATTGTTTCACCTAATGATGCTTAAGCCTTCTGGTCACTAGCAGTGATTTAACATTGTTAATTGAAACTAGTATGTTTTCAGTAATGATGTAAATAGTACAGGAACCCATGTAAAATTGTATGTGTGCTTTGACAGTTGTAATGTCGTTATCATTGTTGTAATCTTGTAAAAGGTTTTTAAGCTAAACTTTCCCAAGAGTCCAAAGGAGTCACGGCTTCCTTTTCAGCCTCTCTAGGTGTAAATAATGGTGTGTCATTCTGGTTGACAAGCATATTCTAGGTTTGAATAGCTGGTTTGGGCTACTTGTTGCTTGACCTGTAGCTGCTTGATTGAATGTTTTCCTCATCAGGAAGTAAACGTGCATAGGTTGTTGGAAGAAGCAGAGTTACAGTGAATGGAAAAGCCACCTACGTTATACATGAAAAATGCCGTTTTCCATATTCTTCTTGCCAAGAAAATGGATCAAGCTGAAATAGGGTATGAAAGTAACTGAATGATCTAGGAATTTATCTATTATCCGTGAACTAACATGTTAACCCTTTGAATGTCACCTTCCAAATGATGAAGGCCATATCAAATGAAGGGAAATTAATATGTGGAAGGAAATAAAAACTGGCAAGTTTTTAGGAACTTAATTTCTTTTTAAAAATTAATTTATTTTATAGGTTTTTTGAGGGAGTGGGGGTAGGTAATGAGGTTTATTTTTAGTGGTGGTACTGGGAATTGAACCCAAGACCTTGTGCATGCTAAGCATGTGGTCTACCACTTGAGCTATACCCTTCTCCAGGAACTTAATTTCTCAAGTTGTAGTTGGTGATAGAGAAGGTCTAAGGTGCTGTGAAATAAAAACCACTCAATTTTATAGTGTTTTAGAGTTGGAAAGGTGGCAGACTTTTTAAATTGTGAAACTAACTTTATTTCTATTGCTCATTCTCAAAAACTTAGATCTGATTCCTTTTGGTTTACAGGCAAACTTAGTTTACTGGCAGACTTTTTTTTTTTGTATCTAGGATGCCTATTGCTACTGATGCTGGATTGTATTCTGCTGTAGTTTCATATTTGAATAGGTGCTTTTTAACATTTTTTTCTTGATTAGTTACCATGCTCTTAAGCCTGGACTCAAGTAAATGTTGAACACTTTATGGATTAATTTTGTTAGTTTCAATAATTTAACGTTTAAGACTTCTCAGGATGTAATGTTTGTTTTGGTGCGGAATTTACTGTTGTATTTCTGGAGAAATTCGATCCTGTAGCCATGGCAAGTTCCAGACTTGATTTGGGTATTGATTTTATCACCTCACCTTTTTGGGATGAAGAATGGGTAAGTGTGGTACATAAGTCAGACTTGTTTCCGTTAGGCTTATTTTTAGAGTCACAATATGCATAGTTATCTATTAAAATAAGTATTGATTCTTAATATGTAGGTAATATTTTGATAGCACAGGATTTTCAGTGATAACTGAGTTTTTAAGATGCAGATTTCTTGTATAGCACAGGCAAATAATATTCAGTATCTTGTAGCTCACGGTGAAAAAGAATATGAAAATAAATATATGTATTTTCGTGTATGACTGAAGAATTGTGCTGTACACCAGAAATTGACACATTGTAAACTGACTATAACTCAATAAAAAAAAATTAAAAAAATGCAGATTTTTTTTTTTTATCTGGTTTTATTGGGCAAGTGATGTGCCTTAATCTGACTTCTCTATTTCCTTGGTCAGAAAATGTTACTGCTGGGCTTTGAAGAGTTCACATTGCCTTTTTAGGGAGGGATTTTTTTTTTTAAAGAAACATAGTATAACTTGCTTTAAGAAAACATATAATTGTACACAGTTTCAAGAATGATTTATTTATTTTAAGCACTTTTCTTCCCATGCTGTATCCAAGTACTGAGTTCATTTGATATATTGATGAGATTGTTTCCAGATCTACCTGAAAGGGGAGGTCAAATCATAAATTTTGTCTGAGCTCCAAAATAGAGCCTGCTTTTCTCTGACTTTTAGTAAGTTAAAGCTCATGTCTCTTCATGAGTATATGATACTAATGTTATATGAAAAGTTTATGAATGCTGAAGAAATTGGATGTGGTTCTGTGATTAAGAAACCATAATTTATTTCATTGCTGTAGTTCTTAAAATGTGTCATTGAACTGTATCTTCCTACTTGAATATTGTGGATTTTTTTTATCTTTACTTTTTTTTGTGTGGTTTTTCATTTTTAAATTTACTTTTATTGAAGTATAGTTGATTTACAATGTTAGTTTCAGGTGCACAGCAAAGTGACTCAATTATACATATATATTATTTTTCCATTATAGGTTATTATAAGATATTGACTATATAGTTCCTTGTGCCATACAGTTGGTCCTTGTTTATTTTGTATATATATATCTTTACTTTTTAAATTTGTGCCATATTCCTTGTTTTTTAGGAATCTGCAGTAACTTTCAGTCTCAGGAACTAAATTTCAGGGAATAGTCTTCAGAGTTTTCCTGTTTGTTTTTAAATTCTCAGGGTCACTGATTTGGAGTATGGGTCAAGGGTAGCTGCTGTGCAAGTTAAAGAATGATTGGTGTCTTGTTTAAAATAATCCTTTGTCCCTTCTAAACAGGGCAGATTAGACATAAACACAGGATACTTTTGGCCAGGTAAGATTTGATTTAAAATATATGTAGGGTTGGGGTATAGCTCAGTGGTAGAGCACTTGGTTGGTGTGCACGAAGTTCTGGGTTCAATCCCCAACACCTCTGTTAATGTCAGAGGAAGGGGTGGGGGAAGAGCGGCTGAAATATATGTAGATTTCTCTAAAAAGTAACCTTTGTGGTACAGGAATTGAGAATTAGGTTGATTTTTAATGACATAATTAGCTCTTACTTAGTCTTAAATGTTTTTCTTTTCTCTTATTTACCTTTCTTTGACCTTTAGTATCACAGTTGTTTCTAGTGTAAGAACTTGGAAAGAGGTTGTTTTTGTGTAAAACAAATTGGGAATCTATTGTTGCCAGGTGACTTGAGTTCATTTCTTGACATTCATCTTCTAGTGCAAGATCCTGGTCATCTGAAAGTCATCCTAGTTAATGCCTGTGGAAACATTCAACTAAAACTGGCTCTCGTTTTCAGTAATCATCCCAAACCTGTTATTTATGTTTTCTGGTTGCTTCTAAATTTTTTAGATAAAGCTATAAAAGCAGTAACAGTGATTATGTTCAAATTATAATTTCTGAAAATGTTAGTGTAGTGTGAAAAAATTGATAATAATTAGTTATTAGGCTTTGCTGTACCAGTTCTTTATATTTACTTATTTATAGCATCTTGCTTTTTTTTTTCTTTTCAAGGACCAACCAAGTGTGCAGGAATAGGTGAGACTTCGCATGACCTGAATTTAGATTGGCACTATTTTTCTTCAGTATAACACAGTGATTAAGAACTAAAATGCCTGCCTTTCAATTCAGATCCTGGCTCATCTAATGATTGTGTCACCTTGGGTAACTTTTGTGCTAGTTTCTTATATGTGAAATGAAATGCAGTAAGAGTATCTATTTTACAGAGGTGTTGTGATGATTAAATGAATAAGTATATATAAAAAACATTTAGGACAGGACCTGGCAAATAAATATTAACTGTGATAATGCAACATCTTTTTTAGGCTACTGATGAAGATTTTGATTTGTTTACATTTATGCTTGAAAAATGTAGTAAAACTCTTACTGTTGCTACCATTCTTACAGAAGAAATGTTGAGTTGAAATGGTGTCATCAGTGCTTTCAGATTCTTTTTCTGTCCTCTGCCTAACTTTTTAATTTCATGACCTGTTACTTTCCCAAATGCCAACTGTTTTCAATGACTAGTTTCTAGAATTTGCTAGGATCATTCTCTTAGGATCATACTTACAGTTTTCTTCAAATTGATTAAAAATCGTTTACATTCTTTGTCTACTCCATTAGTCTTTGAGCTCTTTGAAGATATAAGTAGATGCTCAATATACTTCAATAAATAATGTTTTTATGTTAGTTAGGAATAGTTGTAGATCTCAGGGTCGTTTCATCCATATTCCTTGCCTTTCTTTGGTCCACAGCAGATTCTCCAATCTTGTATTTGCAGAGTTCACTATGGCATAATACAATGCTATATAACGGAAATGAGCTTTAAGGCACAACTCTTGGGTTCTGTGTTACCCACTTATCTGACCCCGAGTAAGGAACTTAATCTGTAACACTGGTTTATTAGTGTAACACTGATTAGTGAGCTGTCTTACTGACTTCACAAGATTGCTGAGGAGCAACCGAAATAGCACCTGAAGGTACTTTGAAAAATGTGGTGTTATATACAATATAATAAAAAGGATAGTGATGCTTTTAAAAAATTCTATTTTGAAGTCCATAAGTTATCACTTGTTATAAATTGAATGTTTTAAACTTCTTAAAGTTGGGTTTTAGGAGCTTTTTATTCTGTCAACTTAGGAATTTTATTAAATATTAAGACAAAGGGGAGCAGCTTTTCCAATTGAAGAGAAATTGCCAGAAACTTTTCTTAAGAGTGTTTTTATTTGAAAGAGGATTGTGCCTTTGACAGGTGGCAGACATAATTTTATATGTAGTTTTAAAAAGATAGGAGAAACATTAGGTTGCTTGATATTGTGGTTGACTTAATTGATTGGATAATATCTCTACCTTAATTTATATTAATTTAGATTTTTCAGGTGGGCTTTCATAAAGAATTTAGTTTTTGATGTGACTTGAGTCTTGGCATTGCAAGATTGACATATTAAATGTGACATGCTAAATTAATGTGCTTAGTGATTTTTAGAAAAGAATCATCAGATTCTCACAAGCACAGTTTTCTCAGGAATTTAAGAAATTTTAAGAAATTTAAGACTTTAGGAATAATTTAAGAAAGCGTATTTGGAAATCTACTTGGTATAATCGTCATATTCAGGTTAGGTAAAAAAGAGACATTCTGTAGATGCCTGTTGGGCAGGCAGGATTCAGTTTTTGAGACAGGTGATCTGTTTTTTTTTTTTTTTTTGTCAATATGTGCCTGGTGAATAGTCTTGTGTTAATCAAGCACAAACTAATACATAAACCAAGCAGTGAGAAAGAAAACAAATTAGTGAATCAAATTATTATTGATGTGCACATTTTCTCTATTAGTTGATAGAAGGAAAAAGATTGTTTGGGATAATGTTAGGATCATCTTCATGGCTAATAGTTTTGAGCTAAATAACATGATAAACAGCCCTCCATATCTGCAGATTTTGCATCCAAAGATTCAACCAACTGTAGATGGGAAATATTCAGGAAAAAAATTCGAGAAAGTTCCAAAAAGCAGAAGTTGAATTTGCCACACTTGCAGCAACTGTGTACATAGCATTTATGTCATGTTTATAGCTATTTTATAGAATGTACATTGTATTAGGTATTATAAGTAATCTAGAGATGATTTAAAGTATACAGGAGGGTGTATAGGTTGTATACAAATACACCATTTTATAAAAAGGACTTGAGCAGCTGTGGATTTGGGTATCCATGGAGTGGGGGTTGGGGAGCATGCCTGGAACCAGTTCCCCTTAGACATTGAGGGATGACTATATATTTATCTCTGTGTGAATACTCTCTTTACTCGGACTGGTAGATCACTGTGGATTAAGGTAAATTTGGAAAATGTAACAGATCGCCTCTTTAACATGCTGAAGAGTTCCTAGACATCATTATCATATTTACATGCTCTTTGAACTTTCCACACACCCTTCACCCACTAATAGCTGTAGGCAGTGGAGAGTAACTAAAGAATTTTAAGCAAAGAAGTTAATTGGTTAGATTTGCATAGCAGAAATTCTGGAGAATGGATTTCAGGAGTTCTAGAGATGGTAGAGTTTAGTTTATGTATGGATATGAGATTCCTAGGGCCTGAACTAGGGCAGTAATAGAGAAGTGGATTCTTTAAATATTTAGTGTATAAAGTATGCAGGGTTTAGTGCTGAGCGGAGTTTGGAGGAAAAATGAAGCATAGTTAAGAGGGTGGGATAGATGATGGTACTATCAGCTGAGGGAGGGAGTAAGAAAGAGTAGGGGTTTTGCTTTTTTAAGAGGGGAATAGGTATTGATGTTCTCAATTTGACATGTGGAGTTTTGAGATACTAGTTAAACCTGCAGGTTTACTGAAGCTCAGAGAACAGGTCTGAGGTAGAAATAGAGGCCAATGATTCCCAAATGTCTGTATTAGTCATAGATGAAATAATGGGAATAAATGAAATCATCTTAGGAGAGAATATATATGGAGAGAGAAAGAGAGGAAGAGACAGGGGAGAATAAAGGCCTAGGGCAAAATAGGAATAATTACTGGGTAGGCAAAAGAAAAAGAAAGACCAGGGGTTAGACTAAATAAACACTAGGAGAATGGTAATAATCAAGGGAATAAAATTTTCCAGACAGGAGTATGGCAGAAAAGTCCAATTTGCATAGTAGTAACTGTGGAGAATGAATTGTAGAAGGAGTGGAAAAGAAGTGTAGAGGTTAGGCTGTTGAAATTGTTAATTGCATTTGGCTATTAAGTCATTAACGACAACATTCAGGATTACTTAGGTGAGAAGGGGAGGTTGAGTAAGGAGCATATAAGTAGATGTCAGTCTGTGATAATATCCTCCATTTAGGCACTATTCACTTTCCAATAAAGTTCACTATCCATAAAGTGTTATGTGGCTATTTAAATTTAAATTAATTAAAATGAAATAAATTTAAAGTTTACTTCTTCAGTTGCACTGACCAAATTTCAGGTGGTCAAGAGCCATGTGTGGCTCCTATGTTGGATAGCACATATAGAGCATTTCCATCATGGCAGAAAGTTCTGATGGAGCATGCTGTATCTAGATCGTGGGTTGAGTTATGCCTTTTTTTTTTTTTTTTAATAGGTTTACTGAGATATAGTTCACACCACAAAAAATATACAGTGGTGCTTTTATAACTGAAGTTATATGCTTACAAATGTGTTCTCTATTTATAATAATGTCTCCTTTTTTGGAAAAGATGTACAGAAGATATTACAAACTCACCATATACATGCAGAATTAAAGATTAACATTATGTCACACTTGCTCTGGATATCTGGTGATCTTACAGTTGTGGAAGAGTAGAAAATTTGCAGTGGGTTTAAAAAATGGCTGAGGGAGGTTAAGAAGTAGAGACAGTAGGCCATTTCTTTAGACAAATTTGAACAAATATGGGGCAAGAAAGTTTGGCTAAGTAGAATGTGTGATCAAGGATGACATGTATGTGAGCGTGGAAGGGTCTTTAAAAGTTGAAACATTGAAATACAGTATTTTGTCTGCTTTCTCTGCATCAGTATCTACTAAGTCTCTATAGTAAGAGTCTATTTTAAGCCAGTTACTGTTTTAGTTTTGGTTATTCTTTGTGGATGGTTACATGCAATCCAAATAAGTTTTCATACTTCGTATGCCATTTATCAACTAGTTTCCAGAATATTCAGTCATTGAGAGTGATGTGCCGATTCTCTCCTGTAGTCTGACATTCATGCTACATTTGGTTACGATACAGAATGTTCTTTTTAGACTTAAGTCTTCAAGGAGAGGGAATGTTATTTCTAGTGATCTATGTGTATCAAATTTCCATCTACTAGAGACAGATTGGTTATAGTGTTAGTAGGGTTTTGGTCAATGGTCTTTAGACGATTTCTTTGTGTACAGATTGTTCATTTTCAAGTTTTACATTGTTAATAAGAATTAATTGGACTTACAAATTCCTAAAATTGTTAGGTATCAGTGCTATTTTTTGACTCACCAGGAAGCAGAATAAGGGTAATTTCCATAGGACTTCAGTTTTGTTTACTTTGGAGATTGAGGTTATAGTCTGTTAGCTTTAGTTGTTGATAGTGGCAGTATGAATTCATTTTTTCCCATGATTTTTTTTTTCAAATCTTAATCTTTTTTTTCCTTCTCTACACTGTTTACTTTGACATATGATATATCTTACTGAGAAGGATTTGGCTCTCTTGTTTGTATGAACACCAAATAGAAATCTCACTTAATTACATAATTTTGTTTTGAAATCTTCTGGAATGTTTAATTTATTCAGCATTGTTATGGGCATAAGATGCTACCTCATCTCCAGTAAGATGTCCAGATAATTGAAGTTTTCTTCTCCCGGTAGCAGGACTTGGTATAAACAGTTTAATAACACTCCTAACGTGTGCGGGTTAGTGGTAGGTGCGTACGTATCGGCCAGCAGTCTAACAAGCTTGTCATCCCATGGGCCTGGAGTCCTGGATGTTCTTTAGGTTGAAATGTTCCTTTGAAGTCAGACAGTCCCATACTGCTACACCAGCAGGAATCCATAGTTGAGGCACACAAGGTGTGCCTCAAAACATGGCAGATTTTTAAAAATATTCCTGTTGTGGTCAGAGTAGCTGGATTTATAGGGGTTTTCAGCTTTAGCTACACACTGTGCAAATCACACCTCCCTCTTTCATGTGTAGGCATAGGTTTAGACTTTAATTCTCCTTTCAAGGTAAGTTGTGTTAGTGTGTGTTCAAGATGGGGGAAATTTTCCTGCCAGTGGACCTCTTTCAAGGCCATTTGAGTCAATCAGAATTTCTGTTAACAGTAAACTGAAAAGGAGAGGCCTTGGAGTCTCAGTTGCTTACCAGAAGACTTTTTGGCCTTCTTTTCCGTTCTTCCACACGCTGTATCTTAGCTCAGGACAGTTAATATTACTGGTAGGGATAGCTTTTATCAAGTCAGAAATAGAGCTTGTTGTGTACCCTTTGTTTTGGGCAAGAGAATTTGCTTCAATTGAAAACAAAAGGTCCACTCCAGTGGTCCTTCCCAGAGCAAAGAAGATGATTCCCAAGGTGCATCACTCTTTTTTTGCTTGGACAGAAAAAAGCCACCAGCAATCTTTAAATAGTAGACTCTCAATTTAAATGTTGGTTCTGCCTAACCAGGTACCTTGCTGTGTAGAGGAGCTAGTTTAGATTTTACTTCTGGACAAGCTGTCTGTGTTGCATTTGTATCGGTAGTTTCTTTGTGTCTCTACAGATTTTTTTTTTTTCTTGGATGTAAGTGGAGAGGAGAGGAATAGTGATGTTTGCTGGTTAGCATTTTATGGCTAAATCATGGCTTTGATTTCTGTGCTGAGAATCTTGGCCATTTTCCATTACTCTTTTTTCCCTCTTCATGGGATGCATAGATATAGTAATACTTAAAAAAAAAAACAAAAACAAACTTTTTACTCTGAGGTACTTCCAAACATGACAGTTGTCCCAGATCTGGCCAGAAGCTGCCTTCTGTATCTTTTTTTACTAACATGGCCTTATACTTTTTTGATAATAATCTTTTTGTACAATATGTTTCAGGTTCATCTAATTCTTTCCCTACCCCAGCTGTGGACCAGCCATTTCTCCAAGAGTCTGGTTTCTTTTATTGCAAAACAGAATTCAGAAAATTGGATCTCAGTGTTAAGTATGCACATGGCTCCCGGGGCTGTTTTAGTAAAGAGTTAGGGAGTGTTTATATGTATGCATGTGTGTTTTTGCCTCTGGGTGTGTGTACATCTGTATCTGTCTATTGAAAGCCATGAGTTCATCATAGAATCACATCCAGTTCTAATTCAACATAGAGGTCATTCTAGCTTCCCCCTTTCTGCATATGTATACTTTGGTTCTCTGAGAGTGTCAAATCTGGTTCTCATCATCCCAAATTATGTACAGAGTGGCATAATCTAGAAATATATATGTGATCTTTGCTCCTGCTTCCTGAAACACGCCTCCTAAATGCCTTGGAATTTCCAGAGTGATAGGAGTATCTTTTGTTCTAATGAAGTGACTCTTGACTGGCCCCTAGATACTTCAGGATAGGGGCTGGTCACCAGAAAGACCTAGGCATGATTATAGGGTTTGAGCTTTCAGCCCTCTTCCCATCCCCACCTCTGGGGGAACGTCAGAGGAGCTGGAGATTGAACTAATCACTAATGGCCATAGG
This sequence comes from Vicugna pacos, assembly GCF_048564905.1. NCBI lineage: Eukaryota > Metazoa > Chordata > Mammalia > Artiodactyla > Camelidae > Vicugna > Vicugna pacos. The sequence continues at coordinate 20,837,294 of NC_133020.1, forward strand.
TTTGATCAACTATGCCTGTGTAATCAAACCTCCATAAAAAACCCATAAACAACAGAGTTTGGAGAGCTTCCATGTTCATGAACACTTCAAGGTGCTAGGAGGGTGGTGCATCCGAGAAGGAGAGCATGGAAGCTCTGTGGCCCTCCTCCCATACCTTGCCCTATGCATCTCTTCCATTTGGCTGTTTCTGAGTTTAGTGAGCAACTCCAGCAAATTGTCAAACTTGAGGAGTGGGTCATGGGAACCCCTGATTTATAGCTTGTTGATCAGACGTGTAGGCGGCAGCCTGGGACTTGCAGCTAACATCTGAAGTGGGGGCAGTATTGTGGGACTGAGCCCTTAAGCTGTGGGGTCTGTGCTAATAACTCCAGGTGGTTAGTGTCGGGAATGAATTGAATCAGTAGGACACCCAGTTGGTGACCAGAGAACTGAAGAATTTGTCCATGGTGTGAAAAACCACCATGCAGTTGGTATCAGTGTTGAGAGTAAAAGCATTCATAGTCACCGACCTCTGAGCTCCCCTGGACTTGTATCCCCTCAGGCACTCCTCTCACTTCAGCAGGTCTACCATCCCTTCTCTCTCTGACATCTTCCTCTCTTTTAAAGTTAATTTACTGGCTGTCCTCTTATTCTTTCTGCTGCTGCTTTTGGGAATATGATACAGCTTTTTTTCTGGCATACAGGAAAACAGGTAACATGAACTGCCATGAATTTTATCCATGGATAAATGAATATCCATTTATGCAGTTATCCAGGAGAGTGTTTCCCTCACACAAATTCAAAATCATTCCCTAAAAATTAAGGTAACTTCTATGAATCTTAGTATTAAATTCAGTATGTAGTGTTTTCTAAGATTTTTCTGGTGAAAATTTAGCATCCAGATTGACGACACATGCTGTGTATACAAGATGCATTTGATTTTGAAGTCGTAGTATTTTTTTAAGGTTAAAACAATCCAATTAAAAATGTTGGAATGATAATGTTTGGATATACTGGGTAAATAGATGTATTATTAATTTCATCTGTTTCTTTGTACTTTTCTAATGTGGCTACCTGAAAATTTAAAAGTGCATGTATAGTTCACATATTTCTGTTAGCTGCTACTGACACTGACTGTTCTGTTACAGTGTTATAAGAGAGCTGATGCTGCAGTAAATTAAGTTTACTACTTCCTTTTAAAACATATCTTAGCACATTCCTTTTTGTGGTTTCTTTCCGCAGCACCCTTTACAAATCATAATTCTTTGGTTGTTGATGAGCATATAAACTTGGGTTTTAAAAGTCTTTTCTTTTTGATTTGTGGTGCTTTTAATACTTGATTATTATGAAAATTGGCATCTAGTCCTTTAAAATTTTATCTCGTCTTGTTATTTACCAGCATGTCTGTATCACAAATATTTCTTATGGCCTTGTTCTTTGAGTACTTTAGTTGTTGCCTAGAGAATATTAGAAGTCAGTTTTTCTGCACATCTTGAAATAATTTGGTGTAAAGACTTTAGTCTATTTCAAATAAATTACTAGTGCATGTTTGGATATGTATATTGAATGTGTAAACTGCTGCTTTATTTATATTCTTTAGTCATTGCTAGCCATTGTGGATTTTTAAACTTGTCTCCCAATTTAGTACCCATATTCCTGTTTTAATGATATTAAGAAATAAGTTACATTAATTTTTGGTATCTTTTTGCTTATAAAAGAGGCATTATTCTATTGTTCAGCTACTCCTTTGCATTGTTTTTCCAAAATAGTTAATTCTTTGGCTAGTTGTTCCTGTACAGTAAATAAGGATGAAAAGATTATTGAAAATATAGTTAACTGCATTATTTTAATAAACTTATAAAATATTTGAAATGCCAAGACAGTGCTTTTCAAACTGTTTGGTAATTTAATGACCACAGAAGCCTGCTTTCCTTTTATATAAAAACCTGTTCATAGTCATCTTTTAGAGCTACATGTTAATTTGATTTTGACTGTTATCTGAGTTACAAGCTTCTTTTATTTCCACCATAGTTTTTATAACCATCCTTAATCACACACAGATTTTTAAGAGAAAAATTTATAAAAGTAATACATTCTCATTATAAGAATTAATGAATTTAGAGGAAAAAAGGAAAAAAATACTTAGAATGTATCTCTTCATCCAGAGATAAGCATTGTTACCATTTGTGACAGTATAATTTCTGTGTGTGTGATACAGTATGGTGGTACAGTTTTCCCCATTTTACTGAATAACAAAAGCATTTTCCCATTTAAAAATTTGAGGTTTTTAGAGCAAAACCGACAAACACTGTTTATAGTCCTAATTGGTGTGTGTGCTTCTACAGTGGTGATTATGCTGTAAGGTGGTATAATTTGCCTGATTTACCTCCTAGAAAAAAAGCATTTCTCATGTTAAAATTTGAAATTTTAGATTTAAAAAACTGGTAAGTATTTAGATAAAAGATAGCATGTGTGCACTGTTATAATTGTTTTTGATACTCTATACGACTGCACATGAAGTTGTGACATGCGTTTCAGCACTGACATTTTGATCTTAAGTTAGTATGTACATCACTTGAATTCCTATTTTAGAGTATGTATTATTTCTTTTTAATTCTCAATAAGAGAAAATCAATTAAAATGTTTGGCCCACAAATGCATTTAGTTATACAACTAAATCTTGAAATCTGATCTTTGATGCATTTGATCACTCTGAACAGAAGTTTAGAAGTCATGGTTGATACCTTGCAAAGCTGATTATGTTTTGCACTTTCGGACTTTGTTGAGAGATTTACAGAAAGTTCATTCACTGCCTCTCATGATTTTGGGCATGGTCAGAATATTTTAAATCAGTAGTTTGATTTTATAGCAATTACTGTGATTGAGAAGTTTGTAGAAGCTGAGTGTTTGGGACTATAATAATAGTACACTGAAGTTGTTTGAGGAAGTTTAGTTTTGTATATTGACTAAACTACAGGGGAAAAAGCCTTAGTGTGCTTTTTTCTACTTCCTACCCACTCAAGATAACTTAAATCTGCTTCCTTTATCTGAACTTTCAATTTAGCCTCCTCTGGAGCAGCTGTAGAGCTCTACAGAGAAACTTTGAAAATAAATATAGGAAATTCTTAATGCATTTAAAGTGAACTGCTTTCTAATTGTTTTTTTTTCCCTTCCATTATAGAAGTTAAATATACTCAGAGACATCCTAGAAGACAGGGAAAAATAGAACCAAAATAACTACACTAAAGTTCCGTTACTAAGACAATGCTGATACACCATTTTTTGGAGTATTTTCCTTTTGTTTCTCGCTGCTCCTCAAGATGGGCTTTGTATTTATTCAGCAAATATTTATTGATCATCTGTGTGTGCCAGGTATTGTCTTATTGGTAAACAGAAAAACTCTGCCCTCATGGAACTTATGTTCTGCTGGGATCATAGGTATGTGTGTATGTATAATTTTATACTATGATAATTTTGTAATTCATTATAACATAAGAATTAGTATAAATTCTTTTAAAACAGTTCCTTATGTGAAAACACCATACTTTGCCAGCAGTGTTGTTAGGTATTTTTATTATAACTACGGTAGGCATGAGCCTCATTCTTTAAGGTTGCACCTATGAAATACCATATTCCTATTTTACAAAAATTTACTCTGTTGTGTCCTCACCCAGTTTAGCTGGTCATTATTCCCTTGTACGACTCCTCCTCCCCTCAGTCCTTGGATAGCTTCATACAGTCCAGAGCCTTATCAGGAATGGGCTTTTTAGTCTTCTTCCTACACTGCTTGTCGTTGACAAGCTCATTTCTGTAAGCCTGGAAGCTTCTTTTGAAGGCCAAGTTAGAATCTTCCACAGAATTTCGAAAACAAAGTTCTTGCCATCGTTGTCTCTCCATCCGCTCGCCTCCTAGTTGGGGTTGAGGGTCTGCGTGAATCTTCGAATCCCCTTCTTTCCCTCTAGTTTCCACCTCTTGAGACTCCCTCTTCTTCCTGTCTCCCTCCCTCTCTGGTTGCTCGCTTTGGGCCTGGGCTGTCTCAAACAGAAGCCAGCTGAAGGGATTGTCTTCTAATTGCTGGTTCTAAAATAACAAAAGACCTTGAGGCTAGAGACTTCAAAGGCTTGGAATAGGGAAAGGAATTTAACTATTGCCTTGTGAACAAAACACAAATTAATACCTCAGATTTCAGTGTTTAAAACTGTTTTCTTAGTATTAAATTCAGAAATGGGATTGTTGGTTCTAAGAATAGGAACATTTAAATACTTTCTGCACATTGTAAGGTTGTTTTCCAAAAGAGATGGTGACTCAAGTGAGTTACTATTTCACTGCACATTTATCGATAGCATTATCTTTAAACTTTCTCATTGCTTCATATTTTATTTAGAACTTGTCCCCATATGCTTGATAACAAATTATATTTTCTCTTTTGTCTTTTGATACATTTTGCTTATTTCCAAGTGCTTTTTTTCAGTCAATTTTCATAAATTCTCCAAATCAAATTGTTACTGTATTTTCAGTAAATCTTTTTTAGTGCTGGGAATTGAGTGTCAACAGTATAATACTCTTTTTTCTTCGTGAGACTTAATTTTCTTTAGAGAAGTTTTAGGTTTACTGCAAAAATGAAAGAGAGGTAAAGAGATTTATCATTATACCACTTGCCCCCACACATGCATAGCCTCCCCTGTTAGCAACATCACTCACCAGAATGGCACTTTTTTTTAAACCAAGGATGAACCTGCACATCATAATCATCCCAAATCCATAGTTTTCTTTAGGGTTCAGTCTTGGTGTTGTACATTCTATGGGCCTGGATAAAAGTATTTTTGCATATCCATTATTATGACACAGCATTTTTTCACTGCCTAAAAATCTCTGCTCTGCTTATTCATCTCTCTCCCATCTTTAGCCCTGATAACCACTAATCTTTTTATTGTCTTCATAGTTTTCCTTTTCCTAGACAGTCATGTAGTTGGAATCATGCAGTACACATAACCTTTTCAGATTGGCTTCTTTCACTTAGTAATAGCATTTAAGATTCCTCTATGTCTTTTCATGGTTTGATAGCTCATTTCTTTTTAGTGCTTAATAATATTCCATTGTTTGTGTATACCAGTTTATTTATCCATTCACCTCTAAAGGGCATCTAAGTTGCTTCCAAGTTTTGGCGATTATGAATAAGCTGCTGAACACCTCTGTGCTGTTTTTCGTGTGGACATAAGTTTTCGACTCCTTTGGGTAAATACCAGGTAGTATGATTGCTGGACTGTATTGATAAGAAACTGCTAAGCTGTCTTGCAAAGTGGCTGTACCATTTTGCATTCCCACTAGTAATGAATGAGAGTTTCTGTTGCTCCACATCCTTGGCAGCATTTGGTGGTGTTGGTGATCCAGATTTTGGCCATAGATGTATAGTGGTAGCTCATTATTGTTTTAATTTGCATTTCTCTGATGATGTACGTGGGGTTTTTTGATGCTTGTTTACCAGCTGTATATCCTCTTTGGTGAGGTGTCTCTTAAGTCTTTGGCCTATTTTAAAATCAGATTTTTTCTTACTGTTGAATTTTAAGAGATCATATATTTTGGGTAATTTGTTTATCTTTTGCAAATTTTTTTTTGTAATCTGTGGCTTATTTTCTAGTTCTTTTGTATTCTCACTGATTCTGGGTTTTTTTGTTTTTTTAATTACAGTGAGTCTTCCCTCCAAAGTTAATAAGTTAATTTCTTATTTTTCTGGTCTTGATATTAAAAAATTGGTTTGTTTTATGGGTATATTTATTTTATAGTATTAAGATTCACATTGTAACTTCATATATACAGAAACAGATTTTTAACAAATGTATGATTCCTCATCAGTGTTACAAATTTCACTTTTGCAGTTACATTAGTGGTTATTCCTGCATTTCTATTTTCTTTATTAGTATTTAGAGAGTAAATAAGACGTTACTTAATGTGATGAGGTGTAAATGACACATGAAATAATACTGTTTCTTATAACATAGAATGGTTTTTAATTCAGATTGCTTTAAATTTCTGTCTTACTACGACAAGTTGTGTTTTCATTAGTGACTCCTTCTAGGGTCTAATGAGAAGTTTGATGAAAAGTTCAAAGTGTGTGTTTGTGTTTAAAGGACTTGAGAGGGGTAGGGGTTTGGTACTATTTATGGACCAGACGCTGTGTTTTACATACATTCTCATTTAAGTCTTGTGACAGATAGAGATCAGTCACTATTTCACTGGTGAAGAGGCTGAGATTAAATAATTTGCCCGGATCACAACTAGCAGATTATAGTCGTGGGAGTTGAGCTCAGGTCATTCTTGTTTCTTTCTATTTTTTTCCTTTTCATTCTTGTTTTAAAAGACAGCATGTTTGTCTTCAAACTTTTTTTTAACCATTAAAAAAAAATTGAAATATAGTTAATTTACAATGTTGTAGTCTTCGAACTTTATAATTACCTTGTTATGAACACTAAAATGAATAGTTTATGTGACCCAAAGATCAAATCAGTAATTTTTCAATTGTTAATCTGGCATTTGATGTTGTGTGTGTGTGTGTGTGTGTGTGTGCGCGCGCAGGACACCACCTCAGTCAGCTTCCATTTCTTCCTCCCTGCATTCGTTTGAAATTTCTATGGTACTGCACTGGTTTGACTACTTAGCATAAGGCTCAGAAGTAACTTTATATCTCTCCCATTCCCAGTGTTTAGCAATTTTTTAAATCTGATATTTTGTTGGTAATCATTAACAGGCTTGTTTAAGAATGAACAGTTAATGTTCTTTATAGAAGTATTTTGAGGCATCTTTTTTGGAGGTTCTTTGCCAATAACATTATGACTTAATTATGGATATTAGGAGAGAGGGTGTGGAAATTAATCTTTACTTGTAGTGTGAAGTGGTGATAATCTGCCCCCCAACTTGCAATGTTTAATCTTTCTTGCTCTTCATAGAGAGATCACTTTGTTTAGACTTTGAATCCTTACATGATGCTTCTCTTTTCTTACTGACTCAGCTATTGGTGAAGATTTGTCAGGAGATGGGAGTGAAGTATTTTGCATATTCACCCAGGTTTTATTGTTCTGAATGAGACCTTAAAATATTTACAATGTTTCATGCTGAGTGAGGGGTACACAGATTACAAAAAATATATGGTCTGATTTAATTAGATTTTGTAGCACTATGCTTCTAAAATTTGGACTGAATATAGAAGTTCGGGGAAATTTCACTTATATTATGGCCCCGGCCATGCACTTTCAAAAGTAGTGTGTTGCATTCCTAAAGTTAGTGTGTTGCATGCACTGTTGAGCATAATGGGAAAAGAAAAGTGCCATAAAAGCTAAGTACCAAGTAACTAGCTGGAAAAAAGCTTTTAATGGGAGAGCTGGTGTGGTCATTAATCTAGTAGAATAGTACTTGAGGAAATGGTTGCATGTGTTAAACTGCAGTTTCTTTTGGTTATTGGAAACTGAAATAGGAAATTCAGAATTAGCACTTAAATGCTAATAACGTTTTTTAAAGTGGCTTTCTGCAGCCTAATTGAGTGCAGAGAGAATTAGAATGGGAAACTTGGTTCTAATGCTAACTACAGAAGAATGACCTTGGGTTACTGCGTTGTCTTACTGGTAAAGGGAGTGGTAGATTTGTTTAAGGATTCTTTCTGCTTCAGGCTATTGCTTAAATATGCTTCTTACCTCTTGAACAACCAAAAAGGAGGATTTTTACTTTGATTCAGTTTGATTTCCCCCAACACACTTCCAGTTACTAAATGTATCATAGATTTGCGATAGATAGACTACTTTGCAGTGGCTTTCCAATCTTTTAAACTTAGCCCCATTCCAAGAAATATATTTACATTATGACCCAGCACATACGCCCATTCAAAGTTTCACAGAATACCTACTAGTGATGAGTTATATTTTCTATTTCATTTTTTTGAAATTTTTTTTATTGATTTATAATCATTTTACAATGTTGTGTCAAATTCCGGTGTAGAGCACAATTTTTCAGTCATACATGAACATATATACTATTTCATTTTTTTTAAAGGTGCTTTACAGTTTACTCTGGAAAAAAAATTCAGAGTATAAATTTGAAGTTGGGTCCTTTTTTTTTTAACTTGTTAAATCAAGGAGCAAGTTGCTAAATATTAACACAAAATGACAATGTAGTGGCTTATGAATTTTGGTTCTTGCCATTATTTGTTAACAGTGTCAGTAATAGCAATAGCTCTGATCATAGTGTTCATTCTCAGCCAGGAAGGAACAAATGATGACTTTTCATACCAGCTGAAGTTAGGCACATGTAAAGTTTGGCAGTTGCTTAGTCTTCAGTGTAGATAATGGTCCATGTGGGTCTTTGTGTCTGGAAATTCATGGGCCATCATTTCCAAGAGTGTTCCCAGTGTGGCTTTATTCCTTACCCTCAGTTTCCTCTGTTGCTCCTCCTGGAACTCTTGTTGTTTTATATATATATATATTTTATATATATATAAAATATAAAAGATATATATATGTATATATATACACACACACATATACATACATATACGTATACATATATATGTGTTATGTTAATATAACAAAAGACATTTAAAAAGTTACTTTGGAAATTCCAAGGGCGTTAGGGTCTGTGTGCCAGGAATAGGGATAAAGATCAAATGTGTATCATTGTGAATCACAGTGTCACCTATTATGGATTTATTTCACTTCAGAGAATTGTCTTATATGATTTTGGGTGCTGGCAAGTTCAGAACCTACAGGGCAAGGCAGGCCATCAGGTTGGAAACTTTTTTTTTAATTAAAAAAATTTTTTAATTGAAGTATAGTCAGTTTACAGTGTTGTCTCAATTTCTGGTGTACAGCATAATGCTTCAGTCATACGTAAACATACATATATTCATTTTCATATTTTTCACTGTAAGCTACTACAAGATATCAAATATAATTCCCTGTGCTATACAGTATAATCTGTTGTTTATCTCTTTTATATATATTAGTTAGTTATTGCAAATCTCGAACTCCCAATTTAAACCCCCACCCTCCCCCCCGGAACCATAAGTTTGTTTTCTGTGTCTGTAAGTGGAAACTCTTTCAGGACCTGATTCTGCAGTCTTGAAGCAGAATTTCTTCTTCCTCAGGAAGCCTTAGTTTTGCTCTTACTACCTTTCAAATGATTGGGTGAGACCCACTTACATTATTGAGGATAGTTTCCTTTATTTAAAGATTTTAGATATTAACCACATCTACGAAATACCTTTACAGTAAAATAACTAGATTAGTGTTTGAATAAGTGGGTACTGTAGCCAAGTTGATGCATAAAACTATAAAGAGATGGACCTGCTGTTTCAGGAGAGATTGTCCTTGCCCATCAGCCTCTTAAAATTAAAAAAGTTACTGTATGTAGTAATACATGGAAATTAAACATTATGGAGATATTTAGTAAAATAAAATTTATAATTACACACTGCTAACATGAGATCAGCTTATGCACACATGGATCATATGCTAAAAGTTTGTGGGTCATTTGTTGACTTGTAAGTGAAAAAGGCCTATATTGCCAGTACTAGAAATGATTGTTCCTGGGAGAGCTACCAAAAGCCGATAGCCACAGTGTCTGAAATATGTTACGTATTTAAGAGAAGCCTATTTAAAAGTGGAAGAGAAACCTTTTAAATGCTACACATTTATCTGTTTGGTGCCAGTAACTTTAATAGTTGTTTAGACTTTAACCTTTGTTTATAACACTTTCTGTGGGAGTACTTACTAGGTAAATGCTCAGATAGGAAGACCGCATGCTCCCTTCAATTAAGGCATTATAATGAAAGAGGATCCTGAGTGAAACCAGGGGTGAAGGAAAGGGTAGGGACTGAAACAGAAACAGTTTGAGAGGGGAGGAGGTAAAATTCATAGACAGCCCATCATTTTGGGAGAGGGTCTTTTTTTTCCTTTTTTTGTGGCACCAAACATAATATAATACAAATTATAAATTGGAAAAAGCTGTAGCACAAACACCCAGTGGTTTTTCATTCTAGTTATTGGGAAGCATGACAGTGTACTATGTATAGTTAATATTAAAGAATTTTAAGAAATCAGAATGTTTCACTGTTGAAATTAAAGCATAACTTTTAACCACTGTAGTATTGTGTGATAAATAATGTCATACTACTAGTCATAAAATTTAGATTTTTGTCCCCAATTCTACTATCTGTATTATCCCACTTAATTAAACCCTGTCTATTCTATCTCAGAATCTCTTTTCTGTTCTCTTTTCAATCTCCATTGCCTTAATTTAGGCCGTTATTCCAGCCTGATGTTATGATAATCTGACTTTCGGCATCCAGCTGCATTACCCCTTGCATGTACCCACTGTACTACCTCACCCAGTCATCCGTAAACATCTTTTGTTTTTGTGCTGCCGCCAGACTCATTTTTATGAAACTAACTTGACGTTTCACGTTACTTTCCATTGCCAAAAATTGCTTTTTGTTGACTCATACTGGGGAGTTGAGTGCATGTTGCACATTGTATGCATATTGTTCATAAACTGTCCTGCATTGAAGAAACCTGCTTAACCTAGTTTTATCAACATTTTCCAAATGCATTTGGTACTCTTTCTTGGTATATCTTGTAACATGTCAGAACAGTGTTCTGTGTGACACCATTTTGGGAAATCCTAGCCTTTTACAAGATAAAGTCTAAATTTCTTAGTTTGGTCAGGTTTTTGCTCCAGCCAGCATTTTTAGCTTCATCTCCTTCCTGCCTTGCACGCAGGCACTAACACAGGCATTCACAAGCACGTGCTGAGGATATACTCTCAGTTTGGATTGTGCAAAGATCAAGAAGCCATTCTAAGTTGCAAATAGTCTGTGAAAAGTCCTGTGATAGTATTTTTAGTGATAGTTCTACTTTTATAAAGTGTCTTCTGAAGGCACTGAAAACTTTCAGGATGTTTCTGGCTGCAAGTAGCAGAAAAGCCAGCTTTAGTGAATAGATGCACAATCTGTCATAAGAGGTAGGGCATTTCCAGATAGGTTGGTTCAGTTATATCATCAAACATCTCTTTGCAGTTCTTGGACCATTGCCCCTTATGGTTGCATTCTCGAGCAACACATGTGTTGGGGACAGCATTCAGCAGTAGAACAGACGGTTTCTTTCACGTTGTCTCGTGTCTTACTAGCCAGAGTTGTGGTCTCATGCCCGTGCCCAAATCAGGTGTTGATAGGGAACCTCCGTGATTGGTTTAGGCCAGTCGTGATTCACTCCCTTGAACTGGAGATGGGGCCTACTTTTCTTATAGCACAAGATAGATACTGGAACCAAATAAGTGAGTGTTGTTAGAAGGGGGCTTGAGAATGGCTGGTAGACATCTGACAATGCCTGCTCCTTGTGTCAGTCTTCAGGGATGGGGAGAAAGTCAGAGTAAAAGGAAACCACTTTCTGAATAAAGTGGTTTCTTAGCTGAGTTTTGTGGACAAAGGAAGATTAGTAGGGAGACTTTTCATTACCCTAAGCCATCCTCATTGCTGTTTATCTTTTCTTTTTTAAAAATAGTTAACATATTTAACATACTTCCCTAGGAATCTGTCTTCACTTTCCATGTATGTGTGTGTAAAGCTGTGTCATGGACTTCATAGGAACGTGTAGCAACTGGTTTGGTTGAATGAAATATGTTTTGTGAGATACAGGCCTTATAGGAAACTGCTGATCACTGTTTAAAACAACAGAAATCTTTTGATGTCCCATACTTTAGTGTTTTGTTTTGCTGTTAGATTTTTCCCCCATACTTTAGTGTAAACTTTTTTTTTTATTATTGGAAGATATGAGTTTACAGCCTAAGTGTTATTTTGTTTAGTTTATTTTCTCTCTTCCTTTCTTCTTTCCCTCCCTCATTCCCTTCCATTCCTTCCTTCTCTTCCCTTCTCTTCATTTTCTTCCTGTCTCTCTTTTTTGAAATGGAACTAAAGTACATCTTTTGGTTCTCTTTGCCTGATCGTGTCCTTCTAATTTTAGAGATGAAGATATAAAAGTCCAAATAGGTAAAATGATTTGCTTGATATTATTTGGCTAGTAGAGCTAGGTTTAGAACTGGGGTTGTTTAGGGAAATGAATTAAAGCTATACTGGGAAACTAAAGAAAATATGCTGTATTAGGAGCTAGAGACAATTGTCTTATGATCTTTTTAAACCCTAGAGTGTCTCATATTTTTAAAAAGGGTATAAACTTGTTTTTGTTAGGGTTGGGGGATTCTTGTAAATGTTGTAGATGTGATAGTACCATAGTATATAGTAATTAGCAAATTTGGAAAATAAATCTAGAAATGTCAGTAATAAATAGTGAAGCCCACCCACCTGGAAATCTTCATGAGTATACACAAAATTTTAGCAATACCAGAATGCTGTTCCAAGTATTTGTTCTTTGTAACACTTATGTGATAAGGACTGTGTTATACAAAAAGTTCTTAACTTACCTAGAATCTAGATCTGTGCTTTTCTGTAATTTCTGGTTTAACTTTATACTTGACCAAGAGATGCTTTGCCTGAGAGAGCTTCCTTTTTCTAAAAAGGGATACATTTCATGCATAACCTGCCACCCTAACTTGGTGAGCCATTTTAGTTTGTCATGTATTTATTAGTGATTTACTTTGTAAAAGATACTGAGGAGGGCGGATAAAATGGTCTGTTTTTGTAGCTTGCTTAGCCTAGGACGTTGTATTTAAGTATATAACATTAATTATTAATATGAGACGTCCTTTCCATTTCTAATCTTAAATTGAGAGAATGTTTGTTGTTTATAACATTAATTATTAATATGAGACGTCCTTTCCATTTCTAATCTTAAATTGAGAGAATGTTTGTTGTTTTTAATCTTTGTGTTTTTATACATAATGGCAATATAAGAGTCATTTATTAGCCCAGGTTTAAAACATGTCATAATGTCTCACTCCCACCTCCAGGCTTCAGTTGGGAATAGCAGTTTTATTCTACACGGGTTTTGTAGCTGGAATGCCCACAGCGGAGGAGAGGAATTACAGGATTTCCCATTACACCAAACTGCCTGCCCCACCTCCCCCGAGGCCTAAGGAACTTTCTTGATTATCTGGGTAATACTGAAACATTGCTACTTCCTACCTCTAGTTCCCCCAGAGGAAGGGAAGTTTCCTGGAGGAAGAAATTAGCCACATGAAGGGGGGGGGAGGAAATGTGTGTGTTACAGCCTGAGGAGGAACAAAGATCTAAAGGTGAGTGAGCTTGGCGCAGAACTGTAGTAGTCTTAGTTCTGGCTAATAAAACTGTATTTTCCTATTTTTATAATTTTGTTACTTTTATAAGGAAAAAAGGATTCAAATAGGAATACATTAAACTGTTTAATTGTTAAAGACATATATAAGTGTTTACAACAGAACCTAGAAGTTTCTTCTTGCCCCTGCCTTCCTGGTTTCATTCCTTTGCCCAGAGGCAGCCATATATTTCAGAGATCTGTGTGTGCTTCTAGTTCTCCATGCCTTTACACAAATACATATTCACATTAAAAAAAATTATGAACATAGTATTCTGTGACTTGCTTCTTTATCCTTAACTTTAATTCATGGAGGTCTTATCAGGTCCTGTAGAACTCCAACACATGATTTGGAATCAAATACCAGCTAAACCTAAAGCCTCATTTGTAAAATGAGGTTAATGATAGAGTCTACCTTCTAGGGTCTATTACAAAGATTAACTGAGACTGAGTCATATTAAATATGGACTCTTTAGCATGGTAACTAGTTCTTGGTAAACTAACACATAGTAGCTACTATTATTAAGAAACAAGGCTGGGACACTGTATCATCTTCCTGTCTAAGAAATAAACTTGAAGCAGTAGAGCACAATCAGCCAGCCCACTGTATTTAGAGAATAAAATATTTATGGGGTCTAGACATTTTTAGAACTATTGAGATAACCAAATTGTTAGCTGTTTATGGAAGAACTTTATAAAGCAGAAGTTACCGAAGGTGGATGACCTGAAAAGACTATAAAACTATAAAGGAGAAGTCATATTGGTCTTCCTGTTGTCTGTTAAAATAAGGAGATACCCACAAAGAACTAAATAGTAAATTTAGGACAGAAATAAGGATACTGTTTCTCTGTTCAGTTAGAACTAATTATTCCAGGTAAAAAGAAGAGAGACTGTTAACAGTTTTTAAAAGGATTTAGATAACAGTTTCATGTTGAGTTATACTATGGCTTTAGGACTCTCCCCGTAATCTTTTCTAAAGGAAATAGACCATTTCTTTGTATACACTGTCAGAATCAGCATTGGATTAGAGGGACTGTAGGTTAGACTAAATATGGCAGTTGTTAAATCCATTTGATGATGGTTTGTGCTATTTTATTAACTTTCCATTTGTGTTTTTAAAAAACAGCTTTATTGAGATAATTCACATACCATAAAATTCACCCATTTAAAGTATATAATTCAGTGTTTTTTAATACATGCACAGAGTTGTGCAACCATCGTAACAATCAATTTTAGGACATTTTCATCTCCCCCAGAAGAAACCCTTTATCCCCAACCTCTCCAGCTAAGGGCAGGCACTAACCTACTTTCTGTCTATAGATTTGCCTGTTCTGGACATTTTATATAAGTGAAATAATACAATATGTGGCCTTTTGTGACTGGCTTCTTTCACTTAGAGTATTTTAAAGGTTCATCCATGTTGTAGCATGTATCAGTACTTCATTCTTTTTTATGTAATATCCATACAATGAGTAGTATTTCAAAATGTACCATATTTGTTTATCTGTTCATCAGTTGGTTGACATTAGTGTTTCCACTTTCTTGGTTATTATGAGTAATGCTGCTCTGAACCTTAATACCACTAGTTTTTGTATGGATATATACTTTTTGTTTCTCTTGGGCTGATACTGAAGATTGGAATTGCTAGTTCGTATAGTAACTCAGTATTGAATCTTTTGAGGAACTGCTTCTCTCTTTTGCAAAGTGATTGCACCATTTTACATTCTCATTAGCAATGAATTAGGGTTCCAGTCTTTGTCAACACTTGTTTTTATGTATCTTTTGGCCTTGAATGGGTGTGCAAACCTCAGATGAGTGGCTTTGAGAATTCTAATATAAGATTTATTTTAACCATAAATTTAAGTTTTATAAGAAGATGGATTTTTGAGGGAACATTACGTTAAAAGAAAAGAAGATCATGATAATACAACAGCAGTCCTAATGGTGATATGGAAATGATCAGAGATTAACTAGTTTCCATTGCAACTTCAGGTCATCTAAAGATTTTGTAAGATGAAGATAATACCACCCTTAACATCTTCTCTTCAGTTCTACTGTCTGACCTTCATTATATGTATTTTAAACTATCAAGATGATTAATATTAACTTCCTGTCCTCTGTGCTTTGAAAATGTCTAAAAGTTAAAATCAGCGTTTGACTGTTCGTATCTACCTCTGAGCCATGTAGTATGGATACAGTTCCTTTTTGTACTAGTTTGTACTACGTTGTTGTTCTTGCAGTTTCCAGTTGCCTTGGTGTTTCTCTTAATACATTTTCGAAGTCTTCTTTTCATCATCCCATCCAATATGTTGAGTCTTCTTTCAGAGTTTTCTATATCCCTATTCTGGACTTACTGTTCTCTAAATATGCTGCGCAAGTGTGTATGCTCTCCCCTTAATGGATTGAATCTGTTTCTGAATCCCTTGTGTTCCTCTCTCTCTCTTTAAAATTTGTCTGTATCTTGCTAATAAGAAAGTAAGCATTATGGTAAACTTTGAATTCTGGGTTTGTTTAGGATTCTGTTAATACATTTTTCTCCATGGTGCTGCTGATGTTCCTCCCCATCTCCTGGATATTTTTTGGTTTTGTGAACTTATAGGAATGGGCCTCCTTGTTTGTTTCGTTTTAAATTTTTCTCCACCATCCATTGTGTTGGATTGTTAACAGACCCTAGTAAATGTTTTTCTGCTTTGGGGAATGTTATCATTTCTACTGCTGTTTTTCCCTGTTTTCTTTTTCTGGGGTGTATGTTGAAACACCTGTAATGACTTCGCTCTCACCCTCACCGTGCCACCAACCCCTCATCTCCCTCATCTGCCGTTTTGATTTGGAATTTATTTTTGCAAGGCTTTCATTGACTTTTTATGTCAACATATCTGTAAGAGTTACTAATGGTCCCCCCACACCATCATTTCCTGTTACTGTTTTATAGTCACAGTATTTTTAATATACGCTAAAAATAGCTTTTTAAAGAAATTATGAGAATAAATTTTCATGTAGAATGAGAACAAATCACAAAAATTAGACTTAAAAGAATACCAAAAATATCGCAAAATCCAGGGAAAAAACATTTATTAACTGACATAGTTCTAAATCCTCCCCCACCCCGTGTTTTTTGGCTTCATTTTTTTTTGATCACTTTTTCATTTGGCAATGACTTTGTGATATTTTACATAGAGAAAATAATAAGATCATTTAGCTCTAGCATTAAGGTTTCTTGCTGCATGGCTGTCAACTTTTTTTCCCATTTCAATTACCTGACTCCCACATGTGTGGCATACCTTGGGGCCATAAACACCGAGTTTGGAAGATCTGTCCTTGTCCAACAAGGAGCCAAAAGAAAAAAGCATGGATGTAAGAAGAGAATCCAGAAGAATCATGCAGGATCCAAAAATATAAATGAAAATGCCAACATATTCAGTAAAATACATGGAGACTTGGCTTTTGGCATGTGAGAAAGAATACCAGAATATTTTAAGGAGGGATAGAGAAGGCAGTTGCAAGAAAACAATAGCAGATGAGGTCCTGGGTTCAATCCCCAGTACCTCCATTAAAAAAAAAAAAAAAAGCAGAATTTAAATCCACACTGAGCTTGGTTTAAAAAAAAAAAAACAGCTGCTGCTACAGCAAATCAAATTAATGAATAAGGAGGTTACTTTCAGATGCAGATTAAAAATGATAGCAATAATGAGTTCAGAGAAGAGAGAAACTATTTGGACAATAGATATTTTCATAAAGAACTAATAATTAATAGGCTAAAAAGGCTAAAAGAAAACTTTTCTCAGTTTAAAAAAATTTAGTATACAGACAAAAAAAATTCATTCTAGTCAAAAATCAAGAAAAGACCCACATCTTAGACAAAGAATCTAGCAAAATAATTGCACTTTAAAGAATGGGGGAAGGGCATCCTGTAAGTACCCATGTAGAGAAATAGTGTTATTTACCAGAGATCTGAAATGACTCTTCACTCCCAATATTAGAAGCCAGAAGCTCAAGGAACTTAGAGTATTGAAACAAGAATTAAGGCATCAAGAATTGAAGTCATTTTATAATGACTGATAATAGATATGAAATGGTTAAAATTGTAAGCATGACTATGAAGGGAACTTATGACCAACAACCTGTGATGTCAAAAAAGGGAGTAATAATCAGTCTCCAGATAACTTTAACAAGAAACAGGTTTGGAAGGTGGTAAACATGTTTTAAGCTCAATTGTAAGGCACTTTGAAGATCCTGACACTAGGTATAAGTTAAAGAATGTTGTTTGACAACTTCAAAGTAAGCACTTACAGAATTAAACAAGGTATCTTCCAAACTACTGGGAGGAAAAAATGAAAAGGGAAATAATTCAGTCATATGTTAGGTTGAGTCATATTACATGGCCTACATTCAACCATTATGGCCAACAAACATGACAGTTTTATTTGGTTCAATCTTATAATATGGTTAATTGCATTCTTGCTTTTTTAAAATTTTTTTTTAAAATCCTGGAGCCTCCACACTGTCATCTGCCTTGGAGTTTCTCAGGTGCAGGTGCCTACCTGTCTTATACTTTGGGTTGATTGTGCATTAGCATGGCACTGAATAACGCTATATATAATTTCAGTAATTAATAAGTTTGCAGAGCTGACCTTAGGACGAATAACATATTCATTGATAGTAAAGTTCCATTGTGGTTGATTATACAGATGCCTTTGATGTGTTGCTAAAGCTGTGATTCTAAATAAATCTGATTTGATTTGAATCTTTTTTCCCTTCTAGAAATAAAAAGAAGGCAATGGTAAAAACCTTTTACTTAATTTTCAGTTACTCTTTGAATATAAGTCTGGATGTGTAGGGGATTGGAACTGATCTCTTATGTCAGACTTTTAAAGGTTAAGACTGAGAAATTATATTTGTTTCTAAGTGAAAGTATTATGTTCTACACAAACTGAAACTTCATTGTCTAGATGTAGTAAACAAGATAGTTTTAAAGCAGCGACTAATTTCCTTCTTGTCAGAAAAACTTTCCAGTCAGCCCGAGGCCAGATATAAAATGCAGTTATAGCTAATAAAAATTAGGTGGATATGTTCAATAAAAGCTTTCTTTCATAGTATACATATTTTGAAAATGATGAGCATGATTTAGCCAAAAGAAAATGTGTAGATTTTCTGCCAGATTGACAAGCAGCTTCTAAAAGCATGCTGATTCAAAGGTTAGTTTTATGTAGTGCAAACAATAGTTAAATAATGGTTACTATGAAAATCCATAGTTATTGCTTCCAATTTGACAAAGGATATGTGTTTTATTTAGCCAGGTACACTCTATTGGGATAGGAAATTAGTTCATTAAAAAAGATCATAAGCAAAAAAGCAAGGTTTAGAAAAGGTTCAGTAACAGCATTTATATAAAAGTCAGAATATAAAATAGTGCAGTATATGATTCATGAGTGTGTACTATATATAAAGATACACACTGACAAGATAAATGCCATATTCTAGACAGTGGCTAACTATGAGGAAGGGGAAGGAAGAATGGTATTTTTATTTCTTACAAAATAATCTAAAGGAAATATGACAAAATATTAAGATGTGACAAATACAGAAGGTGCATACATAGGCGTTTGTATACTCCATGTTTCCATATGCTTAACAGAGTTCATGTGAAATTTTAAAGTATTTAAATTCCCCATATACCCATTGATCATGTTAACAGTTTTTTTTTTTTAAAGAGGTACATTGAAACCTATTCATTGGGTGAAATGACAGTTGGATTAGGTTGTAATGGTAATATTAATGCAAAAACTAGTCTAGTTCTTAGTTAAACTTATGAAGGGATCCGTACTGAGGTAGAGTCATTTACCTGCCTTGAAAATAAGAAAATGTGAAATTTACAGTTTATTTTTCTCTTATGTAGGAAGTCAGTAAAGGTTGATCAGTAGACATTATTTTTCTCTTAAGTGTAAACGAATTATATATGATATCTCATGTATTCCAACATACACGTCAAGTACTATCTAGTGTAGGAAGTAGAACACTATCTATACTTCTTGAAGTTCTCAGTGTGCTTCTGCCCAATAGCATCTCCCTGCTTCCACTACCCTGAATGGAATTCTGTATTTCATTGTGTCAAGAACAGGGTTCTGCAAAATCAGATAACGTTTAGACTGTTTGGGAGGGGAGGAATATACACAACATCAGTTTACCAAAATGTGCCATTTTGTAAGTGTGCACAGAATTCCGTGGCATTAAGTTCATTAATGGTGTTGTGCAGTCATCACCACCATCCATATCCAGAACTTTTTCATCCTCCCAAACTGAAACACTGATCATATTAAAACTTACTCACCATTTTCTCTTCCCCCCAACCTATGGTGACCTCTTTTCTACTTTCTGTCTCTTTGAATTTGCCTGTTCTAGGAACCTCATATAAATGGAACCGTACAGTATTTGTCCTTTTGTGTCTGGATTTCACTTAGCATAATGTCCTCATGTTCAATCCATGTTGTTCTGTGTATCAGAATTTACTTTTAAAGGCAGAATAGTATTCCATTTTACATATTTACCACATTTTGTTTTCCGTTGGGTTGTTTCCTCCCTTTAGCTACTATGAGTACTGTTGTTAGGCACGTTGGTGTGCAAGTTATCTGTTTGAGTCTCTGCCTCAGTTCTTTTGACTATAAACCTAGGAGTGGAATTGCTGGATCATACGGTAATTCTCTGTTTAACTTTTTGAGTAAATGCCAAACTGTTTTCCACAGTGGCTTTAATATTTTACATTCCTACTAGTAATGTACAAGGGTTTCAGTTTCTCTGTATCTTTGCTAACATTTGTTAGATTCTACATTTTTGGGTTTTGTTTTTTGTTTTTAACAGTAACCTCCTAATGGGTTTGAAGTGGTATGCCATTCTTAGACAAGTTTTAAAGGAAAATAATTATGGACCCTTAGTGTGACTTAAAATTATTAAAATATTACATGTGTAAGTAGAAAACAAAATATACACCTCTTGTGCTTTATAGATCTTATACAGCTATAATCAAAACAGACTTCTGGTTTAATGCAAACTAAAAACAACTAAAATCAAATTGTTTACTTGCCAGTCTAAACCAAATTAATTGCAGTCAGTCTTCCTTTATAAATAATTTATTCTTAAGAGAAAGTCTCTTTCAATTATGAATTATAACTGCAGAAATGTTATCCTTAACTGGTAAAGGAATTCAGAGTAAATAATGGGGAAATTTGCTGACTTTAGGGCATGCCACACTTGTAGCCAAAATTAACTTATTAACAAAATTAACAATAGACTGAATTTATAAATTGCCACTTGAGTTATCATTTGGTTGCTAATATAATTGAAAAAACAAACTACCTCATGATATCTTTTGATCAGCTAATTGAGCCAGAATATAAATATATAAATTTGTAATTAATTTTGTGAGTTAGAGCACAGAATCTTTTACCCACTCCTGATATGTCTGTAGTCCCAATTTAAGTGCTCGCTTCGGCAGCACATACAGTAAAATTGTAGTCCCAAGTTAAGAAATTGCTAACTTCTCCAGGTGACTTCCTCAGCAGTCTGTTTCCCTGCAGTATAAAAATGGCGAAATGTAAATATATTCAGGAATACATATAGAGGAATAAATCACTATGAGTGAAGTATTTACTGTAAAAATTATGTTGTGTATTGATTTTCACAGTTTTGAGTGCTTACATGCAGTATCTTGACTCATCAAAATAACTCTTAGCTAGGCAAGAAAGATGATGTTTCCATTTTACAAGGAAACTCCTGTCAGTTCTTTTAGGTACAGAAGTGCAAAAGAAGAGCTAAGCATGGCATTTAGGATGTAGAACTCCCTCCTACCTGTGGTGGGTTATTTTGAAAAGTATTGAAAAGGAGGTAGATCTGAGTGGCACTGGAATTTGAATTTGATGTAGTGGAGAATTTTCCAAACTTACTGGTCATAAGAAGTCCTTTCCCCTGGTGATTGATTCACCAGGGGTAGGATAATGCCTTAGAATCCTTGGTTAACAAGTGCCCTAGGAGATTCTTGTAATTAGGCAATATTGGTTTGTTAATTTTACACTATTTTAGAATGGAGGACTTGGTGTGATTTAAAGTGTTTTGGAGAATAGCTGCATCGAAAGGGTAGATTCAAGTGGGAAAGGAGTAGTTAGGCAATAGCTATTTTGATAGGAGGTTAGTTGTGCCTTTCATTAGGTTGCAGCAGTGTAAATAATATGTGGGAAATGATGGAATTACAGGGATTAAAAGAGATGCCAACCTTACTGCCTGGGAAGACAGAAATAGGAAAATGAAGTGGTTAAGCTGATTTGTGGAAGAAACTTTGTAGGGTTGGAGATATACTGAGTCTTTGGTCATAAAATGTACAGCAGACGTTTGTAAATACTAATTTGAACTCCAGAATTAGTAGAACATTGCATTAAAATAGTCTGACTTCACCAAGCATGCGGATGTCAAGTGTTTATTCTCAGTATAAAACTCCATGAAGGTGGATGTACTTGTGCAAACTGGGCTTTCTGGGTTTTTTTGTGTTTTCCTTTCTCTTCAAATGTTACTGCTTTCTGCACTTCTGGGCTTCCTTGTAAAGCTGTAGTAGTTATTCCCTGCCCCTCGAGTGGGTACGGGAAAGAGAAGGAGGTTAAGATTGAGCTTATGCGAGGGTTGTAGAAGAAAAGGTGATATTTAAGTATTTATACAAATAATAATATACAAGTATTTAATGGTCATATGAATGGATATCTTATAGCATCCTCCCTCTTTTTTTTTTTTATTAAAAAAGGTTTTTTTGCTTTGGTCTACTTAGGTTAATACCTTGTCATACACACTGAAAAGTTAATGCACTGTGTTCTTAAATATTGGACTTTATTTTATTAATTTCTTTCTTGAACAAAAACAAGTTTTGGATATCAGGCTTTGAATTCTGTGATGAGATTCTTGCTTTTTTTGTGAGGTACCCACCATATTTGCTTTTCTGTGGGAGATTCTTGCTTTTTTTGTGAGGTACCCACCATATTTGCTTTTCTGTGGTGGGTGCTTAACAGGGTGCTGACCCACCAAGTTTCAGTGCTAATAACTAAGCTCTGTTTTGTTGGTCTCCCCTTGGGCAACCCTTTGTTACCCCACTGAAGAAACTTTGAAAACTGTTTTCTCGTATTCATTGCAGAGTAACATTTGTCTCTGAAGTGTAGCAATAATTTTTCTGATAATAAGCAAGAATTTTTCAGTCTTGGTCCATGTCCACATTCAAGTTAACTTCCCTTTTTGTCCCTTTGTTGGCTTTTTTTTTTTTTTTAAAGAAAGTTGTAGTATAAGGCCCTACCTATAAGAGTTGGAATTTAGCCCTCTCAATTTGCATTCAAGTGAATGGGAATATCTCATAAAACCTTTCGAATTCATCAGAATGGCTACGTAGTGTTCTAAATTTTGCTATATTATATACAATGGGTATTGTAAGTCATTTTGTGAAAATAGTTTATTTTCTAATGGGATCAAATGTATTTACTTTTTTTGTGGTTCAGCTATAACAGATATCTGCTATATTTTTAGCATTAACATAAAGCTTTCTATATGTGCCGGGTTCTAGATATTTTTGAATTGTTTGGCTTTTGTGCCCCTGAAAAGGGTGAAGAGAACTTCTGGCCCTAGCTTCACATATCTGTGGCCCAGATTTGGGGGTGAAGTGGAGGATGCTTAATGGTAGAACTGTATAATTTAGCACATATCTGGTTTGAGAAAGCACACTTGTCTTTCTTGTATAAGTAGACTATGTAAATATTTTCATTGCTGCTTTGAAGACAGAGACCCTTTCGTAAATGAAACACAAATGAAGATGCACTAGAGGAAGACTGATGGAGAAGGAGTTAGAACAGCCAGGTTCTTTTTTTTTTTTTTACTGTTCTTTTGATGACTTTTTATTTTTTATCCCTGTCTTTATGAAACTAGGACTATTTCAGGGTAGTTCTTAGAAGACTGTTTGGAGAAGCAAGGGACCCTGTCGTTTTTTAAATGTCCATGTGCTCCCTGCCCTTTTCCCATAATTGTCACATCTGTTCACCTATTGAGGAAAGTTTAAATGGACTCTCTGGTCTATGGGATAGACCTTGTCCTCTCTAAGGGCACCAGATTGGAAAGTCATGATGAAATTTGTAGTAGGAGTTTACTGTGTAGATTTGGTCACATAAAATCCAGGTTTAATTTTTCATATTGTATTTCAAAACACCTTAAAAGCTCTATTATTAGACCCTGTAGGCCTATGAGAGAGATATAATCACTTCTCTTTCACGATTATAATCTATAATCATGAGAGACTTGAGTAATCATTTATGTGATTCCTTTCTTTCAAAATACAGACTAATTCTTTTTTTGGTTAAGTGGTGACTGGAACCCATGCTGCATTAGAAAGCAGTGTTTCACACTACTGTTGTTCTCTCTGCCTGAAGACAAGTTTTTATTTCATATCCCAACACCCAACACCTAGTATCACTTTCAAAGATGGACTAGGTACCCAAGTCTTTGCTAAGTCAGTGTGGTGCAGAAAATGATAAGGAGGGGAGGACTCCAATATTGGCCTAAAATATTCTAATCAAGGAATTCCAGACACTTCTCTCCACCCATGTTTTGATATGTAGACTTATTATACGTGGTCTTAATTTAGTAGTAAAACTTTGAATATTGGTAAAAATAAAATGCCCCTGAAGTTTAAGTGTTAACCTTGAGGGACAGATTTTCTGGGGGTAAGGATGTTAGCTAATAAAGTGAATATTTCAGGTTTAATTTGATGAAAATAAGTCTCATTGTTTTAGTTGCACAATTTGGAAGGTTTGCATCTGGGGCCAATAAAATAAGCAACAGGAAGGCATAGGATTGCTACCTTAGGAAATACTGAAATTTAGGAATAAAGAGAAAAATGCCTCTAGAAGATGTTTAAAATAAAATAACTTCTTGCAAAGCAAGGAGCTGAAGATGTAAAGTTGCTGTAAGGCCATTGTACGAAATACTAGCACTGTGTTTCTCACCCAGGAAGAGACGGCATCAGCAAGTCATCTGCTGAGCACTGCTGCTTGGACGGTGCTAAGAAGAACAATCGTTTTAGTTGTTGCTGGGCTCCCCACCTCCACCCTTAGCTGCCTGGAACTGTGCATGTTATGGGAGGTCATGTGACAGTGATCCTTGGTTTTGTTCAGTTAGCCTGTCAAAACAATTTTATGTAGGTGGAAAGAAATGAATGAAATGAATAGAGTGGGTTAGCTGCATCAGCTCTAGTTTACACTGAAGATAATGAATGTTGCGTTTGGGAGAGTATCGAGCCCCCAGGAACGTCCAGTTTGATAAATGCTGGAGAGGAGGTACTAAAAAGCAACTGTGACGCCAGTCTGTTTTAAATCTCACTTCATACTTTATTTAAAAATTTTATCATTGTCTTCACAATAATTTGATTGACAGTTGATATATTTAAACAATACATATTCCTCTTATTTTACCTTTAGCTGTAATTTATAATTTAGTGAAATGCCTTATTTTTAATGATTCCTAGTTAATAACAGAAATATTGACATGGCTTTTCCAAGAAGAAACATGTTTTAGAAGCTTTATAAAAATTAGGATGTATTTTTGTCTAGTATAGTGAATGGAATGTGAGTTATGAGTCAGATCTTCATTTAAATCATGGTTCTGCTTTTCTTTATGAATTTGAGGAAGATACTGAATTTTTCTGAGACTGTTCATTTGTTAAAGTAGTATTACTCAATATCTCACAGGGATTTTCTGAGAAT
The DNA here is from genome assembly GCF_048564905.1 of Vicugna pacos. Classification (NCBI taxonomy): domain Eukaryota; kingdom Metazoa; phylum Chordata; class Mammalia; order Artiodactyla; family Camelidae; genus Vicugna; species Vicugna pacos. The sequence goes on from NC_133020.1 coordinate 20,862,315, forward strand.
GACAACAGAAGTAAAACAACCAGTTAGTGTAAATTGCAGACACTTCACAAATACCATTTTTTAAAACTCTAGCTGTTCTTACTGGTCTGCATGTTCTTGTTAGTTTTGCTCTGTTTTGCTTTGTTTTTCAAAATCTTTTGGGTGCCACAATAACATAGTTCTCTGAAATATCTTATGAAGTGCTCCCGGATTTAAAAAAAAAAAAAAGAGACTCATAAGTAGAACAAGTTGACAGATTATTGAAAGAAGCACCAGATTTTTTCCCTACTTAGTTGAAAATCTGTACTCATATTTCTAATGTTAAAAATTTAAAGCTTTAAATTTCAGACCCCTTAAAATAAATCATCAGTAACTTTCAAGGAGGATAAAAATCTGTGACAGATATGTGAAATAGCCTCTGCTTACAGTACAGAGAATTCTAGGCAAAATTACATAGAAGTTAATATTCCCATAGAATTTTAAGATTACTGTCCAGTGTATTTATTCTCTAGAAAATTGATTCTAGATTTTTTGTGAGGAGGAAGACCCTGTTTGGTCCCCCTCCCCCCATTTATACTTTGCTGTGAATAAGTAGTTGGGAACCTTTTTTACAATGACTTTTTACAAATTATTTTTAAAAATCAAAATAATGTCAGCTTTTACCTTTGCAAATTGGTCATAGTGTTTGAGTTGTGTTAACTTACTGAGTCTCAGAGGCCCAATATCAGTCCTCACCTTTCTTTTAAGTCATAGGAATTTCTTTTATTCCCAGGGAAGTGCTAACTGCTTATGAAGAATGTACACACACTTTTTTTGGTTGGGGGTGGGGAAGCGCATTCATGGATTCATTCAACACGTGGCAGTTGAACAAGTCATTATGCCAGGTTGTCAGATGCTGAATAAAGATAGATAACACTGAAAAAGCATTTCATCACTGCTTCTAGAATAAGCTTCAGTATATTACTTGTGATTAAGGGCTCTGAAAGAGGCATATGCATAGTTCATAAAATTATACATATATGTGAAGGAAGGGATGATTTAACCTAGAGTGAGGGGCAGTCAAGGAAGGTGTTTCTGAGGAAATGGCAGATCTTTGAAGGATGACTGGGCATTAACCAGGCAAAAAAGTTTGCTGGAAGGATGTCCTGTATAGAGGGAACAGTGTGTGAAGTACCCGACCAGGGAGAAGCATGACGTGTTGGAGAATGGAAAAGATGACAATGACAAGAAGTTAGGCTTGGAGAATGGGCAGGGACTGTATTGTGTGGGACCTCGTAGGTCACAGTGATTTTCCACCTTTATCCTAAAGACCGTAGGAAGGTATTGAAGAGTTTTAAACAGGGTTATGACATAACAATACTTCTTTCAGTCTAAAACTCCATTTATATGATACACTCTAATTCCAGAGATGTTAAAAATGCGGAAAATGGTATTTCTAACAATTAATGACATAAGCATGCCTTAGAATTGATTAAATTGACATTGAAGTATTCTGGCTGTATTTGGACAAAGTGGAAAGCACATTGTCCAAGGATAAGATTAGATGTGTGTAAACAACTGGTAGGTTATCGCAGGAATCCACAGGAGATCGTGATGGCTTGATTTAGGGTGATGTAGCAGAGAAAGACATGAGTAAATTACTTTGGGTTGAGTTGTTCACAGAAAGAATTTACAAGCCTTGTGCACTTTTAAAACTTGAAAATTTGAAATTGTAGATATGATAGAAACAATCTTTAAGTAGATTTTAAATTATAATTAAAAATTAACTAACAGTCTACAATGATTTTCCTGTAGTCTTGGTTGATGGTTAGTGACAGTTTTCTGGCTAAAGTTATATACCATTTGAGAAGAAAACATTCCACAGCTGAAGGTTCGGCATGTCTTAAAATATATAAGGATTTTGTGAAAGCCCTATACAGACAATTATTCAGACTTAATATTAACTTCTTATTTGGACAACAGTGATTATGTTTACATAACTGACAGTTAAGCCATTACTCTTAAGTACTATATACTGCCATATCTTTTATAATGTATGGTCCAAGTTTCAGCCACAGTGGTCCACTGTAAGTGATATATTTTCCAGAAATTCTCTATGTGAATAAACAAATTTAAATAAATAAATTTAAATTCCATAGCTCGCTGTTGTTAAAGTTTTGAGTCTTCTCACCTCCAACTTGTATCCTACATTTCCAAGCTTGCCTTCAGCACTTTTTATAGACTGTTGTGATCTTAAGCGTTTACAGTGTGGCAGAGCAAGAGCTGCGGGTGCTTTTATACCCATGATCTCACTTAACCCTTAGGGTAAAAAAAAAAAAATCCTTAGGGTAGTAGCTTGCTGATTTGGGGGCTAACACTAGCTTGTGCACATGGAATTGAGTCCTTTTTGATATGTTTTCAAAACACTTAGTTTTTTTTTCTTTATAATACTTGATAAAATTATTGCCTCTGCCTCTTACACGGTAAGGTCTATATGTTCATCATATCCTGTTGTCTTACATAGGATACTTAAGTATTTGTCAAAATTTAATTAAACATTTATGAAGATATATAATAATTGCTGAAACTAAATGAATGTTGTATGCCACAGAAAAGAAGAGTAGTTATCAAGACAGTCAAGTAGGTAGAGTATATATTAAAATACAAAAATTAAGTATCACTTAGTCATAGGTAGAATATTATAATTCACTTGGCTCATGTGATTACTGTCTTTTAATTGTTTTGAGTGTAGAGTAACTTTTCACAATTTCTTAAAAAGTAAGTTTTCTTCACCTGCAATAAGGTTCAATAATGTATAATGTATAAGGGAGTCAACAAGTTATCTAGATTTTTTCTTTTTTTGTTATAAGTTTTCCTTAAATGAGGAACATTTAAGAAATGTAAACAGTATTTTTTTAAAAACGTAGTTGTGAAACCCTGTTGTCAATAAGTAGAAAAACTAACCAAGCTGAAAACTCTTCCCACTGTAAAACACCAGATATTTTGAAAATTTTGATGAGAACGACAAAGAGCTATCTTTTAAAATGCATAGCTGACCTCATAAGAATGTCAGGATAATCTCCTGAGTCTAAAAATTGAAAAGAAACCAGAGTTGGACAAGTATGAATTGCCACTAGGACTTTTCTGGGATAGTTGCCAGTCTTGTTAACTCTGAGGCATGGTTTTACCATCTCCCTGAGTGTGGATGAAATCCCAAGCCCCAGCAGGGATTGGAACTGAGATCCGATAAAGTTCCTAGAAGGGGAACAAAACCTTTAATGAAAAGATAGACTAGAGAAAATTTCAGTTTCTGAATCAGGAAAAAGACATTCTTAAGTTTTCCTTGAGAATTCATCATCAGGTACCTGTACTCACACATGTGTGAGATTCAGATCTGAACTGATTGCATGGTGGCGTGGGCAAAACTAGTAATATCCCTAGGGCACTAGGCATGAACAGACTCAGAGACTGTCCACAGCGATACACCTGCAGCTGAGGATGTTCCAACAGACAAATAACAGTTTAAGGTAACCATGTTATCTGCTATTATAAATCATGTGGATTTTTCTTCATATGAATGGATGTCAGCAGCCAAAACAATAGGCAAAATTAGATCTCCAGTCATTTAGATGAAAGTGGGATGAGTCGAGCCTCTAGAGCACATTGTTTTTAAAGAGTCAAAGGAATAAAAACTGAAACAACAAAAACATTAAGATGGTATTGGAGGGTATAGTGAATTACTGACTTGATAAAGACCCCAAAAAGAGCTTCAAGAAATGAAAAGACCTTGCAATTAAAAACTAACCCTCCTACACTGTTGGTGGGAATGTAGTTTGGTGCAGCCATTATGGAAAACAATTTGGAGATTCTTCAAAAAGCTAAAAATAGACTTACCCTATGATCCAGTGATCCCACTCCTGGGCATATACCTGGAGCGAACTCTAATTCCAAAAGATACATGCACCCTGATGTTCATAGCAGCACTACTTACAAAGCCAAGACATGGAAACAGCCTAAATGTCCATCAACAGATGACTGGATAAAGAAGCTGTGGTATATTTATACAATGGAATACTACTCAGCCATAAAAAGACTAAAACAATGCCATTTGCAGCAACATGGATGGACCTGGAGATTGTCATTCTAGGTGAAGTAAGCCAGAAAGAGAAAAGAAAAATACCATATTATATCACTCATGTGGAATCTAAAAAAAAAAAAAAGAAAACACTAGTGAACTTATCTACAGAACAGAAACTGACTTACAGACATAGTAAACAAACTTATGGTTACCTGGCAAGAAAGGGTGTGGGAAGGGATAAATTGGGAGTTCAAGATTTGCAGATACTAACTACTTACATATAAACTAGATAAACAAGTTACTACTGTATAGCACAGGGAACTATATTCAGTATCTTGTAGTAACGTATAATGGAAAAGAATATGAAAACAAATATGTATGTTTATGTATGACTAAAACATTATGCTGTATACCAGAAACTGACACATTATAACTGACTATACTTAAAAAAAACAAAAATCTAAATGACAGGTGCCACTTTCCTCAGTTATCTGAGCCCAGATACTTTGACTTGCCCTTTGGCTGTCTGTTCTCTGGGAAAGGAACATTCTGGGAAGATAACCCAGGATGATGAAATAGCTGTGCTGCTGTGGACCTGAGTCTCAGTGGACGGGGCATGTGACATTGTGGATGTTTGCAGCCTCAATTTGGGAGTGGTATAGGGCTGTGAGAGCCTGCTCTTAGAGAGCTTTGAGAGAAGCCAATCTTGCAGTGATAATTTGGAGATGGAAATAATTTTGGAGACAAACCCTGAGAGGGAGGAAATTCCAAGGAGGATCCTGAGGAAGCTCGTCTGTTCATGGACCAGGGATGAGGTGGAGGTTGGTGGAGACTGTTGCAAACTGAGCTGCTAGTTACCATGTTTTATTCAAAACTCCATGTGTAGGGTTACCATGGAGTGGGGACAGATCTCCTCCTCAGGTATTGGGCCTGGTGAAATGGCAGAATTCCTTCCCCGCTGAAGCCTTTAGTAAGCACCTAGCTATTTTTCCTTTTTCTTGTTTCCCACCTAGCTTTGCTTATGATCCTAGTTGGGGAAGTAGGGACGGAAGTGGTGACTGAGTTCCCCTTATCAAACCATCCAGTGGATACATTTGGTGACAGACGAACTGCTTGACTTCGATTTATTTTCTTTATGATACTCAAATACATGTTCCACTCACCAGTATACTCAGCCCTCCAAGGCTTGTATGGTCAGTTGGAAGTGTTTAGTTTGTGTTCATCTCTTGTTTCTGGAGTAGGGGCTGAGACCTTACTACATATCCTTTGCATCCCCATCTCCTTTAGACATTTAAGTTTGATTAATTAAAATTTTAAGGTAATAAGCAGGTTAGATGTGATAATAACTGTGATAAGAGAATTAGTGAACCAGAAGGTTGATCTGAGAACATTGCCCACGAGGTAGCAGAGAGAAAGAAATGGAAAATGAGAAATTAAAAGATATGAAGGATAGAGTAAGGTTACACACACCCTTAGAAAAATCTCAGAACAGAATGGAGAATGGGAAGAGGCAGTATTCGAAGAGATAACAGTTGAGAATTTTCCTGACATGAAGACAAATACCTAAAACTTTCGGCTTCAAAAGTACAGTTAGCCCCATTATGCCTAAATAAAACTTAGGTGCATGGTAGTAAGGGTGAGGAACAGTTTTTTAAAAGAGTCCTTAGAGCAACCAGGGAGAACACAGGTAACCCGCAAAGGAGGACATTTATACTGATAGCTACAGTAGACACCAGAACACCAAGAAACAGTATATTGGAAGTGCTGAAAGAAAAATAAACCAACCTAGAATTCTGCATCGATCTAAACGATCGTTCAGGAGTCATGATGAAGTAAACATTTCAGACAACCTGGGATTATACCACTAATGGACATTTACTGAAACAGCTGTGAAAAATATATTTCAAAAAAGGAAATTTAACCCAGTGAAGGGAGTAAGGAGCAAAATGGAATGGCAAACAAAGATATGTGAGTAAATATAAGTAAGCATATACAGTTTAATAATTATAATAGTGTCTACTAAGGAGTAATAAGTAGGATGGAACTAAAATATAAGGGAAAATAATGTATAAGATGGAGGCGTGATTAGATTAGTGATTTTTTAATAAATGGTATACAAATTATACCTCACAGTTTAAAACATCAGTATATGCTACTTGGAAAAAAGGGCTGTTGGAGAGAAGAATATCTATGCTGTCTTAATGGCATTCCACATAATATGCTTTTAATTACAATTCTTGATAATATTCTGATAGTTTTAGTTGATTTTTGCTACAATTTCTATATTATAAAAATAAGTCTTCTCATTGGAAGCAAATAACCAAAATAATTTAGAACATAAATTGGGGAGATGTTGCAGAAACTGATCCTGCCAGGTATGAATTATTTTACAACTGTAGCTAACAAGCAACCCAGTCAGAAAATGAGCAGAAAACCTAAATAGACATTTCTCCAAAGAAGACATCAAGATGGCCAACAGGCACATGAAAAGATGCTCAACATTACTGATTGTTAGAGAAATGCAGATCAAAGCTACAATGAGATACGACCTCACACCAGTCAGAATGGCCATCATTAAAAACTCTACAAATGATAAATGCTGGAGAGAGTGTGGAGAAAAGGGAACCCTCCTACACTGTTGGTGGGAATGTAAATTGGTGCAGCCACTATGGAGGACAGTATGAAGATTCCTCAAAAAGCTAAAAATAGACTTACCATATGACCCATATGAATCCTACTCCTGGGTGTATATCCAGAGAAAAATATAATTTGAAAAGACACATGCACCCCAGTGTTCACAGCAGCACTGTTTACAAAATCCAAGACACGGAAATAACCCAAATGTCCACTGACAGAGGACTGGATAAAGAAGATGTGTATATATACACAATGGAATACTACTCAGCCATAAAAAATAAAATAATGCCATTTACAGCAACATGGATAGACCTGGAAATTGTCATTCTGAGCGAAGTAAGTCAGAAAGAGAAAGAAAAATACCATATGATATCACTTATAAATGAAATCTTTGAAAAAGGACACAAATGAACTTACACAAAATAGAAATAGACTCACAGACATAGAGAACAAACGGGGTAAAAGGGGTGGGAAGGGATAAATTGAGAATCGAAATTTGCACCTTTTGGGGAGTGATGGAAATGTTAGCTATCTTGATTGTGGTGGTGGTTTCATTGGTGTTTACATCTATCAAAATTCATCAAGTTGTGTACATGAAATATGTGTAGTTTACTGTACAGGAATCATACTACAATACAGGTGTTAAAAAAACTATACCAATTAAAGTATGGTGTGAGTGCAGGAATAGGCAGACCACTGGAATAGAATATAGAATCCAGAAATAGAGCTACACTCTGTGGAAAGGATGGACTGTTCATCAAATGGTGTTCAGGTCTTTGATTGATATAGAACAGAAGTAACAGCCAGCTGTTCTTACCCAATGAAGTAAATTCCACAACAAATAAATTCCCAAATGTGTCAAACAAAACAAATTTATGTTTTAAAAAGGAAAAATACGTGGTCTCAATGTCTGGAAAAATTACTGAAGACATAAACCCACGTATCACAAAGGAAAAGATACATGAATTGAACTACAGTGAAGTAAAAACATCTGTAACTCAAAAGATACCATGAACAAGGTGAAAATATAAACTACAAGAGAAAAGATATTTGTAACTCATAAAACTAATAAGGGGTTAGTATGTAGAATATATTAAAAACTCCTACAAATAAATAAAGCAACAGTTCCTTGCAGAGGAGGAATCTAAAGCAGTCTGCAAAGAAAACAGTTTCTTACACTTTTTATTGACTCTGAAAATGTACACTAAGCAACAGGATATGATTTTACACCCATCAAATTGACAAAAGTTAATGTCTGAAAATACCGGTTACTGGTGACCACGTGCAGCAGTGGGAACTTTCATAAAAGGCCATTGGGAAATTTAAATTGGTACTGCCCTTTTGAAAAGCAATTTGTTGATACTTGTGATGACTGAAGTTGCCTAGTCTCTGTGACCCAGCAATTCTGCTAGCATGTGTCCTAATAGGTGTACTTTATATTTTTTGTGTCCGAGAAGACTGGTGAAGGCTAGAATAATGTTTTAGTCCAATAATGATGGAAACAAATTATATTAAAATAGTTGTCAAAACATTTTAAATTTGTGATTTAGTATGCATTATTGGTGTATATTAATAAGATCTACTGGAGGGCCTAAGAGCTATCATAATTTCAAAGTAATGACTAGTGTGGTAATTTGAAATAATCTGCAACCATTATTAAGTCATAGGAAAAGATCTAGGTCTGTTGGTGACAAATCACAGGTACTGCTGAATGCTATTAGGTGCATATATTCATAATTGAAGGAAATATTAAATTCCAGTTCAAGGTTAATGAAAAATAAAGGTATGTCATCACACACATTCACAAACCTGCCTTAAGGCTATTTGTAGGCCCCAAGTTAAGAGTCTGTGTCCTAGAGATTAACATTGCAACACCACTGTCGTAATGTAGTGGTAAAAAAATGGAGAACAGCTTGAAAATTGATCAGTAGGAAATTTTATATAAATTGTGATGTATTCAGACATGTGATATGCATAACAGTGATAGTGAAGCTGAGTTACAATAATACGGTAGATGTCTTCTAATGTCTCCTTGTACCATCATGAGTGATTTCAAACAATATTGAGTGAAAAAAAGCCAGCTTCCAAATAGTGCATGCTCTTTAATGCCTTTTTATGAAATCTTAACATTTCATATAAAATCTCTATGGGAATGGTATATCCAGTCAGGGTAGTAGTGGTTATTCAAGGGTGAGGAATAGTGATGGGAAGGGCCATCTAGTTACATAGAAGGGTTTAAATTATATCTTTAATGTTCAATTATTAACTGTGTCATAGACACACTATGTTATTGTATGCCTGGAATATTTTGTTAAAATATATGTTACGTATTTTGATAGAATATTAATATGGCAGATAGTTTCAATTTTAATTTGCAGGACAGTACAGTTTGTATATATGGGACCTTGTCAAGGGAAGAACAGATTAAGTGCTTTTCTCCAGTTCATCCCAGATAAGAAGTGAATTAACCTATGAAGTGCCAGGCACTTTAAACACGTGCTAGAAACATACCTAGTAGATAATTTAATTCCTACAAAATCCTGTCAGGTGAAGGTATATGTACTCATTCCTCAATATTACTGGGGGGTAGGGGAAATTGGTTCCAGGACCCCACCCTCCACTACTGTGGATTCCAAAATCTGAGGATGTTCAAGTCCCTTTTATAAAATGGCATAGTATTTGCAATCCTCCCATATACATTAAATCATCTCTAGATTACTCATAATACCTAATACAATATAAATGCTAGTAACTAGTGACCAGCATGTGGGCAGACTTTCAAATTTTGCTTTTTGGAGTTTTCTGGAATCCCACCTCCCCCTTATTTTTGATTTGTGCTTTGCTGAATCCACAGATGCAGAACTCATGGTTACAGAGGGCTTGACTGTATTCATGAAGGAATTTTTACTCAGAGCAAAAAGACAGAACTGGAATTTACATTTAGATTTCACCCATACTTGTTTCATGTTATTAAATTGCATATCTCTATCATTAGGTGACTTATTTTGGAAGTGGTAAATTAACTGCCCCTATAAAATGTGTCTGTATCTGAAGTACATGTTAACAGTAAAGATACTAAAATAATCTCAAGCATAATTGAGAGTTTTCTTAAATACACTTTAGCCTGTTCTCACACCTCATAACAGGCTGATGAAGTTATTAGTAACTTCAGTGTTAGGATGTTTTATTTTCACACTGTTAGTCATTATAATTTGGTACATGTTTAGTATCTAAATTTACCTGTGTGACTTACTTTATTATTTTAAAGCACATCCTGTTTAAAAATGCAAATCTAATTCTGTTTGCTTTTTGATTTTAGGATCGAAAGTTAACAAAGTCTGAGAGGCAGAGATTTAAAGAAGAGGCAGAAATGTTAAAGGGTCTTCAGCATCCCAATATTGTTCGATTCTACGACTCCTGGGAATCCACAGTGAAGGGAAAGAAGTGCATTGTTTTGGTGACTGAACTTATGACGTCTGGAACACTTAAAACGTGAGTTCATCAGTATTACAAAATCTGACCAAGAAGTGTGAGAGAAATTGAATTTTCTTATTTATCAGTTATTCATTCTGCTATAAGCATACTAAGGAGGGAACAGTCACTCCAAACGTTAGTATATTAGCACATTTTCCTGCCCCACAAAGTCCTCTGGTGTATAAAATGGTTTTGAATTATGTATTGTTAAGTATAAAAATGAGAAGTTATTGCAGAATAAACCTAGTTAAATCTTGGTGATTGGCATTTCTAAAACTGGCTAAGAGATCAAAAATTAAATGACAAGGTAGCCCTCTAGTGGTTAAAATGAAGTTGAAGCTTATGGACAAGCTTTACCCATTTATTCTTTTTTTTAAACATTTTTTATTGAGTTATAGGCAATGTGTCAAATTATGTACATTATATACAATGTTGTGTCAAATTCCAGTGCAGAGCACACTTTTTCAGTTATACATGAACATGCATATATTAATTGTCACTTTTTTCCTGCTATGAGCTACCATATGTTCTTATATATATTTCTCTGTGCTATACAGTACAGTCTTGCTTATCTATTCTACAGTTTGGAATCCCAGTCTGTCCCTTCCCATCCCCCTCCCCCTTGGCAACCATAAGTTTTTATTCTATGTCTGTGAGTCTGTTTCTGTTTTGTATGTATGTGTGTATGTATGTAGTATTTGTTTATTTATTTATGAGCGATCTCATGTGGTATTTTTCTTTCTCTTTCTGGCTTATTTCACTTAGAATGACATTCTCCAGGGACATCCATATTACTGCAAATGGCGTTATGTTGTCAATTTTTATGGCTGAATAGTATTCCATTGTGTAAATATACCACATCTTCTTTATCCAGTCATCTGTTGATGGACATTTAGGCTGTTTCCATGTTTCGGCTATTGTAAATAGTGCTGCCATGAACATTGGGGTGCAGGTGTCTTTTTGCAGTAGGGTTCCTTCTGGGTATATGCCCGGGAGTGGGATTGCTGGGTCATATGGTAAGTCTATTCCTAGTCTTTTGAGGAATCTCCATACTGTTTTCCACAGTGGCTGCACCAAACTGTATTCCCACCAGCAGTGTAGGAGAGTTCCCTTTTCTCCAGAGCCTCTCCAGCATTTGTCATTTGGGGACTTCTGAATGATGGCCATTCTGACTGGTATGAGGTGATACCTCATTGTAGTTTTGATTTGCATTTCTCTGATAATTAGTGATATTGAGCGTTTTTTCATGTGCCTATGGATCATTTGTATTTCTTCCTTGGAGAATTGCTTGTTTAGGTCTTGTGCCCATTTTTGGATTGGGTTGTTTGTTTTTTTCTTATTAAGTCAAATGAGCTGCTTATATATTCTAGAGATCAAGCCTTTGTCGATTTCATTTGCAAAAATTTTCTCCCATTCCATAGGTTGTCATTTTGTTTTACTTACAGTTTCCTTGGCTGTGCAGAAGCTTGTAAGTTTAATTAGGTCCCATTTTTTTATTCTTGCTTTTATTTCTATTGCTTGAGTACACTGCCCTAGGAGAACATTTTTGAGATGTATGCCAGATAATGTTTTGCCTATATTTTCTTCTAGGAGATTTATTGTATCTTGTGTTATGTTTAAGTCTTTGATCCATCTTGAGTTTATTTTTGTGTATGATATAAGGGAGTGTTCTAGCTTCATTGCTTTACGTGCTGCTGTCCAGTTTTCCCAACACCATTTGCTGAAGAGACTGTCTTTATTCCATCGTATATTCTTGCCTCCTTTGTCAAAGATTAGTTGACCAAAAGTTTGTGGGTTCATTTCTGGGCTCTCTGTTCTGTTTCATTGGTCCATGTGTCTGTTTTTGTACCAATACCATGTTGTTTTGATTATGGTAGCTCTATAGTATTGTCTGAAGTCTGGGAGAGTTGTTCCTCCAGCCTCTTTTTCTTCAGTAATACTTTGGCAATTCTAGGTCTTTTGTGGTTCCATATAAATTTTATTATGATTTGTTGCAGTTTTGTGAAATATGTCTTGGGTAGTTTGATAGGGATTGAATTAAATCTGTAGATTGCCTTGGGCATTGTGACCATTTTAACATTATTGGTTCTTCCAATCCAGGATCATGGGATATCTTTCCATTTTTTAAGTCTTCTTTAATTTCCTTAATCAGTGTTTTATGGTTTTCCGTGTATAAGTCTTTCACTTCCTTGGTTAGATTTATTCCTAGGTGTTTTATTACTTTGGGTGTTATTTTAAAGGGGATTGTTTCTTTACTTTACTTTTCTGTTGATTCATTGTTAGTGTAAAGAAATGCAACTGATTTTTGAACGTTAATCTTGTAACCTGATATACCTTGCTGAATTCTTCGATTATTTTAGTAGTTTTTGTGTGGCCCTTTTAGGGTTTTCTGCGTATAGTAACACTTTTACCTCTTCTTTTCCAATATGGATCCCTTTTATTTCTCTCTCTTGCCTGATTGCTGTGGCTAGGGCTTCCAAGACTATGTTGAATAGGAGTGGTGATAGTGGGCAGCCTTGTCTTGTCCCAGATTTTAGTGGGAAGCTTTTGAGTTTTTCACCATTGAGTACTATGCTGGCTGTAGGTTTGTCATATATAGCTTTTACTATGTTGAGATATGTTCCCTCTATACCCACTTTGGTGAGAGTTTTTATCATAAATGGGTGTTGAATTTTATCAAATGCTTTTTCTGCATCTATTGAGATGATCATGTGGTTTTTGTTCTTTCTCTTGTTGATGTGATGTATTACATTGATTGATTTGCATATGTTGAACCACCCTTGTGTCCCTGGTATGAACCCCATTTGATCATGATGTATAATCTTTTTTATGTGCTGTTGGATTCTATTTGCTAATATTTTGGTAAGGATTTTGCATCTATGTGCATCAGTGATATTGGTCTGTAATTCTTTTTTGGTTGGTGTCTTTGCCTGGTTTTGGTATCAGGGTGATGGTGGCTTCATAAGGTGAGTTTGGGAGTATTCCCTCCTTTTCAGTCTTCTGGAAGAGTTTGAGAAGGACTGGTATGAGTTCTTTGTATGTTTGGTAGAATTCCCCAGTGAAGCTGTCTGGACCTGAACTTTTATTTGTAGGAAGGTTACCCATTTATTCTGTTACCTTGTATTGGGCAGTTTTTGCTACATCTGTGCAAATATTGGATTAAATGCAAATTGTATTGTGACATTTATCGCTAGATAATTTCATTTCCCACAGCATCAGAAATTGAAGCCAAAACAAAGAGTTTTAAGTAAGAGTTAAACAGTTTAAGTTATAGTCAGAGTCCCGTATCTCTCAGAGTATCTGTACTCAGAGAGGAAACTAGTATAAATTATATGGTGTAAATTTCTTGTGGAGGAACTAGATAGTTAATTTTTAATTTAGAGATAATTTTTTATCTCTGTAATATTTATTCTTTATTACTTTCTTTAGTTAATGCTACTGAACTAATTAATCCCAAATCTTTGAAACATAGTCTTTTACCTCCTAGATGTAGTCATTTGCGTGTGCTTTTGGAGGCTCACAATTAACATGTTGAAAAGCAACAGGTTGTTTCCACCCTGCAAATTCTAATTTCCCCACCTGACCTTTCTAGTATTTATGATAGCACTTTTATCCTAGTCATCCAGGCTTCTTGTCATTCACATGTCTGTTTCTTTCCCTAGACTGTGCTCCCTAGCACTATGCCTGAAGCAAGTAAATGTTTGAATGAATTAAGGAAAATTGTCTGGTAGTAGTTGTATGTATATCTGCATCTGGAGATTCTTCTTCTGGTTTGAATACTTAGTGGGTTGTCACGAGTCTGTCAGGCATACCCTGTAAGAGTACCCTGCAATAGCTTACTTCCTTTAAAAAGTATATTGAGGGGCTTTGGAAGGGCCTCCCCCACCAACAAACTAAAATGTAGAATATAATAAAAGCTTTTACACTCTGTATCCAAGCTTCAAAAAAAGGAAGGAAAGAAAGGATAACCTCAAGATAGAAGGTGAAGAAGAGGTTTTCTAAAGCCAAAACCAGAGACATTGCTCTGGCATCTATTTGGATTTCACACTTCATGTGGAGCTTGAGGATTGAATACTAGGTTTTAATGTCCCTATCAGGACAAAAAGCCTTAGAACTCAGTAGAAGAGGGAGCCAGAACTTAGTCTGTGTCAAAGAAACTGAATTTTCCATGAAAAGGAAGACCTCTGCACCTCAGCCAGTGAAAGCTACCAGGAATTTTGCTTTCTGCCCAGGATGAGAGGGGAGAGCCTATGAAAAATAGAAATCTTAGCCGAGGTCGTATGTAGATAGCTCTGTAATGTAAATTTATGCTACCTGCTTGGTGCAGGAAACCTAAGGCAAGGATTGGACATTGTAATTGGTCCAGAATCCAACAAAAACTCACAGGGACATTTTCACACTTCTTTGGTCACAGTATCCATGGACAAAACAGTCCCCAGTGAAGGTGACCTCACAATTAAATTAGAAATCACACCAGTAAATAATAAAGATACAACTGGGAAAAGCACTACAGGAATGAAAGATAATACAGGTAATTGTGAAAGTGATTATAAAATATGTGACTATAAAAGTGTGTGAATGATTTTTAAAGTATATAAGCATACAACATGAGAAAAGAAGGGCTAGAAACCACAGTGAAGGAATGTAACTCCATCAAAACAGTCCAGGTATAATTAGAAAAAACTTAAACGAACTTCTAGAAATAAGGGTAAATTGTTAAAATGAAAACTTTAGTGGTTAAGTTAAACAGCAGCCTAGGTTGAATTGACAAAAATAAACATGAAGAAATCAGAAGGAAAAAAGATGGAAAATATGAAAAAGAAGTTGAGCCATGGAAAATACATTAGATTTAATTATCATTCTGAAAGGAAAGAATCAAGAGAACGAGGACAGTATTTGAGAAGAGGATGGCTCTGACGGGGTGTGTGTGGTCCTAAACAAGTAGATTTAAAACAAATTGTATTCATACCTGGAAGAATACAGAACAATTAGAAACACTTGGTAGCATGTGGAGAGGCAAACAGGGCAAAGGGGATGGGAGTTAGTTCCAGAATATACGCTTTTTGGACCTTTTGAGTTTCTACCTTTGTTCCACGTGTCTGTAAATACTTAAATTGGAACAAACAAACATCCATGTCTGGAAAATAAGATGGGAAGTTATGAGGTAGAAAATTCAGTTCATCAGGTAGAAATAAAGTCAGATTTTTCTTAAAAATTGAAGTGAGATTCATGTAACAAAATTAACCTTTTTAAAGTATACAATTCAGTGGCATTTAATACATTTACAGTTTTGTGTAACCACATCTATCAAGTTCCTAAACATTTTCATCACCTTACGAGAACACTCCTCATTCCCCTCCCTATGCAGTGTATTTACTCTCTGACTGCACGTGATCCAAGTTCTTAGGCACTTTCTTTTACGTTTAAAGTTCTTTTTTCCCCATCATTGTCTGTTTCACTTTCTGCGCCTCAGAGCAGAGAGAACTCCAAAACTCAACAACATTAAAAGCAAATAATTCAAAATGGGTGAAGGACTTGAATAGACATTTCTCCAGAGAAGATATACAAATAACCAACACACACATGAAAAGATGCTCAGTATCACTAGTCAGTAAGGAGACATAAATCAAAAGCCACAATGAGACACCACCTTACACCTTTTAGAGTGACTGTTGCCAAAAAGACAAAAGATAAATGCTGCGGAGAAGAGGGAACCCTTGTGCACTGTTGAAGGGAATGTGAATTGGTATAGCCACTACGGAAAACAGTGTGGGGGCTGCTCAAAAAATTAAAAATAGAACTACTGTATGATCCAGCAATTTCACTTGCAGGTATTTATCCAAAGAAAAGAAAAACACAAACTCGAAAAGATAATACGTGCCCCCATGTTCATTGCAGCACTGTTTACGATAGCCAAGATGTGAAAGCAACCTAAACGTCCATTGATGGATGGATGGATAAGGAAAACGTGCTGCATATATCTGCATTGGAATTATTCAGCCATAAAGAAGAAAATCTTGCAAAAAAAAAACCATGGATGGATCCTTGAGGGCATTGTACTAAGTGAAATAAGTCGGACAAAGATAAATATCATGTGATCTCACTTATGTATGGAATCTAAAGACAGAAACAAAACCAAAACAAACTAACACCACCAACTAACAAAAGCTGAACTCAGAGGTCTAGAGAACAGATTGGTCATTGCCAGGGGCAGGGGCAGGGTGTTGCAAAATAGGTGAAGTTTGTAAAATAAGTTAAGTCCTGAAAATGTAACATGCAATATGGTGCCTATAGTTAATAATACTGTGCTGTATATTTGGAAGTTGCTTATTGAGTAGATCTTAAAAGTTCTCATCATAAGAAAAGAATTTGTAGCCTTGTGATGGTGGATGTTAACTAGACTTACAGTGACCATTTCACAATATATACACATTTTGAATCATTATATTGTATACCTAAAACTAATATAATGTTATATGTCAATTATATCTCAATAAAAAATAATAGATTTACTGCATGGTCCAACAATTTCACTTCTGGATGTATACCCAGAAGAATTGAAAGCAGAGTCTTAAAGAGATATTTGTACACCCATGTTTATAGCAGCAGCATTATTCGTAATAGCTAAAAGTAGACACAATGTAAGTGTTCATCAGTGGAATAATAAATAAGCAAAATGTAGTATAATGTATGTACAGTGGAATATTTTTCTGCCCTAAAAGGGAAGGAAATTGTGGCGTATGCTACAACATGAATGAACCTTAGGGACGTTATGCTGCCTGCCAGTCACAAAAGGATAAATACTCTATGCTTCCACTTACATGAGGAACTTAGAGTTGTCAGATTTATAGAGACAGCAAGTAAGATGGTGGTTTCCAGGGCCTGAGGGGAAGGGGAAATGGAGAGTTATTGTTTTTAATGGGTACAGAATTTCAGTTTTATAAGATGATAAGAGTTCTGGAGATGGATGATGGTGATGATTGCACAATAATATGAATGTGCTTAATACCACTTAACATGGTAAATTTCTTGTGTTTTATCATAATTTTTTAGTTAGGGGGGCGGAATCCAGTGTGTTGAGTTTTCTCAAAAAATAGAGGAGAAGAATCAGTGTCTAATTCATTTTTTGAAGCCAGCATAACACCAGTACCAAAATCTCAGATATTATAGCAAAAGAAATTAATAAAGCAAGGTCCCTCATGAATATAGATGCAAAAATCCTTTACAGAATAATAACAAATTTTTTAACATTTTTATTGATTTATAATCATTTTACAATGTTGTGTCAAATTCCAGTGTTCAGCACAGTTTTTCAGTCATTCATGGACATATGCACACTCATTGTCTCATTTTTTTCTCTGTGATTTATCATAACATTTTGTGTATATTTCCCTGTGCTATACAGTGTAATCTTGTTTATCTATTCTACAATTTTGAAATCCTAGTCTATCCCTTCCCACCCTCCACCCCCCTGGTAACCACAAGTCTGTATTCTCTGTCCATGAGTCTATTTCTGTCCTGTATTTATGC
The DNA here is from genome assembly GCF_048564905.1 of Vicugna pacos. Taxonomy (NCBI): domain Eukaryota; kingdom Metazoa; phylum Chordata; class Mammalia; order Artiodactyla; family Camelidae; genus Vicugna; species Vicugna pacos. The sequence continues at coordinate 20,879,992 of NC_133020.1, forward strand.
TTTGTTTTTGTTTGTTTGTTTGTTTTTGGATTCCAGCAGTCACAATACATCAGTACCAAATAGGGTTTATCCCAGGATCATAAAGTTGGTTTAACACAGAATGAATCAGTGTTGTTCACCACATTAAGAGAATAAAAGAAAAAAACCCATATGATCATTTCAATATATGTGAAAAAAGTATTTCACAATTCAACATGTATTCCTTACTAAAAACTCTTAGCAAACTAGGAATGGTAGGAAACTTCATCGAACTGGTAAAAGCATCCATGAAAAAACTGATAGCTAACGTCACACTTAATGGCTTCCCCTAAGATTAGGACCCAGATGCCTGCTATCCCTGCTTATGTTCAGTGTTGTTCTAGAGGGCCCACCCACTGCACAAAGCGGGGAAACTAGCAAAAGGCATAAAGATTGGAAAGGAAGAAACGAAACTCCCTGTCTGCAGATTAAGTAATTGTTTACATAGAAAAGTCCAGTGGTTCTAAACAAATTTAGTAAGGTCATAAGATACAAGGTTAATAGGCAATCATCTGTTATATTTTATATACTTTATAAGTAGCACCTGCACTCAATTCCCAAACTTCATCTTCCCTGCGGCGGATAGCATCAGAAGTCTCTGTTCTGTTCTTTTAGCATTAGCTGGGCTGCTTGGAATCTGCTTCACATACACATATTAAAGAGGTCGACCAGAGATGTGGGCAGAGTGAATATGCAGAATTTGGGGCTCCTCTTCTATACCTCCTTTCTGGGATTACCCCCTTTATTTTGTAGGTCTCTGCTGTCCAACAGAACTTTCTGCAGCGATGAAAATGTCCTCTAATCTGTGCTGTCCAAAATGGTAGCTACTTGCCACATACAGTTGTTGAGCACTTGAAATGTGACTAGTGCAACTGGGAAATGAGTTTTTATTTTAATTAATCCACTTGTAAATACAAATGTTCACTTCTGGATGTTCTGTGGCATAGGCTGGCCCTGTAGGAAGTTCTGCTGGCCAGCGCTGTCCTACATGCTGCAGTTGTCTCAATCTCCGTCCTCATTCTCAGTCCTCACCGCGGACCAGTGCTTTCCCTTTTCCCTGGTGTGCACTCCCTTCCAGTTCATGCCTGATTTTGATTGCTCTCCAGAGCCTTCAAGTGGTTGTTTTGTGTGTGTATGTGTGTGTGTGTGTGTGTGTTTTTCACTAGAGTTTATAATTACATCTGCATCTGTAAACAGAGTTGCTCCACCGTTGACCAGAAGTTGAACTCTACCCCTGTTAAATCATTTTAGTAGTGATCTAATTTTAAGGAATGTATTTTTGGTGCTTAATTATCAGAATTTGCCTTGTCAACCACTTAGTATCCTATCCCCTTTATCCTTACTAAAAGTAGCACTAACCTAAGGTTACTGAATCTTAATATTCTAAATTTGATATTCCTGTCTCAGATATGCTAGAATTTAATGGAATTTTTCAAAGCAGTAAATGCATATCACTGATAACCTGTTTGGTGTACTTCACCTTTTCTAGGTACCTGAAAAGGTTTAAAGTGATGAAGATCAAAGTTCTGAGAAGCTGGTGCCGTCAGATTCTTAAAGGACTTCAGTTTCTTCATACTCGAACTCCACCTATTATTCACCGGGATCTGAAGTGTGACAATATCTTTATCACTGGCCCTACGGGCTCAGTTAAGATCGGAGACCTGGGTCTGGCAACCTTAAAGCGGGCTTCTTTTGCCAAGAGTGTGATAGGTATGTTTCAGATGTACCTTGCAATCTAACTGGCTTTCTGACATTCCTTTTACTTAGAAACCTGACCCTGTCAGAGCTTTTATTGCCTGAAATAAACCTTCAAAAATTCATAGCTTGAACCCAGAAAGTGATGTGGAGTTCTCTATATTTGTGTCTTTAGAATCACCTTGAAGACTAGCATTGCTTTGAAAAGTTATATGAAGAGAAGTAACGTGAACTTTGTTGACAAAACCTTATATAACTATCAACCTTATTGGGTCATTTTGTTGATATTTAGTATTATATAGTTACTTACATAACCGATGCAGTGTGTTACTTTCCCCATAGAAGAAATTGAATTTATATGTAGTTTTGTTTCTTAAAAAGTCTGTTGGATATATGTGTATTCAAAAATATCTGCCTGTAAAACTTTATTTTTAAATGTAAAAGTATGACAGACAGTACACTGTCAACTTTTTTCTTACCCGTGTTCTTTAGAAGTTAAATCTAAAACAGTTTTCAGCCTCACTACTATTTCTACACTTTGGGTTGGACAGTTCTTTGCTTTAAGGACTGGCTTGTGCATTCATTGTAAGATGACCTAGCAGTGTCCCTGGTCTCTCCTCACCAGATACCAGTAGCACACCCCTTGTTCACTTCCCCTGAGTTATTACAACCAAAAATGTCTCTAGACGTTGCTAGATGTCCCCTGTGGGGCAAATCACACCCTGGTGAGAATCTCTGGTTTACAGAACAAGGCTGTCCTTTCTAGTCTTTAACTGTAAGTTAGAGAGTTGCAACTTGAAAAATAATTTAATGCTTATTACTTTGACTAACCCTCTTGAAGAGGGTATGACAGTTTGAAAACTTGAAATCTTCACGAACACTCTACTCTCCCCAAGAGGTGACAAGGACAATAACAAGAAAACCATTCATTTTTAAGTGAGCTAGAATCCTGTGTTTTAATAAGAAAAGCATAGAACACCAGTAATTTGCACATCCTTATACAGTGATGTTCTCCTTGGGAAAAGTGTTATTTAAAGCTGAATTTCCATTTTGCCTTCCCTACAAGAAACATTTCGTTGTCTTTTTGGCATCTTAAAAAATCTCCAGCCCAAGAGAGTTTTTTGCCCCCTTCTTTCTTTTTTGTTTTAACTGCAGTGTGCAAGCCTGTTCTTAGCGATGTCCTGTCATTTGAGGTGTCTGGACTTGATTCCTTTGGAAACAGTGGGACCTCGTGTGTAGGAGCACACAGCCTGTCCATAGTTCAGTCTGGGAGCTCAAGCACACAGTGAACTGAGTGTGCGTGTCTGCAGGCTGCTCTTGCTGCACTCTTGTCTCTGGGCGGCCTGGGCACTGCGGGTCAGGTGGACGTGTGTGAGGGGACGGGCTCTGGTGAGCGGCCTGTACAGAACATCAGCCTTTTTACTGCAAGGCCGCCTTAGAAGTGAAACTGATCAGATGGTGCCTTAATGGCAAGAGACTAGCTACAAATGTTAACCTTACAGCTGCCAAACAGCAGGGGGCAGACGAGGGTTTTGATCTTTTTTAACCCTTCGGCCTGTCTCACATGTAGTTACTGTTATACCTGCTTTATTCCTTGCTAGTTGCTTACCTTTTCCTTCCATCCGTTTTCAGCATGAGTTATATTGGTTTATCTTTTATGCAAGGCTCCGTTTTGACATTGTATAACAGTAATCCATTTGAAAAATAATAACACTTGACCCTGTTCCAGTTTTTCGTAAAGGACTTGCAGTGAAAGATCTGTAACATATTTGATGGAACAGACTAAGATTTCTTTCCTCTCCCCCCACCACCTACCTACTTTTCTTCTTTCATTCCCATTTTCTCTCTCTCTCTCTCTCTCTCTCCCCCCTCCTTCCCTCTTTTCCTCCTCCCACTTTCTTCTCACAGGCCAACTCCTCTTCTGCTCCAACCACCTTCCCTCCCTTCCGATGAGTAATGTCTGCAGCTTCTCGCGTTGAGTCTGAATCATTCTTTTAATTTAAGGTACCCCAGAGTTCATGGCCCCTGAGATGTATGAAGAGAAATATGATGAATCCGTTGATGTTTATGCTTTTGGGATGTGCATGCTTGAGATGGCCACGTCTGAATACCCTTACTCAGAGTGCCAAAATGCTGCCCAGATCTACCGTCGAGTGACAAGTGTAAGTCTTCTCCTAACTGGTGATCTTAGGTCATGTCTAAGAAGTTGGGCAACATCAAACCATGCAGAAGGAAACAGTGGTAGAAGGCATCACCTCTCATCTGTCTTGTGTGTGTGTCTCTCTCTCTTCTGATAAGAACACTGGTCAGATTGCGTTGAGTGTCCATGCCACTCCAGGTTGACCTCATCCTGAATAATACATGCAGTGTTCCTGTTTCCAAATAAGGTTCCATTCTGAGATGCCGAGAGTTAGAACTGTGACGTATCTTTTGAGGGGGGACACAGTTCAACCCATAACAGTTCATGAGTTCCCCCAACAAACATTTAAGTCTCTGTTATGTTCCAGGCTTCTTCCTAGATCCTAGGTATCAAATAGTATTGTTAATTAACAAACCTCTGTGTCTCAAGAGCTTATTACTATACAAAGGGGAACAAACAAGTAAACCGGACAGTTAGTTACCATAGGGTATAAAAGCAGTTATTCTTGGGACAGTGCTTAACAGATGCCTGATCGTTGACTACATGTTTACAGTATTGTGTTTGTAGCACAGTATATGGCACATTGTAGGCACTCAGTGATGTTTTGAAGAATAAATGATTCAGTTAAAGGAATCCCAAATATAAGTTAAATACTGTGTAAGTTTGGGAGACTTGAATTACCCTGCAAAATAAGGTCACCTCTGAAATACTAAAAATTATCATATTAAAATGAAATTGAATAGTAGCAAGTAGAAACTGATACACTTTGTATGTGTACATATGCAATACGTTTTGTACGATAGGAAAAACTGGTACAAATAGAACAGAAAATAATAACTTTAATAGTAGAAAGAGTCAAAATTCCAGGACTAGAAAGTCATTTGAAAAGTCATTTGTTCACATGCTCTTCCATCAGTTCTCAAATCACTGTTTGGATCTTTGCTTTGCAAAGTGCAGTCCCTACAACCAGCAGAGTTGGCATCCTAGCACACCTTGTTAAAAATGCAAAATTCTGACCTCATCCCAGACGGATTGAGTCAAAACCAGCATTTTGCAGGATCCAAAGATGATTCACGTGTACATGAAGTTTAAGAAGGGGGAGCTGGAACACTGATCACCTCAGCTCCCTTTCAGTTCTATATGCCTTATTTTTGGTTAAATAAATTAAAAGTAGGCTAAGTAATGTAACACCAAACATTATTTAGATAAATTTTCCTTCCATCATTTATGGAACCTTTTTACTAGCAATGTAAGTAACCAAAGTGACTTAGAGATTTAGCCCTATTTTACTGCATTTTTTCTGCCTTACTCAAGGAGTTGTTTTTGAAAAAAGCAAAATAGTAAGTCAAGGTATAGAAAATATGGAGTAAAAAGCTTGAGGAGTGAATTCATTGGGAACTGTATTAAAATCCTGGGTTTCTAAGGGCACCACAGGCACTCACTTGCTCTTTATTTTTTTCTCTCAGCTGTGAAAATTTAGTTCTGTATTGTCTACAATCCATTATTCTGTCCTGTCAATTATTATATTTGGGAAATGCTGTCTTGATTTCACTGACGTCCATCCCCATATTCTGGCTTCCAATGAAGAATGAAAAGGGCTGTGTCCTTTTTAAATCTTTTAATTTTTCTAAGGTTTTGGGTGCTGAGACCAATGTGTGGGCGATTTAAGTAAGTACCTAGATTATACAATAATTTAGTAATTATATAAGCAATAGTGATGACTCTATTGAAACGCACCCTGAAGTACAGTGCTTTCTTTTAAGTTTGCTTTGGTTGTAAATTTAACTAGTATTTTAAAAGTATATGTCAGCATTAGTCTGCCAAATGACTGCACATTTATTAAGGAGGCATGTTTGAGTATCCATTGAGCGGTGGGGCGATCATCAGACTCCCTCATGCAGACTGCCCTCTGCCACTCCGGATTCCTGGTCTCCACCCAGACCTGCACATCCCGTGTTAGTAGTCAGTGAACCGCCCCCTCCTAAACATGCAGGGCCTTCTGTGGGTTTGGCGTTGTCTTAGAAATGGGATACAAAGAAGAGTGTGTCACAGCTCTGGATTACCTTTTTTAGATCTGAAGGTCACAGAACGCTAGTCAGTTGAACCATGAGCTCTAGTTCTTAGTTTTCTTTTGAATTAAACAATTATTCACTTATTTAACAGTGATTAATTAAGTATCTTCTACGTGCCAGTTTAGGGTTACAGCAGCGAACCAGATATATGCTTCAGTGTTCTTTCAGGGAGGGGAACATTGAGGTAGTAATTACAATAAAGCACGTGGATTTTTATAGACATGATGAAGTAGGGGATGTTGATGTCCTTGAGAGCTTCAAAGACAGTATTCCTGAGAAAGTATGTTTAGACTGAGAACTTAGTTGACCTTTGACAGGGATGCTAAGTAAATCTGTGTGAGGAATGAGCCAGTAAGTAGCCTCAGTCTTCTGGCACTCTACCAGAAATATTCTAGAATTCCCATCCCACCCCCCGGTTTCTTGGAGAAAGTCATGCCAGTATTATTCCCTCTTCAGTGTTCTTCTCATACTCAACCTCTCATAGTAATACTGATGTCAACCCCCCCCCCCCCCGCGCCTGTAGAACTGAGCCTCTGGAGGACAGGTGTCTTCCCCCTCTGTAGATCAGTTCACTACTACATGTCTGCGCCTTGCAGTAGTGCAACTGCCATGTAAATAGCAGGCGATAGTGGTGTAAATATGAGCAAATGTACACCCTGTGTGCCAGACACTGCATTAAACACTTTGCACATGTTTCATACATAATTTAGTTCTTCCAACAGCTTTGGCAGGGGGCGGTTTGCTGTTACTGTTATCAACACTTCATAGCTAGGTAGTGTGAAGCCCAGGATGGGCAGCCCGTGGCTACATAAGAGTTATTTGTTGTTCTCTTATTCTGGTCCCAGGTCCCCCTGCTCATGTCAGAATGCTATATTGAATCCATAAATGTTTGTTACAGCGTCAGTCTGTCCTGAGGGGTAAATGTAGATGGGTTTAATGATTACATTCTCTGGTACATTGATAATAAACTGTTGTGTGTCATTGTTCTGTACATGTATTTCTTTCAGGTCTCTACTTTAAGTGTTCCTTGCTCAGAGAGGCCTTCCCCGCCCATCCATCTAAAACAGTCTTAAGTGTGCACACACCCTTACTTATGGTTTTATTTCCTTCGTGGCTTTTATCACAGCTTTACAGTATTTATCTAAAGCCCCAATCAGAATATAAATTTTGTGGGTCGTTCGTTTTATCTGACTTGTTCTTGGCTGTATTCCTAGTGCTTGGAGACTGGCAGGTAACAGGCACTCAGTCAGTATTTGTGAAATGAATACATAAACATAGAACTGTAGGGAGTGAAACACAATTTTATGTTGCCTGGGGAGTAAATGGGCTCTGGAGTTGGGTCTCTTTGAGTTCAAATCCCAGCGCTGTCATTTCCTGTCTTGTGTACCTGGGGCAAGTTAATTAACTTCTCTGAGCCTAAACTGTTACGGAGGTCACATGGGAAACATGCCTACCATGCAGTGAGCAGTCAGTACTTACTAGGCACTGCCACTGTTGACACTAACGTCATTATGGCATGCTTCGTAGTGAGATAAGTTGTCTCTTGTTCTGTTCTTCTATCTAGTGATGTTCAACAATCAGCAGTGATTAAAATGTGTTTAATGAACTTAAAATAAAGGAAAGTTTTAAATGTGCACGCATGAGCTAACATTTATTTATAATCTTGTTTCTTGCCAGTCACCTTGCAAAGTGCTTTACATATGCTATCTTATTTTAATCTTTTATATTCTGGTAAGTAAATATCTTCATTTCACAGGTGAGAAAATAGGTTCAGAGGTTAAGCATTTTGCTCAAGGACATGAAGGAAAAATAATAATAATAATAAAATCAGAAATCAAATGTCTCTAACATAACACTAATACAAACCTTAAATTTTTTTCCCTCTGCTTGTTTTTGTTTAACTTGTTTTCCTCTAGACCTCCAGGGGAAACAAATCTGCGAGTAAAGAATTTAGAGTACATGGGTAGCATAAGTTGAAGACTCATATCACAGGTTTGAGCCCCTTTATAAAGGGTTCGTGATCCCTGTTTAGAGGAGAAAAGCTTAAGTTATCTTGAAAATTTCTGCCATTGGTAATGAGAAGTTCCAAATAAGAGTCCTCGTGTACTTAGCACAACTTTTGTCTGCTATTAGAAGGACAGAAACCACAGTAAGCAGTGACGTCAGTCTGTTCTGCGGAGGATAGTGCACTTGAGGCTGGAGCAGTACACGGGCTCCCCTGTATCCAGGGGGTAATGAGCCTTGGAGAATAATGAGGTCAGCTAATTTCCTTGGACAGAGCTGGTTGGATTTGGTAGGAAGTTTGAAGAGGCTTGTTTTCCAATGGGGTCATAAAGTATGTTCAAATTCCTGTAAACTAATGGTTCATACCAGTAAGAATCTGGCTGAATCCAGCCTCATAACAACCAAGTTAGAAATAATGGGGATTTTTAATTACTTTGTTTGTGTAATTTGACTTTGTCACTGATTGCTTTAGCCTTTGGATTGCAAGGCTTGAACATTCTGTCTGGGAAAAACAGAATTAAAGCAGTTGGGGTGAAATTCCTTTTGGTTTTTATGTAACTGATTGCAATTCACCCTAGTTTTTTACAGAAACAAGTGAAGCTGATTCCTGATTAGATAGGGTTTGAAAAGTTGAGGAAAACTTTGTATTTTTTTTCTTTAGCAGCTGGAATTTTTTTGTGATATCCCAGAGTTCTAAATTCACTGCAGTTAGCTGAAATGATTCCTTTATAAATTTTATTCTCTTTCCATCCAATGAATGTGAATTATACATGTAAGAGAAAACTTTGTGCACCAGGGTGTGTTAGGGACATTTTGCATGATTGTCAAAGTCATTCTAGTACTCTATTGTGATTTGATTAATATCAAAGTTTCTTAATCTTAATCAGGCCATCAGTCTTAAACCAGACAGTTCTGGGTATCATTTTCAATGTTTTAAGTGCTAAAGAAAAATTGTGAAATCTTTATTTTAGAATTTCTCAGAAAAGCTTATCCCAAATGAACGTTGATCTATAACTCACAAAACATTAGACTACAGAATAAAAACTGACAGTATATAGAGAGATGGTTTCTACTATATTTAAATAAATTATAGCAGCTTTCATTTCTTGATACCTTGTAAATAATTTATATGCTGGGAGATTCAGACAGATATTTTGTAATTGGTGCCTTCTCAATATAGATGATTTGAAGTACACCTTGAGAGAAGTGTTTGGACTCACCTGACTGAAAATGGGGGCAGTAGAAAGAGTATTCTTGTGAAAATGTGCACTGAGAGTTCAGTGAACAAGTAACCAGTTGACTGGAGTTGTCTGAGGGAGATAGAAGTAGAGAAGCAGGTGGAAGTTTGGCTGTGAGGGCTTTTCACCCCAGAGGAAGGAGATTAAAAAGCACTGAAACATGGACCAGAAGTAACGTTGAACTAGACATTGTTGAACCTGGATTCTAGTTCTTGCTTTACTGTTGACTAGGCCCTTACCCACTGGAATGTGCACTCTTTTATTCTAGGTGCTGAAGATAATGCGGTTTATCTAGCAGATGTCTGATAGGTACTAGACTAGACGCCTCAGAGATGTGAGTTGAAATAATTCTAACTTTGACATGGCATTGATCTCTCTGGCCTATAGTTGTCTCATTTGAACAAGTTGGGACTCTAACTCAGATTCTTTCTAGATCTGTGATCCTACGGCCATCTTGTAGATGTGGAGAACTACTAACCACAATGTGATACAAGTTAAATGATATCAGATGATTAGAAATGGTTAAATTTCAGATGATTAGATGAAGCCAGATGATTGAGCCAGGCACAGTGTAAAATACAAATTGGAAAGAGCAGAAACAGTGAGGTCCATCTTAAGTTGGTCTGCACTTAAAGAGGACCCTGGACTTTGATGGTCACAATTGTTATGCCGAAGAAGCAGTGATTTTGAGAGGCAGCAAAGAAGCCAGTTTAAAAAACTTACGTTGTCTGACCAGAGATCTTTGGCTGTTGGAGGGGCGGTAGGAATACTGGCAGCAGAACTATTTACTGGCTGTTTAAACATTTCTCTTTGTTTAAAGAGCTCATAGAGAATAATAGTACTAAATGCTGTGGGAGAAGCAGCATCCAAGAATGACAGCTGTTTCTATCTGGATCATGGAAGTGATGATGGTACTATTGAAAGAAATGGAGGAAATCCAGAGAAAGGCACTGACTTTAAGAGGAAGAGGAATTAGAGGTTAGACATGTCGACTGTTACTGTATGTGAATGGTATTTTTATTGTATATATTGGAAATTATTTTGGTCTTCATAGATCTAGATAATTGTGCGTACATTATACTTCTGTCCAAAAAAAGCTACGTCATTTTTGGTTTTGCTTGTTGCACAGTAAAGTTTAAAAACCTACTCATATATTTATATCTGATGAACCCATGAGGCAGCGAACATGGTGTCTGTTGTCTAGCTCTTTCGTTTTCATTTAGCTAAGCATAGTCCTAAGCAGGCTTGCTCAAACACCAAAGTTAAAGGTAATGGTGGACTACATTGCTGTATTTCTGACCAATACCTGGCATCCTAGACTACTTACTTAGTGGTGATGAACTGTGTTGAGCCAGAGATCAGTGGCAACTACTCTGAGATAGCTTGTTGGGATTAATAGTCATCTCTGGTCCTTAGAGTAGAAGTGTCCCTACCAAACAGCTTCCAAGCCCTTACCTTATGCTACTGTTACTGAGTAATTGAAGCCTTCATACCCACTGTCTTGATGGGGATTCAGGCTTAGCAGATTACAAGGGGTAGCACTTTGTTCTGTTATCCATCATAACAGTACAGTAAACAGTGCTTTTTCTACCATCTTTGTTAATGTCATGAAGAAAAACCCTTCCTTAATCACTAAGATCAAAGCAGTAGTCATTTGGGTCCATGAGATCCTCCTGGCAAATGGAAATGCCTTTAGTTAGATATGCATATTGAGGCTTTTAATAATAGGAGGGAAGGGAGAAGAATAAGTTCTTATCACGTCTGTGTACCTAATCACAGCTGTTTAATTTTTTTAATGTATTACTAGGGAGTGGTAAGGCAGTTTACCTTAATGTCACCACTTTTAAAATTAGGTAAACAGAGGAACTGTTACACTCACTTTTCAAGTAAATTTAAGTAATATGGTCCAGGTCACACAGACTTGGTATATGAGAGGTTGAACTGGGAACCCAGCTCTAGTGTTGAGACTTCCTTGTTCAGTGTTCTTTTGGCTACGTGTTCTGAGCTTACATGGCACCCACCCCTACCCCCCAGGGTTGGCAGTTTATGTTTTAAAAAACAATGCCCCAGTTGTCCTATTTTCTTGTCCATCGTTTTTCTACATTTTGGTCATTGAATTCAGTCCCCATTTTCTTTTAAAAGCGTAGTTTTAATACGATTAAAGGGAAGGGAGTGTTTTGATGAACAGATTTCTAGTGCAAGTTTTGATGTCGAGGGGGCAGAACCTGTAGACATCATGGGCGGAGCTTTGAGCAGGTAAAAATCTCATCCTGCTTGTCTAGGGCTCTATTGCTGCTGGAGGAGAAGCAGGAGGAACAGTAGCAGAATAGTTTCCGTGCTGTTCAGCATGTAGCTTTGTTTAAAGGGTCCATCTAGAACAAGCAGACTGCTGGCTGAGCAGAGCAAATCCATGTCTGAGAGTTGGGGAGGCACGGCTAGTGTTAAACAAGAAACCAGACTTCAGCCTGCTCTTGATGTCCGCCTTGCTTGTGCTGTGGGCTAATTTACATCTTACCCATTTCTCCCCATTTTCCTCTAACTGTAACAAGTCTGTTTTGCCTTTTCTGATGGATTTTACAAAGAAAGATTTTTGCTCAGTGTTTGTCATTATAAATTCTCATTGCTGCTGCTGCCCTCAAAAGGATTGTGTAAATGAGGTAGGTAAGAATTTCTAGTATATGCAAAAAGTATGTTGTAGCCATTTGGTGATAGGTGTGGAAAGTTCCAGTTAAAAGTATTGAGATTGTTTTCTTCATAGTGCTTTTTAAACTATTTTAGTTCAGTTTTGTAGTTTGGTTAACTTATACAGCATTTTGTGTGAGGAGGAAGGGGGCTCTTCTCAATTCTGAAGGGTTAGGAAAAGTTTTCCTTTTATGAAAGTATAAATGTTACTCTAGCACATTTGAAACTTAAGCTTTCAAGAAGCAAGTGCTGACAATTTTTAAAAGCTAGAAGATTGAATCAGAGAATACTATATTATGACTCAACTTTTGTTTTTATTATGAGTCACTTTTTTCCCTAGCAGGTTATGTTGGCAAACCAGAAGTTATATACAGTTGGCAGAAGAACTGAGTCTATAAAATGCATGTATGTTTTTGGTTTTTCTTAGTTTAAATCAAGCAACATTTTATAAATATTTATATCCAACTTTTGATGTGCCCATTGGTGGAGGGCACAATTGTTGGGTTGTTGTTTTTTGTTTTGTTTTTTGTTTTGGGTTTTTTTGTGTACTCCATTTAAGATTGCACAAAAGTTGCCTTTTTTTTGTTTGTTTTAAGAGAATAGATACAAGTTTATGTAACCCCTAAAGTTTCTTACATGGATATACATTAGCTGTTCAGGAGGTATTTTTGTTTAATGCAGAGAAACATGCTACTGTCCCATGTCAAAAAGCATAATATGGCACTGCTGCCTAAAGAGAAGCCCTGTGAATTACAGCGGTAATTAAGCAAGAATGTTCCTAGAGCTGGTAGGTTGCTCGCTCTGAAAGGATGGAGAGAGAGGGTATGTGCCTATGACTTAATTTTTCTTCTTTGTGAAACATTAGCCCAATTTATCTTCCTTAGTGCTCTTTTCTGTTTGTGTTTTTGAACCTCGTTCAGAACAGGTGAACAAAACTTTGCTTCTGCTGGTTGAAACAGGACTAGAATAGGACTGCGTGGGGCTGAATCAGGGGAGCATAGAAAAGAGGTGATGTTTGGAAGATTTTAAGGCTCTAAGTTGATCATCTTTGTTGAAATACATGAACTAAAAAGGAAAAAGGATGAAATACTGTCATTAAAACATTTTCTCATCATTACTTTCTTCTGTCTGATGCTTAAAATCATGTTTTAGAATAATCTTAAGCCAGCTTTCTAATTAAAAAAAAAGTATCAGTTATGAAATAAAGTTCTCTTACCTCTTAAGACCAAGAAGCCTACGAGTTTGATGAGTACTGTGTATCAAAACCTGTACTTATGTATTTTAAGCAGCTTTGTGTCATGTGTCCCAGATGACTTTTCTGTAGGTCACTTTCAGAGTCAGTGAGCCTTCATACTCATTTCTCCTTTCTTTTTTGGATCATTTTTAACATAGAGTCCCCATACATTCTTGCTTCTCAAATGATTCATAAGAACTCTGAGAGATATTTTGATAATCCCGGCTTCTTGATGGTTGCTGAAATTCCTTCTACTTTTTTTTATCTAAATGGGTAATCTTTTAATACCAGCTGCTGGACTGGTAAGGTGTTTCTCCATTCTCTTGGCTGTCTTGGCACCTGCCACATTTTTTAAGGCAGCAGTGGCATCTGAATATGTTGTATAGCGTTGGTACAGAATTTTCTATGCCTAAATCTTGGCTGTGCTTTGAGAAAGCAGCTGAACCGAGTAGAATCAAGGTGTTACACTTGCATGACCTTGTATCTCATTTGTTCAACTGAGATTTCTATTTATAAAAAGGAATTCTTGTTTGTAAAATTATAAATGTATATATGTTTGCATGGGGAGGATATTAAGAAGAGGACTTTTTATTTTTAAAGATAACCTTTCATCTTTGAAAGCAGATTGACTGTGTATCTTGGTGAACATTTTTCCAAGAGAATTCTTCACTTCCTTTTAACTCTGTTTATTATCTTTAGTGAGTGCCTTTGAAGTCAAAGGTGGCCTTAGGTCAGCAAACTAAATAATTTAAAGAGCTTTCAACCTAGAGACCACATTTGATTCTAGTTCCTGTACATATAGTTGGACAGACAGCTATCGCCACATTCTAGACAGAGAATCTGAAGCTCAGAGCTGCTTCTCCTTGTCCAGTTCACACTGAATTCAAGTCTCCTGTTTAATCTTTCATCTTTTCAGTATGCCTGTGCTAAATTGAGGCAGAAGAGTCTTATAATCAGTATATGTGTGATTTATTAACTTAACATGTAGAGTTTTATTGCCAGAAGGCCAAACTACATTCCTCTAAAATGTATGTGTTTATGGAAGTAGGAACATTTTTTTCTAAACATATTCTATAGCCTCTTTAACCACTTACCTGTAGTATTTGGAATGTCTTTGCATGCAAAGGCCAGTTATGTACTGGTGTTCTATTTTACCAAAGAACAGTCTTTCAGATAACTTTCTGCCGATAGTGAATGTTCTCTAAACTTAATATACAGTATTTTGGATTGTTCTTCCTGTTGTATTCATAAATAGTATCTTGAAGTTTGCTTTTATACACTTTTACATGTTTATTGTAGAAAATTAAAAACATATAAAACAAAATCTCCAGTGTTTCTACTACCAGAAAACTTTCAGTAAGCATCATTCTTTTTTTCCCTTTAAAACAGGTCCTATTTTCTTTTAGCCTGAGTTTAAAATACTGTACCAGCTTGCTCACTTAAAGCAGCTTTTTGCTTCAGCAGCATTTACTTTCTTGTTCTCATTAGAATGGTTATGTGAAGGCAAAGACCAGTTGGGAAAACTTCGCTGGACTTTGAAAAATAAGAAGAGTGAAGAAAATACAAACAGTGATCTTTGCGGTCGTTACTCAGAAACAAAGCCATTTGATGTATTTTACCGTAACCCGTGAGAGATTACAAACACTTCTGTGATTTATCAAATTATGTCACTAATAGTGTTTTAATGTATATTGCCCTGAAACAGTAGTTGCTTAGAATTTATACGTATTCTAGCTTTTCTAGTCCCCTTCCCCTGTGTTTTATGTGATTATAGACTTAGAGTGCAGCTTGGCAGTGTGTCAGTGTAGCTGCTTGTTCGAGTGGTTACTTAGATGGGGTGAGAATAATGAGATGCCTTTCTTCACACCACCTCTCAGACAGGAGTATTTTGTTAGTCTTCTATCTTATACATACTTCCCACATTTTGCTTAAATTTTATTTGCAGAGAATTTACACTTCGTGAAGATTCTGAAGTACTACTGTGATGCTGTTTAGTAGTGCATATAATAGTGACACTGAATTTTCTTTTGAAATTAATTGGAAGAGTTGTCTTTCACATGGGTCTGAAATACTGCTTGTCATTTTATGTTTCCTGTGTACAAGACAGTTTGCTCTTTAGTTATCATGCCACACCAAGCCAAATTCCTAACTCCTTCTGTACTTGAGTTGGTTCAAGAGTACTGCAATCATAGAATACCTGCCAAATGAGCATGTGCATTCATGCCCGCACATGGACTCACTGTTCAAAAGAGTTAGGTGTTGTGTTGATTAATGTGTTGGGGAACAAAGCTGAACAGAAGATCTTTTAACCAATTAGAACATTTGGCCTACCTTTTAGCCAATAACTTCCTTTCTCTGAAACACAGCAGAAGATGTTAACAATAGCTTAAATTTCTCACTAGCTGTATATAGAGGCCATGGAAGTAAGTGACTCTACTGTCTAATTATTCTCTGTTATCTTGTGGGGGCTAAATTGCCACTACCCAACTCTGACCCTGCGTAGACTAGCTCCTGCAGGCAAATCAGAAAAAAGCTGGAATGGTAAGAAGGCAATCTGGTAAAACCGTCGGAGGCAAGTGAAAATCAGAGCTTAAAGTCCCTGCCTTCATTAATGTGTTTGTGTCGCTATTTTTATAATTTTAGGGGGTAAAGCCAGCCAGTTTTGACAAAGTAGCAATTCCTGAAGTGAAAGAAATTATTGAAGGATGCATACGACAAAACAAAGATGAAAGGTAAGTTGCCTCTTTTGATCTGGGTTTTGCTTAAACAAAAACTTAAAATGTAACGTGCTCTAAATAAAACACTCAATCTACAGTGTATTAATACTTCACGTGTGATCAGTTTATCCGTTTACGTCACGTAGTATCTTTAAAAGTAGAGTTCTGCCCATTGAAGACAGTGTTCAGACTTGATACACTGAAATGTTGTAAACATGTGGTTTTGTTGAGTTTAAGTAAACCAGAACCACCATAAACATAGTGCGTTCAGTAAGAACTGCTTAGTTGTAGCATCAGAATAATCTGTAAAACTCAGTAGGGTTCTGTCTTTATTCAGCAAATCTGCTCTTGGTCCTTGACCCGTTCATTGAGTTCTGAAGATGAGACAAAACATTGGCTCTTTAAAATCAGCTCAGCTAGGCAGTTTTATGCCAGAATTGAAGAAGAGCAAAGTGTCGAAACTCCTTTGAATAAAAAGAGACGACTTCGCCCAGAGCTTGGGAGGAGATCTGGCTTAGTCGTTTGTGCTAACAGAGGACTTTTCTCAGAGAGTGGCAAGTACCTGATCTGCCATATAGCTGATTCACCACCCGTTAGGCAGGGCAAAGATCCAGTGTCTGTTTTTGGAAAGTAATCTTTCCCCCCCTCACCCAACAAAGAAGAAAAAGTAGACCAGCCAGTACAGACACAAATTGTAAGTTGAGCATAATCTACCTCTTGAAGAATGCATGTGATCAGGTGTATCAGCCAAACTAAAGAATTCCATATCTCGCTTCTCCAGTCTCATTTTTCTTTTTATAACTTCGTTATTTGGAAGAGCTTAACATTATGATCTTTAGTTTTTTTTAGTATGGGTTTCTATTTTTATGTATACTGATTGAAAAGGAGAGTACTTAGTCTCTTTAAGAACTTTTTTTTTTATTATAAACAAAGGAATATTTGTTTTCAGCCTTAGAACATGTTGCTCTTGTTTCTTTTCTGGGTGGAACAGTCTACTAGATTACTGGTATTTTGAGACCATTTATCTAGAGAAAATTGTTCCACAGTCAGACTTCTTGCCTAGTATACAAGTTGTTGAACAAGGAATTGAGAGGTTTTATTGGAGTAAATAAAGTTTGCTGTATTAGAAGGTAATGCACTAGAAATAAAAAGATTTATTTTTGAGTTTTGATTCCACCATTTATGACTTTTATAACTATGAGCAAGATCGTCAATCTCTGAGGATCCATTTCCTAATTATCAGGAAATGATTTCTCATTGGATGTTGGTCAAGGATCAGATGAGATTGTACATAGGAGGAATTTTTGTTCACTGTAATTGCTACTTAAACAATTATATGGTATTTTGAAGCTATGTTATTCTGTATGTATTAATTGCTATTACTAGTACAGTGTTAACTAATACAAGATTAGCTCAGTAGATTTAAAAGTACCACTTTCTGCTTTTATTTGTAAATGAGATTGTTCTGATGTTCTGTCAGCTGAGTAAAACTATAATCATTATGAAATGGAACAATGTAGGAATGACTTAGAAAATTTCCCTTTTCTCTTTTCACGGTCTGTTTTCATTAGTCCAAACATAACAACAATCAGCTATACTTGAAAAGTATCTCTTAAATCTAATGGCATTTTGTTCTGTTTTTGTTTTTTTCCCTCTCTTTGGAAGATATTCTATCAAAGACCTTTTGAACCATGCCTTCTTCCAGGAGGAAACAGGGGTACGGGTAGAATTAGCAGAAGAAGATGATGGAGAAAAGATAGCCATTAAATTATGGCTACGTATTGAAGACATTAAGAAGTTGAAGGGGAAATACAAAGACAATGAAGCTATTGAGTTTTCCTTTGACCTGGAGAGAGATGTGCCAGAAGATGTTGCTCAGGAAATGGTAAATTAACACTAATTAGCCATTTAAAATTTGATGCAGATTTGTATACATTGATACTGTCGAGCGAAAAAGCGGTTTATGAAGCCGTGTATGGCACATCCCACTGATGTAAAGCTGTTTTGATCTGTGGCCTCAGGTGTTATGTTTGTTTTAGTAGACATATATAGACACGTTTATGTATGGGGATGGATGGGTAGACAGACAGGTAGAACTGGAATGCATTCTGAAGTAATTTTCAGAGTCCATAAAGTTGACTGACCGACTCCTAATTAGTATAAACCTGTTTAGTTAGACTGACAAGTTATGTCTTCTAAATTCTGATACAATAGCCTTTGATCAGTCATCTGGGTAAATCCTAAAAATAGATCATGCATTGTTTTTCCTTCAAAGGGAGGGAAAATAATTGACCTCAAGGTCAATTATTAGTAAGTGGCCTTTTGCAAATCATTTTTAAAGTATGTCTAAAAGATCACTTTTCAAAAGGGAAACACTTTGCCAATCGTAGGCTTCTCAAGGTGCCTGAATAGGCATTTGCTGTGCAAATGTATTCACAGACTACCTCTACTAGAGCTTATAAGAACCATTCAATAGTAGTTACTTCTGAGAAGGGGTCAGGTATAAGAGAGGTGCTTATTTTTGTTAGTTTTTTACACTGTTTGAGGTTTGGGTTTTTTTTAACCTTCATATATTTATCTGGGAAAGTGGTTGTCTAGTGAAAGGAAGTAAAAGCAACGCAAGTTACTATGGTTTGTAAAATTTTTGTTTGTTTGGGGAGGGGTAGCAGGTTTATTTATTGACTTTTTCATAGAGAGACTGGGGATTGAACCCAGGACTTTGTGCATGCGAGGCACCCACTCTACCACTGAGCTACACCCTCCCTGCAACGCAGGTTAATATTGATGGTTACGTATGAGGGGGAATTAGAACAGATACAATAGAATGAGCCTTTTGGTTTAAAAACTTGGATGTTTAAGCTCCCCGTTGTTTTGTTGTTATAATTAGTGAAGGTACAGCCACCCACGAGTTTCTACAAAAATAATGGCAGCCACCCCACGAATATCCACAAAAACAAACATAATGCAGACCAGGTGTTTCACAGTTTGGCTAATTAAGATCAGTCCTCAGACAGTTCTTTCTTCCCCTTCTTCTCTCCTTTCTCTCCAAGGGTGGCCTTTTAGTTTTGTGTTTGGCTTGTTATCTGCTGCTTCCTAATTCCCCGCTTTCCTGTAGGTAGAGTCTGGGTATGTCTGTGAAGGGGATCACAAGACCATGGCAAAAGCCATCAGAGACAGAGTGTCCTTGATTAAGAGGAAACGAGAGCAGCGGCAGCTGGTGCGGGAGGAGCAGGAGAAGAGGAAGCAGGAGGAGAGTAGGCTTACGCAGCAGGCCGAGCCGCCGCCAGGCGCTCCCCAGGCGGGGGTCCCGCCACCCCCCTCCACCTGCCCTGGCCTGCCTGCTGCCTCTGCCGCCTCAGCTTCTGTGTCTACACAAGTGGAGCCGGAGGAGCCGGAGGCTGATCAGCATCAGCAGCTGCAGTACCAACAACCAAGTGTATCCGTGTTATGTAAGTGTTTGCGGAAGTGGACAAGCTTGCTAATGACAGTCACAATTGACCTTTTATCTTCTTGACCATCATTTTGTGCTGGCCTCTTGGTTTTGAATTATGAATCCAACATACAAATAAGAAGTTTGAGAAGTCTACCTTTTCTTTCTGTCCTTACGTCCATGGCTAATAGAGCAAAAGGATGGGATGGTGAGGAAATGTGATTAGGATGTCAAATAATGTTACAGGCTCCAGCATCTTGGAAGTTCTGATTTGTAGACTTCTACTTTTCACAATTCCTGAAAGTAAAATATAATTCATAATGAAAAATTAACAAGGTTATCTTAGCTACTTATTATTGAACCCATTAATCTGGTTTAGCTTCTTTAGCAACACTGAATAATGTATAAACTAGAAACTAATGAGACTGCTAGTTATTAATTGAACTACCTTCTCGATACTAAGAAACCACTGGTCTCCACAGTTAAGAGTTTGGAAGCTGTGTCAAACTTCAGGCTGGCCAACAACATTCTATTTTATTTCCCTTGTTCTTCCAGTGGTAAGATCCTGTGTTAGCCAAGGGATTTTTTTTTAAAGACAGAGCTTTTTTCTACATGGATCCCTCATTTAAACATACAAATCTACTTAGTAAAATTAGTGTTCATTTTTTATTTAGTTCAGGTCTGTGTAAAGAAAAAGCTCATTAACCTTAAAATCAAGAGTTTGTGATGGGAAAATGTGAACCTCCTTTTTGTGATTTGTCTCTCTGTCTTTTCTTTTGGCAATTTATTTCTCTTTCAGCTGACGGGACGGTTGACAGTGGTCAGGGATCTTCTGTCTTCACAGAATCTCGAGTGAGCAGCCAACAGACAGTCTCCTATGGTTCCCAGCATGAGCAGGCACATTCTACTGGCGCACTCCCGGGGCACACGGCGTCTGTTGTCCCGGCACAGGCTCAGCCTCATGGGGTATATCCGCCCTCGAGTATGGTGAGTGACTACATAAGAGAGTGTAAGCCTGTAATGAGAATCAGTAACTAATGTGTTTGGTTCAGACTTTTCTGCTAAACTAGTAATAGCATGAATCTGAAGTATAAAAATACAAATGGTGATGCTAAAGGAAGTCAGTTTATTACAGGGTGTAATTGGAGTAGTTCAGGCAGGGTGGGAGATGTATGCTAATATGTGAAGAAACTATTTACAAGATTTAAACTAATCTGCATTTGATTAAAGATAATGCTCTCTTTAGCATTTATGAGTTGAAACTGTTCAGAGCAGCATAAGTTGGACATACAAATGGTTTGGGGGTGGGGCCAAGGAGAGTTTTGCAGAAATTACTTATTAAAAGAGTTACTAAGTGTTTTCTATAAGATGTCTTACTGTATAAAACACAGGTAAGACCTTCACACCATTGCAGAATGCTGCATGTGAGTGCTCTGGAGTGAGGACCCCTGTATTTGTATATGACCGTTGAATTTAGCGCTTGTGTTGAGCTCATCATCAGTTGCTATGCGTGTTCTTGCCTTAAAGTCTGTGTTGGACACGAGTTCCTTCCCTGGTACGTGTTCATTTGCTTTTTCCCTGTATTTGGTATCTGTTTTATGATGGATTTATTTTCAGAATCAGTTTATTGAAATTATTTCCTGTAATACTTCATACATTTATATATATGCAAATGTATACACATACACACACACACGTGTTATTACCCATGCTTTGCATTAACCAGTCTTGCTTCTCAGTTAAAGAATGTTCAGATAGACCATTAGACAATAGCACATTTCTTTTGCTAACACTCCATGAAGTCTTCAAGGGTAAATAAGATGCATTGTCTGCCTCAGGAAGGAACTGAGAACAACTGGTCACTGTTCAGCTCTTGTCTCGTGAGATCTTTAAGCAGGTAGATTTTCCATCCTTCTCAGAAAGCTTTTAATCTGGATTTTGTGAAACTGTTTTTCTTTGCTGAATGAAATCTCTCTTTCTCTGGTAAGGAAACACTTCTCCTTTTTCTGGTCTCTTATCCTGCGGCTTGGAGTAAAAGGTGTTTGCTTGTTTCATGGTCTGTTGATCAGTCCTGCGCTGGCCGGGTCTCAAGATGAATGGCCATAGTAACACAAAGAAAACTCCCAGTGTACTAATGTTCTAACAGTCTACCTCTCTGATCTTTAAGTAGGTAGAGTAGAAGAGCTTTCTACAGACTGTACAGGTATATTTCTGTAATCTGACAGTATTTGTCAGCATTTCTTGTCAGTTAGAAACTGACAGTGGCGCTAACTGACTTCTTCCAAGTTGTCTTTTTTTTTTTAACTGTTTTAAATTTCTTGGCTTCCCTCATCACAGGGTTATGAATTTCAGATCTCTGTTTTAGAAAAGGAAATGAAATGATCATTTATGAAGATGTTAAATATTTGAGCCACAAATAGGCTACATTTATTGATGCTCTAAAAGCAGACTGTTAATGAAATGATAGTCTTGCCTTTTAATGACAATACTCTATGAAGGTATCATGAAAAGCTGTTGAATACTGAGGATTTAAGAAAAAACTTTATAATTATTTTCTTACTACAGAAAGAATTTACTGCGGCTTACAGTAGTATATCACTTACAAGTGGAATAAAAAGAAAAAGAACGGGTGGAGAAAAGTGAAAATGTAGTTAGTTACATGGTTTACTGTCTAAAAGGAAATAACAGACTTGCTAGGACAGCCTTGTAGCATTTGATGGGCTGCTTTGTAGCTGTGTTAAACCTTTATGTTCAGGTGCTTCAGACTTTCAG
Source organism: Vicugna pacos (assembly GCF_048564905.1). Lineage (NCBI taxonomy): Eukaryota > Metazoa > Chordata > Mammalia > Artiodactyla > Camelidae > Vicugna > Vicugna pacos. The sequence continues at coordinate 20,901,994 of NC_133020.1, forward strand.
AACTTTGTAAACCAAAGTTGAACCTCTCATGTGCTTGAAAAAAATTTAAAGTTATTTTTTAGAGAGTCACATTTGAGATATCTTTCCATTGACTACTTTGGTAAGAATACAGTCTTTCCTGTATCTATTGTGAGTTACCTATAGAAAGCTAATGCTTTTCCTAGTAGGAAATGACTTTTTACCTTTACAGATAAAGATAGGCAAGGGAAATAAAATACTGTGAGCCAACACCTTTTTTTTAGTGTAATGCCTTCTAAAATAAGACTGAGAAATCTTTGGGGTTTCCAGAGCTCCTGCAGAGCAATCCAGTCTTAAAATCTTACTTATCTTACGATGTACGTTAAACTAATAGAATTTATTCTTGTCTAATCTTAATAAGTTTACAGAAACTACAAGCCAGTAACCATCATTTTTTCCTGTCTCTTCTGCTACTTCAGTCAGCCACTCATTCTTACTCATACACTCATAACAATTAATGTTATTGCAGAATATTTAGGGAGATACTTGATCATTATCACAGCTGTTCATAGAAAACCACCCATTCCTGACCACAGTGTGGAGAGAACAGCTGTCGCCTGCCAGGTGTGCTTTGTGGAGTTGGGGGAGGATGGAACGTTCATGTCAACTGTGCCTCTGTTATCACAGTGCATTTGGTTGTTTTGTTTTCAGAGTGCTGTATTTTCATGTATGTTTGTTTTCTGTTTAGCCTCGTCGCGGCCGTAGCATGTCGGTTTGTGTTCCCCATCTTTCTGCTGTTCCCTCTCTGTCCCGCATCTCTCCCAGTGCTCCCTCCACCCCACCACCAGTGCTGTCTGCACCTCTTTCTCCTTCCCTCCTTCGGACTGCCCCCGAGGAAACTTTTGCCGAAAAGCTTTCTAAAGCATTGGAGAGTGTCCTGCCTATGCACTCTGCCTTCCAGCGCAAGCACCGACGCTCCAGCCTGCCTTCCCTCTTTGTCAGTACTGTATGTAACCATAAACTTCCTGACAAGTGAAAATATATTGCCAATGAATACATCCAGGCATCAAGAATTTTAACAAAAAAATAAAGAATAGCACTAAACTTCATAATGTGTTATGCTTCTAGGATACCAGTTTTTCCTGTAGGAAGTTTTTTTGTTACAAGGCTTTAAGGGGGAGAAAAGCAAGGAGGTAATGAGAGAGAATGCTTCTGATACCTTTGGCACATACCAGTTTGTGTGCAATAAATTTAGCTTTTATTAAATTCCCCCACCCCCCACCAGTGTGTGTATATATCCTTGCATTTTCATAACTTAGTGAAGAATATGTGTATTACTTAATTTTAAATTTACTGTTGGCTTAATCAAAAGCAAATTTTCTCTTTATCAAACATTACCCAAACATGTTTTTTCCTCACTTTATTCTAAAGAGACATTAATGAAGGTGGATGAGTCCATTTTTTCCCCATAGTCAGTAAAGAATAATTGAAGAGTGAAAGTTGGTTTTAATTTGTCAGCTGTTTAAAATGATACGTCAGCAAACTAAAAGACCACATAATGTTCCTTCCTGGACATTTTTTCCCTTAGATTGAGTAAGGTGGGGCTTTGACTCTAATGAAAACGTCCGATATCCATGTAGTACACACAGGTTTGTTTGGCCCATTCATGTCTATGGAAGATCTGTTTTGTAAATTTATTCTAAACACTGTGGGACCTTGCTGCTGCTTTTCCAGATAGAGAATGATGTTAGCATTCTGATCTAGCAACCCCCAAATCTTTAGCTTTTTACCTAGGAGATTGATTAGTTCTCTAATACACTGTTTCATGGGTTTGGGATCCTCCTTGAATAAACAACAGTAAAATGGAGCATTCTGATTCAAAACAGAAAGTTCCTTTTAGCTGTTGTGAAGAAGTAACAGTGGAGCCATTTTGCTAATTTGATAGGGGTCTTCCTATTGAAAGAATGAAACTGCCTTTTTTAAAAAGTTCATAGAAGTGAACGTTACAGTGTGCGTGTTTGCATTTGACGAGGTAGGGTTCTAAATTTCAAGTTTTAAGTCTAGAACTGCTTCTGTGACAAAAATTACTGTTAGATGGCTGGAAATTATTTACATTATCCTTTTCACCTGACTTGAACCCCAAATTATCCAGGATCAGAAAAGTGGATATTCAGTGATTTGGTGTCTGTAACATGTTTTCTGTAGTAAAATTAACTGGCTCTGGTTTGGGATAGACAGGAGAAGACAGTACTGTCACTAGCCAAGTTGTGTTTTTCACTATCCACCAAAAATCTCTTCTGATTTCTAGTTAGAAGACATACTGTTAGTTGATCAGAAATAAACCCTAGAGCCTCTCACACAGCACAGGACGGTCAGAACAGGAAGACTTGGTTCAATCTCATTCTTCCTTTAACTCTGTTTCCACTGATGGAGTTTACATTTAGTCATAAGTGGACATAATAATTGTGGGTAAAAACAGAGTAATCACTTAGATACTTACATTCTTCCATTTCCTGTGAGAGGGAAGTTGTGGAAAAGCAGCTCTTACCTAATGCAAAGAGTCCCACAGAATAATTTTATCGACCCTGGATGTATTTAATGGATTTTTACTATGCACATAATTTCCAAAAGCATTGTTATTTCTTGATGAATTATAAATTTGGTGTAACCACGTCATAGGGTTACACAGAGCTACCCAGTTGTGCATGTCTAATGTAATTTCACATATGAATGTATGAATTACTTGTCTTATTCATGTTGATACAGCCTCAGTCCATGGCGCATCCGCGTGGGGGGACCCCAACTTACCCAGAATCACAGATATTTTTCCCAACTATTCATGAACGTCCAGTTTCTTTTTCACCACCTCCCACCTGTCCACCGAAGGTGGCCATTTCCCAGCGGCGTAAGAGCACCTCCTTCCTGGAAGCCCAAACTCATCACTTTCAACCCCTGCTGAGGACTGTTGGCCAAAATCTTCTTCCACCTGGTGGAAGCCCAACTAACTGGACACCAGAGCCCGTAGTCATGTTGGGCACCACAGCCAGTAGAGTGACTGGAGAGCCGTGTGAGATGCAGGTCCATCCTGTGTTTGAGCCAGCTCAAGTTTACGGGGACTATAGACCTGGACTAGTGCTGCCGGAAGAAGCTCACTACTTTGTTCCTCAGGAAGCGGTGTATCTAGCTGGGGTGCATTACCAGACCCAGGTGGCAGAACAGTTTGAGGGTTTTCCGTACAGCTCACCCGTGCTGTCAAGTCCTGTGAAACAGATACCTGAACAGAAGCCAGTGCCAGGGGGCTCTACCTCAAGTTCTGTCTTTGAATTTCCGCCTGGACAGGCTTTCCTGGTAGGACACCTTCAGAATTTGAGATTAGATTCTGGACTGAGTCCAGGATCTCCCCTCTCTAGCATTTCTGCACCTATCAGTACAGAGGCTACACGTCTGAAATTTCACCCTGTCTTTGTTCCTCATTCTGCACCTGCTGTGTTAACTCATAACAATGAGAGCAGAAGCACTTGTGTGTTTGAGTTTCACGTTCATACTCCGAGCTCCTCTTCAGGAGAAGGAGGGGGAGCTTTACCTCCGCGTGCTTACCGAAGTCGGCAGGTCTCCGTGGACTTGAGTCAGGAAGAACCAGCCCCTCCGCTGGCTGGGTCACATGGCCGCCTGCAGCCTGTGACTGAGGAGCAGCAGAACTACCCGGCCCCAGACTTGGCCGTTTCTGTGGCAGAGCCTGTTGGACAGAGCTGGCCAATAGGAAGCCCAGAATATTCCAGTGATTCCTCACAGATCACTTCTTCAGACCCCAGTGATTTCCAATCACCTCCCCCTACAGGGGGAGCACCTTTTGGCTCTGACGTCTCATTACCCTTTATCCGTCTGCCTCAGACAGCGTTACAAGAACCCCCACTTTTCTTCTGTTTCCCCCAAGGAACCACATCTCCGCAGGTTTTATCTGCCTCATTTTCTTCAGGAGGATCTGCACTCCATCCACAGGTTACAGGAAAACTTCCACGGTTCTATTAAACTACCCTGCTATGCACCGTTACATTTAAGTTTTCTATCTCTCCTTTCCATTCAGGAGGAATATTGTCTCATTTTATCGTAGGGTTCTCCACTGGGGAGGGGGTGTATTTTAAACAACTTGTATTTAAGAACAAAATGTGAGAGAGAAGCTGAGTGATTTACTATAATGTGTGCAAACCCTTGGAAAAGAACACGAAAACTAGAGTTTTAGTCATTTGTCAGAGTCAGTACTTCTCTCCATATGTAGAATGTTTTCAGCTAGTTTTGAACGTGCAAGTGTCTGTAAAGTTGGCTCAGCATTGATTATTTACAAATGTTAATGTGAAGTATTTCTTTCTCCCTAGAGACAAACGTGGCTACTTTTTAAAAAATAGAGAAGAGGACTTTTTTTTTTCCTGTCAAATGAAGAGAATGGAAAATAGAGAACTTTTTTTTTTTCTGAAGTAGTAGTAAGAATATACAGAATTTTCATTAGTTTGGAAGGATCTTAAAAGGCAGGAAACATCGTAGCAATTTGTCTTAACAAATGAAGATGCCTTTTTAAAATGGCATAGTCAAACAAGCCACTATGTTTTAAATGTTAAAATATTAATTCATGGGGGTGGATAGAACACATGCTTTGCGTGCACAAGATCCTAGGTTCAATCCCCTGTACCAACATTAAAAGATTTTTTTTTAAATGTTAATCCATAGAATCGACTGATTCTAGTTTTTAGCAACTAAGTTAGGATCCAGTGTGGGTTTTTTTCGTTTTGAGAATGTATGATACATGTTGCACAGTGAGGAGCATTAGATATCTCAGGCCTTAGGTTTTCCTCAGCGAGCTTAAATTTTGTTGTTTATGTGTATGAGCATATGCAGTCTCCTGGAAATAAAGACAAAGTAATGGATGTAAGTCAAGATGTGGAGTCAGTATTAACTATTCCATATATTTCTCGATACATTTTGTCAAATGTATGAGTCTTAGAAAATCTGTGTAGGAGACCATGCAGTTAATTAGATAGGAAACTTTGCAATTATGTATTCAAGATACCATTTGGATCTTTTAAATACCTCACTCTTTATAAAGTACTATATATTCTTCTTTATACTTTCTTCCTATGTTCTTCCCCCAGGGGCATGAATTACTCTGAAAATATTACATCAAGTGTCACATACTTAGAGTAGTTCTAAGAAGCAAAAAGATCCAGAGATGTGAGAACTGTCCCACGTGGACATGCGGTGTGGTACGCTCACGTTAATACACTGGTGTCTGGCCTGCTGTGACTGAATGCACGGCCACCCATTCTCGTTTAAACTTCACAAAATGAAATTTCAAACATCAGGTAGTTAATTTATAGAAAAATTGCAGGACGAATGAATACTTAGAGTGGTTAAGATGCAATGGAATGTGGTGTCCTATCCAGGTAGCTTCAGAGAGGCCCCTCTAAACTGAAATGAAACAGCAAATGTGGGCTGTTTTGTTTTCTTAACTCGCCTATATCAAGCCCTGCACTCGTCTCACGTTCTCATTTGTTTTTGCTTAAGACCCCTTTGGGTGAGGGTTTCTCAGATTCAGCGCTTTGCTGTTTTAGGTTAGGTACCTCTGTTGTGGGGGCTGCCCTGTGTATTGCAGGATGTGCGGCAGCATCCCTGGCCTCTACCTGCTGGGCGCCATTAGCAGTCACCTTCCCCCGTTGTGACAGCCAGAAATACCTCCAGGTATTGCCAGATGTCCAGATCACCCCCAGTGGAGGTGATAATTTTTTTACATTTTTGACAAAAGTCACCATGAAACTACAAGAAGTAGCAAAAAGGAACCAAAATAGCATTATCAGATACCTTTTCTCTTTAGGTGCTGAGATAGTTTTTTCGTATTGATAGTCTTTCTACCTTTTTCCTGATTCTTTTCAGTACCAATTTTATTACGGATCTTACTATTTTCGCAAAAAGTATAGCCCGAGCCACAGGGTAGGTTAGGTTTTAACAGTGATTTCTGCGTGGAATCAGAGTATGTTCTGCTATATGATTCTTCTCTAACCTTTTCTTTAGAAACACGCCCCAGTGCTCTCTCCCGTACACGGTTACTCAAGCTAATGTTTCATTTTGCTCAGGCAAATTCTCAGGAGCTCACATACTTATTGCAAAGTCCTGACCTCTCTATAGACTTACCTTTGAACTCCTCTAATTTTTTGTGTTCACTTCTTTCCTTCAGGCACAGGGGCAGAGCCAGGGTCAGCCGTCTTCAAGTAGTTTAGCAGGGGTTCCAGCTTCCCAACCTGTTCAACATTCTCAGCAGGTGAGAGCAACTCGTTGCTACATTTTGTGGATTAGTAGTCGCCGAAACACTGTTCTATGTCTTTTCATGAATGAGACTCTGAGTGTAAATGGCTTGCTAAGTTTTTGAGAGGAGAATCAAGAGGCGTAACATTTCAGAAAATCTTCTCTTTTGTTTAATGTATTTCTTTTGTGGGGGCGGGGAGCAACCTACTAGATTAGACGTATATTGAAATTCAAAAGAATCATTTTTACTGACACAATTTCTCCACTTTCTTAAACAGATGATTTTACACTATTTTAACAGTATAGTTAACCCTTGAACAATGCAGCGGGGATAGGGATGTGAGCCCTCTACACAGTCAGAAATCTGCATGTAGCTTTATAGTGTGCCCTCCCTGTCTGGTTACACATCCGTGGATTCAGCCAACCTCGGATCATGTAGTATGTATTTATTGAAATAATTCACATATAAGTGAACCTGCACAGTTTAAACCAGTGTTGTTCAAGGATTGCCTGTACAAAGAATATATTTTGTTTCTATATATATTCATGATTTGTCCTTTTGTGAGCATTTTACCATTGCTTTTATTGTGCTTGATTCTCATAATTTTGCACTCCGTTTTGATTGTTTCTGATCTGTGGGCTGGGTATCGGATTTTATGCTAATGAATGAAAGCCTTAAGGACAGCGGTTTCAGGAACTTTTAAGAAATACTTTTAACTTCTGATTTGGGGAGTTGTTCCCAAAGCTTCAGAGAACTCAAGGGATTAGTAAAGTGCTGAAGTATTCAACAGCAAAACTGGTAATTCTAAAATTAAATACCAATAGTTCACCATCGATATCAGTTAACAGTAATTATTTGCATGGAAATAGTGCTTTTCGGGCACAATTGAATATTTACTATCCATTTCAGATAAAATTTGTAGTCACTACCTGTGTCATAAAAACTTACCGATGAACTATTTTGTTTATAGTTCCCTATAAAGTGTATTTTTGAACCACCAAATTCTAAATTGGCTTGCTTCTATTAAATCTTGAAACAAAATTTTAAATTCTCATTACAAATGGCCTGCTTCCAGTTTAACATGTAATCATGTAGTCATTTGATACTGGCTTAAATTAAGATTAGATCTTCCTTGTACAAAACTAGTTTGGTTATACAGGCAGAGCTTGTTTCATTGTGCTTCGCAGATTTTTTACAAATTGAAGATTTGTGTTAACCCTGCTTCAAGGGAGTCTGTTGTCTCCATTTTTCCAGTAGCATTTGTTCACTTCATGTCTCTGTCACATTTTGGTAATTCCCACAGTATGTCAAACTTTTTCATTATTATTAAGTTTTTTATGGTGATCTGTGATTAGTGATCTTCGATGTTACTATTGCAAAAAGATTATGATTTGCTGAAGGCTCAGATGATGGTTAGCATCTTTTAGCAATAAAGTATTTTTAAATTTAAGTTTGTACTTTGCTTTTTTAGCTGTAGTTGTTTCACACTCGATAGACTACAGTAGAGTGTGAACTTAATTTACATGCACTGGGAAACCAAAACATTCATGTGACTGGCTTCCTTGCAGTACTCACTTTATTGCAGTGGTCTGGAACCAAACCTGTACCCTCTGAGGTCTGCTTGCATATACATTTCTGTGTTACCAACACCTCTGTTTTATAGAACTGAAGGGCCGAGGATTATGTTTTTTCTTGTTCTTGCCCTCTCTTCCAGATAAGTATCTGAATCTGTATATGATTATAGTCAAGTCCAGGTAGTCACATTTTTGCCAACCTTAACAGGTCTAATTATGTCAACAACCCCTAACAGGAACACAAAATAAATCTGGGTGAGGACAGAAGCACTGTTGTGAGTACCTGTCTCCTATTTTGCTTATCCTTGGATGCAGGCCAATAGCAAGAAAATGAGCAGATTTAAGTGTGTGCTCTGTTTTTCCTTTTCCAAGGGAATTTGTCAGGTGTCTTATATTTGGGCATGTAAATGAAGAAGACAATGATAAAGGCCATTGAGTCAATGGTGAGAAAAGTCTGCAATGTCAGGTTAAAAGAATTAGGTAGTTGACTCTTCTGGGAAAAAATATGATGAAATGGCTGTCTCTACAGTACAGACAACAATTAATTCATGTGTCAGTGATGCTTTTTTTTTTAAAGATACATTCATTTTGTGATTTATTTTAAATATAGCATGAGTTAAATAGAATCATGAACTTGAGCCCTCAATTTATATGTATGCAGTGTAGAATATTTGATTTTCCCCTAGTCACATAGCCAGTAAGTGGATAGAATTAAAAATTACAAATCAAAATCCAAAATTTCTAGAATAGTGTTCTTTTTTTCTATATTAAAGTTCGACAGGGACTTATGATTCTGCAGAGGTGCCCAAGAAGCTTTATTTGCTCTATCTTCTGGGGTTCCATATATAGAAAAGACAGGTTATAAACTTTCTGTAGTATGTGGTTAGAGTCTGTCTATTTTTAAATGTGATTTTTGTTTTACATACTGCAGGTGGCAGCCCCACCTCAGGAAACCTATCTCTAGTTTTATTAATGTAAGGAAAGAAATGAACTTTAATCAAAATTTACCTCGTGTGTTTCTGGAATGTGATGAATACAAGATTGCTTTCTTTCATGTTTTTATCAAGAGTCTCTTCCAGTGGTTTGCTTTGTCTTAAAGAGGTGACAAAAATAGCTTTCTTCTACTGGAAGACTTGGTATTTTGCTGCCACACGCAAGGTCGTGAGCTGCCCTACCCACTTAATTTCATCCATAGGGTCCGTGTAGAGTCTTCAGGTTCTCTCATACTTTCTGTTCACCTGAGGCTCGTGAACATTTCTTTCATCAAGCACCTGTGTCCGCCAGAGAGCACACGGTCAGTGTAGGCTGTTTGAACTGGTTTCGTGAGGCAGGTGGAGGCGAAGCGTGATGCTGAGCTGCTGTGCTAAACAGTACTGGTTTGCCTAAAGTGTTGATTATTAGCCAGTGTGATTGTGCTAAAAAAAAGGAAAGCACGTACTCTTGGCCTACCTAGCAGTGCCTCTTCTCCCCGGGCGCTCTGTGGTGTCGCTGGCGATAACAGCCTCTCATTATTTTAAGCAAAGAGTAATGGTATATGTCTCTCAGACTGCTCATTTTTGACAGTCCACATACACGCCAACTAAGTAATTAAACAGTTTTTTTTCTAACTGAGTTCATGCTCTGAAGGGCCATGGGCTAGGCACTGAGGGGCTGCCGCAGTGGATCGTGCATGGCTCCTCTCAGGGAGCCCAAGTCACCTGGTAGACGTGTGGGCAGTTCCTACAAAACAAGTGAGTGTAACAGCTAACATATACAAAGTGCAAAGCATTCTACTTACATTTTTATTTTATGCTTATATAAACCCTGTAAGCACAGGTACTATCATTCTTTCTGTCGTACGGATGGGAGAGCTGAGGTGAGATCTGGAGAAGCTAGTTATTCTACCCAAACTTACACAGCTGAATGAGAGACAGAAGTTAAATCCAAGTAGTCTGACTGTGTAACTTACCATTTAACTGTTGACCGATTATGTCGTGAGAGGAGAGAGATTACATCTGAGCAGGGGGCGGGCTGTCAGGTAGGCTTTATGAAGGAGCATTTGAACTGGGCTCTGCATTTGAGTTAAATTCGGATAAATAAAGAATGCTTTAGGCCCAAAGAAAAGTTGGGGAGGGGGCCGTGTAAGCAAGGTAGAAGGGGAGACACAAACAATCCAGCCTGGGTTCCGCTGAGCTGGAGTACAGGTGAGTGAAGGGGTGGGTTCCAGGAGACACTGAGTCTGGATGTGAGCAAGGCTCCGCGTTGACGGGCGACGGAGGGAGCCGCGTGCCCAGATATGAGGTGGGCTTTCCTCAGATTTACCCCTTAATAAAGAGGGAAGTCACCGTGCAGTCAAACCTTTATCATACTTCCACATTACATGTTACTCACTGCCCCTTATTTTGAACAATAACCAAAAAAAGTTTAATGGAGTAAAGTAAAACTGTTGAGAATGAAAGTGTCTGTAAGGACCTTAAATGGTGTATGTAGTTGGAAACATTTATAGACAACATTTGACAGAATTGGTCTTAAAATAAAAGCCAGGACATTGAACATAGATTTGGTCCTTATTCTTAGAGGGACAGCTTCACCATTCCAGGTTCTGTATGTCATTGTAAATAACTTTTTTAAAGATCACTTAAATCACCAAAGAAGATACACACATGGCAAATTACCACATGAAAAGGTGTTCGATATCATCAGCTATCACCTTTACCCACTCATTACAACGCCTGAAGTCAGAAAGCCTGACCTAACTTAAGTGTTGGCGAAGATGTGGAGCAGTTGGAGCTCTCATCCACTGCCGGTGAAAATGTGGGATGATACAGTCACTTTGGAAAACAGTTCAGTAGTTTCTTAAAATGCAAGTTATACACCTACCACCGGACACAGCCATTCCACTTGCAGATGTTTTTTTACCCAAGAGGAATGAAAGCATGTCCATATAAAAACTCAAAACATAGCTTCATTTTTAGTTGCCAGAACTGTAAATGAGTTAAATATTTACCAACAGATGAATGGATAAGCAACTTATGGTATATCCAAACAATGGAATATTTCTCAGCAATGAAAATGAATTAACTGTTGATGCAACAATATGATGAATCTCCAAGTATGATGAATGAAAGTAGTCTAAGCAGAAAAGACTGTATACTGTATGCTTCTGTTAATACAAGGTTCTAGAAAATGTAAACTAATCTACAGTGACAGCAAACAGACCGTTGGTTGCTAGAGGATAAGATCTGGGGTGGGAAGAAGTAGAACTGAGAGATCACAAAGAGACCAGAGGAAGTTCCTGAGGGTGATGGCCGTGTGCACTGTCTTGACTGTGGTGATAGTTCCACGGTGTACGTGCGCGCTAAAACTTGCCACAGTGTATGATCTAAACGTGTGCAGTTGTTTGTCAGTTACATCTCAATAAAGCTGCTACTTAAAAATTAAAATCATAAAATCCACTTAAAGATTACATGAATATACACCTATAGGACAATTGAAAAAAAATTCAACTATTCTAATGTATTCAAACAGAAGCTTGTCACTGTAGGTTTTACCTCAAGACACAACTGAAAGGGAAAGTTATGCTCCAGAAAAACAGGATCATTCATAGTATAGGTCCAGTGAAGGTAACAGCGCTGGTGTATTACATGTAAAGAATTTGAATGGAGGAGGGGTTTCTGTATTTCTACATTTGTAATTATGTGTGGTGATCATTTTGCACTATGTACATATGTCAAATCATGCTACACGTCAGTTACATTTCAGTGCACACACACACACAGCTTCTCTTCATACAAGCTGTAACCAGTTAGTGGTATGGACCAGGACATGTGTAAAAGGCTATTGGCTATAGCGTTATTTTAAGTAACAAAAAAATCAAACTCAAGTATTCATCATTAGGATATTGGTTCCATTGATAATGAAATAAAAATGGCATGTCAGAGAATAGTATTTATAAAATAGGCGTGTTTTTGCTTTACTTTTAAAAACAAAGACAGGTGTACTTGTGTGTGAGTGACCACTTATGCATAGAAAAAAATCCATAAAGTTGACGCACAAAACCACTAACTGGTTGCCTCTGAGGAAATGAGGTTGGGTATTTTCATTTGACTCTTAATCTGATATATTGGTTAAAGTTTTTATTACAAACAGGTATTGCCTTTTATTTAAAAATTTAAAATTTAAACTAGTTATAGGTGTTGGAGAGTCCTGAAAGTCAGCTATGAAGTTCAGGTTTTTGTTAGGCTAGAGGGGGCCGTTAATTTATTAATAATTTATTGTTTGGGTACAGTTACGTGCCATGCATTAAATTTAGGTGTGTTATACCAGGGTGTCTAGCACATAGTTGATTCCGTTTGCCCTACTTTGAGTGGTAGTGTCCTTGTTTTCAAAGAAGGAAGCCTCGCTCTGGCAGTAAGATGGGCCACCTCTCAGGTGTCACAGCTGGTAAGGGGTAAAGCTGAAGTTCCCAGTTCAGTGCTTTCCTCACATTTTGTAGCTATTATCAGAGCTATTCTTTAAGCAGACTAATTAAAGCATACTTCAGAAACATGCTGTTAATGACTTGAAATAAAATTGAATTTTCTTCTCAGCAGCAGGGAGTCCAGCAGACAGCCTCCTCTCAGCCGACGGTGCAGTATTCCCTTCCACAGGCACCGGCCTCCAGTGAGGCCCTGACTGCACAGCCAGCAAGCCAGCCTCCACCCCTGCAGGTGTTGCCTCACGTGTCAGTGGGGAAACAGGTGCGTGCTTAGTTCTTGGAGGGGAGTGCCGCGTGGCTGTGTGGAGGGGCCTCTGCCTTCTCTAGTGGTGGAGTATGGAAGTTGGCTAATTTCACTGTAAAAATGAAGTGAAAATTACCTCTTGTGCTTATGCATTGGTTGATGTAATGGTTACATGCAGCAGTGATAATCCCACATGTTTACCTTTTAGGTGCATCAGCCAACGCTTAGTTTGACAGGTGCAGACCTAATAAAGGTGCTTTAGTAGCTGAATCTGGACGTTGTCTAGAGTTGTCAGTTACACCTAGTATTCTCGGTTTGCAGTCACGCTGTGTTTTCTTGTAGATTTATGCATTGTCTCCTTCCTCTGCCTACTGACAGCAAGTCACAAAACCCTTTATACGGCTTGGGTTTTTCCTAAGTTGTTTGTCCTAATCCCTTAAAAAAAAAAAAGTGTCCCTGTAGAAGATAGGCTCTTCCGAATGAGCTGTTTTCAACTTTACATCGGGCTTGTGCTTGTGTTGTGGCTCAGTGCGTGGTCTGCCATGTTTCATCACATCTGAGAGACTGTCAGTTGTAAGGTATGTTTAACACTGAGAACTGACACATCATTAATTGTAAGATACATCTCAACTTCATAAATGTTAAAATTACCCGTGGTGAGAAGGGGTGCTTGCTTCCTAGAACCAGTGGAAGATGGTAACTATACGTCCTTTTACAGGTCTGTGTTAGACTTGAGAATTGTAGAAGCAGGAGGGATGAGCTCTGACCCCGCTGGGAAAGGAAGTCCTTTGAACTTCAGTGACTGCGGTGATGCAGCCATAGGTTAGGGACAGCAGACGTGCCAGGGGACTATGGTCCGTGAGACACATCTCGGTCAAGCTGTAAAGAAAACAGCCTTCCGTGTGGAAGGGGTCTCTGTGCTGTTGAACAATAAAACATTAGTGGAGTTCGTCACAGCAGACTGGGCACAGTGGCCGCTCTGTCAGCCTCCTTGTCTCCTGCGCACCTCTCCCTGCTCCTATGTGGCATATTAACTCATACTAATGTATGCAGGGATTTGGTGTTTGTTATAATTTTCTCTCTTTTTTGGCTAATACATACATCTTGCTTTTGGCAGCCTTGCTCTTTTTTTTTTTTTTCTTTAAGTTGGTCTGTTTTGTTTTTCTTTCCCTTCCCAGCTTCCAGTTTCCCAGCCAGTACCAACTATCCAAGGCGAACCTCAGATCCCAGTGGCGACACAGCCCTCAGTTGTTCCAGTCCATTCTGGTGCTCATTTCCTCCCTGTGGGACAGCCACTCCCGCCTTCCTTACTCCCTCAGTTCCCTGTCTCTCATATCTCCTCGGCGCCTCCCGCCTCTGCAGCTCAGCCGGGTTTCTCACCCCTTCCCGCCACAATGGCAGCTGGCCTTGCCCAGCCTCTGCTCACCTTGGCTTCACCTGCTGCAGCAGCTGCAGGCCCAGGGGCACCCGCTGTGCTTCCTAGCCAGCTTCCAGCCCTCCTGCAGCCTGCGACCCAGCTGCCGGGTCAGGCTCACCCACAGCTCCTGCAGCCAGCAGTCCAGTCCACAGGGATACCCGCTAGCCTTGGACAGACTGCTGAGGCTCCACTTCCCTCTGGAGATGCTCTCTACCAGGTACTGTGTTGACTGGCAAAAAGGAGGGCGCCAGAGGGTTTGGCTGTAATGACAACATCAAGGACTTCAGAACCTGATACTGGAATATCGGAATAACTAGCAGTAACCAGAGTTCCTGATCTCAACCATAGACGCTAAAATAGTAAACTCCTGAGAAAGGATGGGGGGTAATGTCTGACAGTTCATTTCCATTTTTCCCAAGACACCTCTTTGGGGAAAGTGGTTCTCTCAATACTCGGTGTAAGCTGATTGAATGCTAGATATAGCTAATAATAGAATATATCAGGCTACGTTTTTATAGGAAGAGTAAATACGGTGGCCAACATGGGATCCTTAAAAAACTTCAGGGTTTAGATTTAGAGTGTTAGCATGCCATTACCTGACTGGAATGACGGATACCTCAGAGGTTTTGCATTCTCCTGTTTGACTGACTAGAAAGTAGCTATTTTTCTAGAAGGAATTCTGTGTCTTCCTCCTATTTAAATAGTCTCCAGGAGAGGGGAAAATAGCAATTTAAAATACACTTCTATACAGCCCTGTCCCCTAAATGAAATCAGTCTGTCATTTAATTTCGAGGAAGAATCTTCTTTAAATTATTAGAGAGGGATTGGGGTGCTGTTCATCTTCGCTACGTGCTTTCCTGTGCATGTCCTGCTGTTTTGCTCATTTGATGACCCAGCCTACACTAACTCCCCTTCCTCATTTCTGTCACAGGGCTTCCCACCTCGACTGCCACCACAGTACCCAGGAGATTCAAATATTGCTCCCTCTTCCAGCGTGGCTTCTGTTTGCCTCCCTTCTACAGTCCTGTCCCCTCCCTTGCCGACAGAAGCACTGGCTGCCCCAGGTTACTTTCCTACAGTGGTGCAGCCTTATGTGGAATCAAATCTTTTGGTTTCCGTGGGCAGTATAGGAGGACAGGTTCAAGTGCCCCAGCCAGCAGTGAGCTTAGCACAAGCCCCCTCTACATCCTCCCAGCAAGCAGCTCTGGAGGTAAATGGAATTTCTGCATGTTTATAGCTAAGACATATGTGTAATGGGATAAAAGTGACAAAGGAGAAACATAGGTTCCCCTGGTTTAGAGTTCGTTTGGAAACTATTTTAAACTAACTTCTGAATGACTTTTTCTTACAGCAGAATGAAATGCCAGTGTGGGGGCCTTGTTGCCACTGGCTGTTCTGTTGGGAAGTGAGTGTGCCTTGGAGAAGATTAATCCTGTTAGCACTTCACTTCTCTAGCTAGCCCTTCAGCCGTTTTTCTTGTCCTTTCACAAATTCTTGCCATGGTGGTTCCCAGAACACCTTACCCTGCTGTGCGCCCAGTGATCGCTCTTGCCCCACTCAGAGAGCGCTGAGCCGCCTCTGCACTTTGCTCTGCCTGCCCTGCTGCACGTTCTGGTGAGATGCTGGCTGCATGGCAGGTTGTAGTTTCTCACCACCTAGCGACAGCTGTGGCTGATGACATACCATGTAGCCTGTACCAGAGACTAGCTTTAGAATCTCCCTTTGCAATTGTAAGAGGACTTTCTGTAGATGCTGAATATTAAGAATTTCTAGTAAATGTAGTGCTTCTAGGACTTAGGGGAGGGATAAGAAAAAAAAAAGAGTAGCTTATTGAGGATGGCCGGTAATAAGTAAAATATATGACTGCCAAGGTTTGAATTATCCTTTCTGTTCACAGAGTACTCGAGGAGTCCCTCAGGTCGCTCCTCCAGAGCCAGCTCCAGCGGCACAGCCACAGCCCGCCCACCCTGCCGCCTTGGTCTCTTCTATAGACAGGTGTGTAAAGTCAACTTCTGTCTTGATGGGTCGATAGGATGGCATGAAACTTGAGTCTGTGAAACCTTTAAATCTCCTATTGTAAATTGAACTTTTTCCCCCCAAAGTGCACATTCAGATGTGGCTTCAGGAATGAGTGACGGCAATGAGACTGTCGCATCGTCCAGCGGAAGGCATGAAGGGAGAACCACGAAGCGGCATTGCAGGAAATCTGTGAGAAGTCGTTCTCGCCATGAAAAGACTTCACGCCCCAAATTGAGAATTTTGAATGTAAGTATTGCTGACTTCTGGGTTTTATATAGTTAGTTTATTATTTAAGTATTTCTAAGGCTAGAGTGTATTGATGAAAGTTTAGGCTCTTCTAATCACCCAAATGATACTGTTGAATTCCGTATTTCTGTAAGAAGGCAGTAGAGAGTTTAATTTGCACAACAGAGGCTTTACATTTCTTCCAAACTCCTCGTGGAAGATAAGTACGTAGCTCAAAGCCTGATACTTTCTTAAGGTTTTCCTGCTACCAGTTTAAGAGGCAAAGTACCAGTGTTTCAAGGACTAGTGGTAACGTTACGCTGAAGTTCAAGTGATAACCTACATCACTTTCTCACATCCAGTAACAGTGCTGAGTATGGTCTTCTGAGATTAGAAATACTTTTCTTTTTTCTTTTTAGGTTTCAAATAAAGGAGACCGGGTAGTAGAATGTCAACTGGAGACTCACAACCGGAAAATGGTTACATTCAAATTTGACTTAGATGGTGACAACCCTGAGGAGATAGCAACAATTATGGTATGTCTGAGTTTAGAGTCCCAGATTTTTCCTTAGTCCTTGATCTTCATATCCACCACCCTAGGCAAATAGGCAATATTTTGTAAACTGTTTTGACAGTTACCTATTTATTTCAGTTTCAGTGTGAGTATAACTAGCAGACCAAGCTGGTGATTTAGAAATATTTTTGTCTGGGGCCTATCTAGGTATTAAAGAACTAACTTACATATCAAATAAATAATACAGATGGAATGCAGACTGGGCAGAAGAATGAAAATGGGGATTGAATGACCTAAGACTTGAGGAACACTGTACGAATCAGGCTGATGTCGCATTTCTTTTACAGGTGAACAATGACTTTATTCTGGCAACAGAAAGAGAGTCATTTGTGGATCAGGTGCGGGAAATTATTGAAAAAGCCGATGAGATGCTCAGTGAGGATGTCAGTGTGGAGCCAGAGGGTGACCAGGGGTTGGAGCGTCTGCAGGGAAAGGATGACTATGGCTTTTCAGGGTCTCAGGTAGGCTCACCATCCCGTAGTGAAGCTTTGTTTGTTTCAGATCCAGTGGTACCATGTTACACCTGTAACTAAGGCTGTCAGCACTCATGTTCTCTTTGCATGTGGCAATTTGCTTTGCCTAATCACTGAATTTGAGAATGAATTTAATCACTTTTGTTTGTTGTAGAAATTGGAAGGAGAGTTCAAACAACCAGCTCCTGTGTCTTCCATGCCACAGCAAATAGGTGAATTTCTTTTCTTTCCATCATTTGCTCTTACCTGAGAAGCTGTGTGTTAATAATAAAATCTCAAAGCTTCATGTTAGTGACAGTGTACGTAAAAATGTGATTAAGTGGTTTGTTTCTTTTTAACCAGGCATTCCTCCCAGTTCTTTAACTCAAGTTGTTCATTCTGCTGGAAGACGGTTTATAGTCAGTCCAGTGCCGGAAAGTCGATTACGAGAGTCAAAGCTTTTTGCTGGTGAAATATCAGATACAGGTAAGGAATTACTTCTACCACATGTGTGTGTAAGTCCTGCAGCATCTCTCCTACAAGCAGAAGCTTGGTCATCAAACCGCGGTTCAAATGATGACACAAGACAGTGAGGAAGGGTAGCAAATTGAGGCTACACCCAACAGACGAACGTATGGAGAAGGGAGACAGACGGTGGAGAGGAGAAGAAGAGCACAAAGGGTGGCTGTGCTAGGTACAGCCCATGGGATTAGCTACTGCCGTGTACGGTTTGAGCGCACTCCATGTTCTTTCGAGAAGCAGACATTCATACTGACAACTTCTGATCGAAGTAGTAGTTATTTCACTTTGCTCGTTTAAAGCCTGTCATTTCCTTGGGAGAGGCTTTGTACCTTGTTGGTATGTGGCATTGTTGGTTAACTCCAAAAACAGATTATTAAGACAGTCTTTTGAATTCACTCTTTAAAAATGGACTGATTTTGAATTTTTTATTTTCCTTTGCAGTTGCTGCTGCTTCTACATCTCCTGGCTCCGGAATGAACTTGTCTCACTCTGCTTCATCCCTGAGTCTACAGCAGGCCTTTTCTGAACTTAGATATGCCCAAATGACAGAAGGGCCCAGCACAGCACCTCCCAACTTTGGTCATACAGGACCAACATTTCCAGTTGTGCCTCCCTCCACAAGTAGCATTGCTGGAGCCGCAACCACAGTAGCGGCCACACCTTCAGTATCAGCCCCTGCAGCTAGCTGCCCTCTTACTGACATCTCCACATCAGTAATGCAGTCTGAGATTACAGTGGCCCCTGAAAAAGGGACTGCTGGGGTTGCCACCTGTACAGGTGTGACACCATCAAGCGGTCTAGATGCATCTGAATCCCCGATGCTCTCCAGCGTGGTTTCAGGCATCACGGCGCCCACCGCTGTCTCAGCGTCAGCAGCTTCCAAGTCAGTTCAGGCTCCTGCCCCTGGGGGCGCCGCTTCTAGTGTGGATGCGTCCCCCTCTGTGCCCATTTCAGTGACTCCTGCCTCGGCAGGGAGCAGCGCTGCTGCCTTGGGTACTAAGCCTGCACCCGGGCCATCTCAGCAGGCAGGAGTTAGCACTGCCGGGGTAGCCACGTCAGCGTCAGTTTCTGCCACCACTCCGGCCCCGAGCACGGCTTCACAGCCGTCTGTCCCGCTCAGCAGCAGCGCCTCGGCTCCTGCCCTGGCCGAGACGGTGGTGGTCAGTGCACACGCCCTAGATAAGACGTCTCACGGCAGTGCGGCAGGCTTGGCTTCGTCCCTCCCGGCCTCATCTTCCTCTCCCTCCCCTGGGGCAGGGGTATCTAGTTCTGTTTCTCAGCCTGGTGCGGCTCATCCTTCAGCCGTCACCTCAGCTGTAGCTTCTGCTCCTGTCCCTTCCCAAGCAGGACCTGCTTCTACACCTCTGTTACCCCAAGTACCTGGCATCCCACCCTTGGTACAGCCTGTGGCCAGTGTGCCTGCCGTACAGCAGACACTAATTCATGGCCAGCCCCAGCCAGCTTTGCTCCCCAGCCAGCCCCATGCTCACTGTCCTGAAGTAGACACTGATACAC
Organism: Vicugna pacos; assembly: GCF_048564905.1. Lineage (NCBI taxonomy): Eukaryota > Metazoa > Chordata > Mammalia > Artiodactyla > Camelidae > Vicugna > Vicugna pacos. The sequence continues at coordinate 20,921,242 of NC_133020.1, forward strand.
AACCCAAAGCTCCGGGGATCGATGACATAAAGACTTTAGAGGAGAAGCTGCGGTCTCTCTTCAGTGAGCACAGCTCCTCTGGAGCTCAGCACGCCCCCGTCTCCCTGGAGACGTCACTGGTGGTGGAGACCACTGTCCCTCCAGGCGTCCCGACCACTGCCGTCGCACCAGGCAGACTCATGACTTCCACTACGAGCACTTGCCTGCCACCAGCCAGTTTGCCGCTAGGACCAGCTGGTTTGTCGGGTCCAGCAGGAGTCACACCTGGGCAGGTTTCCGCCCCAGTCAGCACTGCACCAGGAGTGAAACCTGGAACCGCTCCAGTGAAGCCACCGTTAACTAAACCTCCAGTAAGATTCTTGTTCTGAAATAATTTGAAAAATATCATCACTCTTTTTTCCTCTCAATAAGTACATTTTTAAAAATTCAGCCTTGCAGATTAGAAATGTAGTTATAAAGATGCCTGGCTTATAGTAGACACGTGGTATTTAGTAAATAAATTGATTGAAGGTGATTTTAAGATATATGTACATTGAACCATGAGATTTTTTTTCTTTTGAAATGTGGCAAGATTTTGGGGTTAATTATACTGCACAATTTTCTAGGAGTATTTAATAAGTAGTTAAAGTACAGGCATTGTACCAGATTGGTACAGACTGAAGAAATCCATCCCAAAGGGGAGCTAAGTGTTTTTGCTGGCAGTTACACACAGTAACAGCAGTTCACAGTCTGTTTGCGTGAGAATGAAGCAAATTGTCTGCTTCACTTAGATTCCATACACATACAGTTTGGGGTTTGTAAAAAGTTGGAAGTTGGTGATGAATATGATACACAGAGGAGAAAAGAATCTAGGAATAAAATGAGCGGCACGAGTTTCCTGGTTCTGCTGCGGTGGCTTCCTCTCACTCTGCCCGCCGGTCTCTGCCCCTCCGCGTAACCAGGCGTGTCTCTCCTTCTGCGCTGGGTGCCTGCCCTGTCTGTCCGCGTTGCCATCGATGCAGGATTCCTCTCACGGGGCGGGTAGGGGGTGACGCAGAGGCTTCACTCAGAATACAGACTGCTCGATAGTAGATTTCTGGTGCCTTTTGTTGTCAGACCTGCCCCCACGGTTATTTCTGAACTATTTTGTTTCTCAGAAAAGCCTGATAATACAGTAGCAGATGAGTGGCTCAGGCGTATCTAGACCGCCTGACGTGTCCACGCAGCCTTTCTTTTCTGTATTTTCCTTGCGGAGTAACCTTTTACTAAAGATTCCTGTCCATTTTATTGGCATGTCATAGTAACCCCTGTAATAGGATCATGGTTATAATGCCCTTCAGGTAAGATGGATACCAGAGCATAACTCAGGTGACAAGCTTACCTTAACTAGATATATTTTATTCTTATCCTTCTGCGTTTGAATTAGTTGGTTTGCTCTCCAGTATGCAGTCTTTACTCTTAGTGTCTCATGGACTTGAATTTCCCTTCGCTGTCTGTAGGTGCTGCCAGTGGGTACTGAACTTCCAGCTGGTACTCCACCCAGCGAGCAGCTGCCGCCTTTTCCGGGACCTTCACTAACTCAGGTGCCCCAAGACTTGGCAGATTTTGTGCCCCTACTTTCTTTCACAAAGCTTGTTTAAATTCTCCATTGCATGATCTTGCCTTCTGGCTCCTATTTGGTTTTGACTTAGTAAGAACTTTCTTTTAAAACACCATAGCTGATGATACAGGCCCTACTTAGAGTGAGAATCATATCATATAGAGATCATTTGATATTAATACTTTTTGTAACTTACGAAAAAAGAAAACAGCAGACTTGACATTTTGCCAGAAAAATTCCTTCTATCATTCATACTTTTGTAGAACAGTGAAAGATTAGACCATTGTGGAAGTAAAAAAAAAAAAAATTACATGTGATCAAAGTTAACTTTGTAAGTTCCTTGGGGAAGGGTACCTCCCTGATAACTGGCAATGCCCTTTTTCTGTGGGTTCAGCACAGCCTGTTTTTTTCTTGAATGTTTGACATTTCTTTCAGTGACCACCTAATGAAGTAATTGGGTATAATAAGGGTCATGTTTTTGAAAAACAAGTATTATATCTTTCAATACAAAAGCCACACAGCTCAGCTAACATGAGATGACTCAAAGAGGAACTGAGGCCAGTGACGTGGACGTGAGACTGCTGTCTCACTTTCAGTCCTGCTCACTAGGAGTCGGAATTGCCCGCAGTTAGACTATGATTTTCTTTACCGCCCTACCCTCCACCCAACACGTGTTGAATTCCCGTAAGTACTTGTTAGGAATCCATCGTAACCATGAGAAAGCTTCTGATGTGAGACAAGCTAGTAACACTGAAACTAAATGAGGAATTTATTTTAGAATAAGATATAGAAAAATATGGCAAATTGCTAACTTGAAGTGTGAATTTATCCCTGCTTCTTTAACAGTAAAACATAATTAAAGGAACTTGCCGTAATAAAGTAATAACTCCAACAGAGAATCTCCTCCATCAGCTGCTAAATTTTGAAAACAATTGCATTGTGAAAGTCTATAAATTGCGAGTTTTGGACTTATTTTCGCACTAAAAACATGTATTTCAGATCCTAAGAGGGCCCAAAGTGTGATGAGAAACCGCAGATGGGACGTAGGGGATGAGGATGAAGGGTGGTGCTGATGTGGAGGAAGAGCCTGACCGCAGTGGCAGAATAGGTCCTTTTTCTATTCTTAAGGACAGGCTCTCAGAGGCACCAAGCCAAAAAAGAAAATAGGGAACAATATAGTCTCCCCCACATCATGATGACATTTTTTTAGAACGTATTTTTAAGGAGAGGACAAATAGATAACTTTCCTATCACTTTAAGTAACATCACACATAGAAAGTAATAAGGAAGGGTTCAAAACTGTAAAACCTTAGATGTAACTGAGTTTCTCTGTGGCTTAAGAACTTGACAATAAAATTTTAAGAGGTTGGTAAATCAAGGAATATAGCTAAGTTTAACTTAGGTCATCGAGTTTCATATTCAGTGGGCAGATGTGATGTTGTGTCGATCTGAAGCACGAAGCTGAAGTGTGTTCTGTGTAAACCGGCTCCGCCGGTGCCGGAGTGCTTACTGTGCCATGTGGTCCGTCCCAGCAGCCCCTGGAGGATCTCGATGCTCAGCTGAGGAGAACGCTTAGTCCAGAGACTGTCGTGCTGACGTCTGCAGTTGGTGTAAGTTTTGAAACCCTTGTTAAAATCTTCCAGTAACCCTAATGTATTGTATTCCTGGAATATGACTGTAACCTAGACCATTCTTAATATACCTGTAACACCTATTCAGTGTCTTCGCTTGTTCTAGTCAACAGAAGTGAGATTAATGAAAGACGAACACTGACCCCGCAGTGTAACTATGGAAAAAGTCTGATTTGAAAGATGCTTTTTTGTCCTGCCTGTGGGTAGAATTATACTGCAGATCAATCCTGTGCATTTGGAGGAGGCTATACTTAAAGTGTGAAGTTTTAACTCATTCCTTTTAGGCTTGTGACACAGTAATGTTCTATTAAAACTACTTTTCTATACATACCCAGGTTACGCTGTTAAGCACCCATGAGAAAAGTTAAGAAAGCAATTAGAAGGGTTAAGACTCAAGATTTCTTTTAAAATACTTCTCTTTACATGAGACTTACTTTTAGGCCATAAAAAAAGAGACAGGAAATTCCCTCGGACGTCAGTGCTTCTCCGCACATGCTGTCTGTCTCTCTGCCCTTTATGAAGACCCGAGGGAGGGCAGCCCGGGAGGGTCTGAGCGCACCTGCAGCTGAAGGTGCTGTGTTTGTGTGTGTGTTTGCAGCCGGCGTCCGTGGCGGCCCCCACAGCAGCTGTGGAAGCAGGAGCGCAGCCTCGGAAGGACGGTGAGACCCGCCCCTCCCCGCGTCGCCGCCTCCATTCCTGCCCGTAACTGACTGTAGAGGCTGCTGCTGCAGAGGCGCAGCCTCGTGAGCTGGCAGGCGTATGCGAGACGATTTTAAAGAATGTTTTAATGTATTTCATGGTTGAGGAGCATTAATACCAGTATCTAGAGCAGACAATTTTAGCAAATCAGTGTATCTTCTACTCTTGTGTTTTGAAGGGTGGCGTGCCAGGGGGTAATAATAGTTTCTCTTAACGTGAGGCCCTTTGTTACTAGCTAGGCCAGATCCTTGCTCAGAGAGAGAAGGACGTTCAGGCATATTTATGAAAGTTAATTTATTGGCAACCTTTTGGCTTTTTAGAAATACAAAGATATAGATAAGCTTCAATAACATGGATGGTAGAAATACAAATGTAAGATTTCAATTAATCAATTTAAACATTTATTTTTTTAATTATTTTTATTTCTGGAGTCTTTAGAATTGGGATGTTTACAAATATAATCTCTTTAGAAAGGCACATTTCTGACTTAATTTTGTGAAAATTATCCAGACCAACAATTTAAATGTTTAATTAGAACTTTTATCCCCACATACTCAGTCATAAGTTTATGTTGACTGCTACTGTTGTAAAGTTTTGTTGTCAATCTCTTCTCACCCTCAGTCCCACAGAACCTGGGAAGTTTAAAATTTATTTTCTGTTGCCTTTGCCTAAAGAATTGTTCATAATCAAAAGTCAAAATAATTGAACGTGAGCTATATTTACTCAGTGTGATTTTATATAGCACGTGCTTAAAATTAATTTTTCCTTTTTATAATATCCATTCTCCTCAACACCCCCTGACATAAGGGTAATTCACTGTATAACTGTTACTAAGATTAGCTGAACACTTTTACCTCTTCCTGCCTTCCTTACATGCTTACACTTAAAACCTCTCTAAATTAAGTTATTTTCAAGGCAAGCAGAGTCTGAATTGGCTCTCTTTTTAAAGGAAGTGCCTTGAAAATCAGTGGAACAGACTAGAAAGTGTAGAAACTAAAGTGGAATGTAGAATATGAGAAGGTAGCCTTTCAAATCAGTGAGAAAAGATGGAATGTTTCAGTAAATGGTTTGGGACAACTGGACAGTGGCTTGGAAAAAAGCAAAGATCGATCGCTAGCCGAGGCCAAAATAAATTCCAAATGGATCAAAGGTGAAAAATGATGTCATAAAATAGTACTATAAGAAAACAAAAGGAGTCTTTTTCTTTTTCTTTTTCTTTTTCTTTTTCTTTTTCTTTTTCTTTTTCTTTTTCTTTTTCTTTTTCTTTTTCTTTTTCTTTTTCTTTCTTTTTCTTTTTCTTTTTCTTTTTCTTTTTCTTTTTCTTTTTCTTTTTCTTTTTCTTTTTCTTTTTCTTTTTCTTTTTCTTTTTCTTTTTCTTTTTCTTTTTCTTTTTCTTTTTCTTTTTCTTTCTTTTTCTTTTTCTTTTTCTTTTTCTTTTTCTTTTTTTCTTCCAACTGTCTAGAGCACGGTTGACAAACTTGTTCTATAAAAGGCTGAAAAGGAAGTATGTTAGGTTTTGCTCTTCAACTATCCAACATATTGTAGCTCAGAAGAAGCAATAGACATGCATGAATGAGCGAGTTTGACTGTCCAGTAAAGTTTACATATGAAAACAGGCAGTGGGCTAAATTTGGTCCACAGTTCAGAGACTGCTGATCCTTAACGTAGAGAAAGATGTTACTGTTACGTTTAATACCTAACACGGAAGCATTAACAGATTTTAAATTTCTGCATGGGGAAAAAAAGTGCTGTTAGGTCCAAAGATAAGTGAAAAGCTGGGAAATGTGTGTGTTGTGTGCTCATATCATAAAAAGGACTAGTTTTGCTAATATAGAGTGTTCCTGTAAATTTGGCATGAGCCAAAAAGTAATCAAAAGATACAGAAAAAAAGAAAATTGGACATGAAAATACTTAATTTCCTTTGTGAAACAGAAATGTAGAGTAAAACTAAAAGTGATCCTACTTCTCACCTGTCCTTGTTAATAAGTTCAGACGTGTAACAGCCGCTGGTGACTTGGTTCAGCCTTTTTGGAGATCAGTTTAAGTCTGTCGGTTATAAATGGAAATGATTCAGTCCTTCCATTCTCAGGTATTTATTCTACATACCTATAAGAAAATACATATTAGAGCACTTTTATGATAGCAAGAAGTTCTGAGTAACTTTAATGTCCTTCAGTAGAAGCCTGGATAAAACGTGGTACGCTTCAAAACTTCATACATTCGCATAATGCAGCCATTAAACAGAATGAGGCACTTACGTGGGAAGATCTCTAAGTTACATCGTTAAATGAGAACACCAAAGTCAGTATTCTGCCAGCTGTATAAAATAAAGGAAATGGTGGTGTATATTCCGTTATCTCCAGAAAGAAACCCCAACAAGTGATTGTCACTAGGAGGACCTTGGTGGCTTTAAAGTCACTCAGAATTGCTTATCAGTGATTCTGCCATTTACACTGTCCTGTTCCAGGATTTTGCTTAAGTGTTGCCTAAACCAATTTGCCATCGCTGGTTTTCTTTTTAAAATAGGTCTTTAGTATCCTAAGTATAATCTCATGGTTTGCTTCGTTTATTTGTATCTTTGAGTTGCAGGTTGAAACTGTAGTGTAATTTTCTGTTAGCCTCAGTTTTTATAGTGTCTCTTCACACTGGATTAAGCCATGAAGCCGTTTTGCTGCTATGTAGCTTTTTTCCCTTCAAACAATGCCATGTCATCTGCACACGTGTCCAACAGAATGTACAGAGGGTTCACAATAAATTTCCAGACTCGATCATTTATATCATTTACATGTTTCACAAGCAGTACAGTCTTTCACACTGAAGGTGTCTCGTAGGAAACCAAACAATAGCTGTTACCCCTTGTTGGACAGAATCTGAGCAGCCTTGCCTCTAACAGCTTTCCTCTTCTGATATGTAGTTTCATTTTGCTGTGTTTCTGGCCAAAAGGAAAAGCAGCTAATTGAAAAGAGATGCTGACTTAAGTTATCTTCCTCCTCCATGTACTTCTTTCAGTTCCTCAAGTCACAGAAGGTCCTGTCTTAGCACCGACTTCAGGCCCTGGTGGCGTTTTTAAGATGGGGCGATTTCAGGTAAGACAGTCACTTCCGGGGGATGGTGTACATAATAAAAAGGGATTCCCACTTTTGGGGAGTGTATATATAATAAAATTATTATCTGCCTTTTGGGACTTAATTGCCATCAATGATGTATCTCTTTTAGAGAACTTTATAGCTCTTTACTATTGTCCCCTCTTAAAATAATGCATACTAAATAGATAAACAACACGTTTATACTGTAGAGCACAGGGAACTATATTCAGTATCTTGTAGTAACCCATAATGAAAAGATACGAAAAGGAATATGTGTATGTATATGTATGACTGATCTATTATGCCGTACACTAGAAACTGACACAGCATTGTAAACTGACTTCAGTTTTTAAAAGTTTAAAAAGTAATTCATGCTAATTAAAGAAAGAATACTTAGAACAGTAGAGAAGCAGTAGGTTGTCGTAGGCCATCCTCCCACTGTACCCCTAGGATCACCTTTGGTGGTGTATTCCTTCTGTTACTTTTTCTCTGTGTGTGTATTTAAAATTGGCCCTGTTTCTCCTCTGAATGTTACTTTGGCTTCTTCCCATCTCGTAGTAGGCTTTCCTCACCATTCTCCTATTGCCAGTCATTTCCAACGTAGTAAGTAAAGTCACAGTAAACATCTTTGTGTATAAAACGTTCTCCATATTTAGGGTTGTTTTCTTAGGAGTCATTTACAAAGTGAAGATGCTGTGTCAGCATCTACTGATACCATGTAGTTGTTTTCCCAGGTGGACCAACAAGTGAACGTTTCCTGGCTTAGTGCACAGTGCCGCACAAGCTCTGACCCCCCCCCCCCCAACCTTCACACCCACTCTCTGATGATGATTGTGGTGGCACTTAAAGTTGGAGATAGCGGGTGATAGTCTTCTCATTTGTAAGCTGAGGTTCTGAGCGCCCATCACCACACTGAGTTTGTGTTTGTGGCTTGTGGGTGAGCTGGGACCTGGATCTTCCCGTTAGTGCCAGCTGTGCCGATCCTTGAAGCTCAGCTGGCAGTGTCATTTGTTGGGTTTAGTGTTTGTCGTTTTTCTTATTCACAGCAGCCTTCAGGATCCCATGACCTGTTATTTATATTTTCACCAAGATGTGAATCTGATTCCTATGCACAGTGTGAGATACGAAAGTAAATCATACACTAAGCTTGACCAGCACTCAGCATCTACATCTAATCTGTGCATCTCAGTACAGATATGTCATGCTCTATGATGGCGTTCAGTTTATTCTCACAGTCAGAGAGGGAGGGGCAGTGTGAGCAGATAATCGGCCTACTCAGACTGGGAAGTAGTGATTTCTTTTTGTTTTTGGTCCATTCTAAAACTGGGGGGTTTCGTTTTAATCTCACTTTGTTTTCTTTCCATCAGGTTTCAGTTGCAGTGGATGACACCCAGAAAGAAGGTAGAAATAAGGCAGAAGATGCAAAGTCTGTTCATTTTGAGTCCAGCACTTCAGAATCCTCTGTGCTGTCAAGCAGTAGTCCCGAGAGCACCCTGGTGAAGCCAGAGCCCAGTGGGATAGCTGTCCGTGGCACCTCTTCAGATATGCCGGATGGTGCCTGCAGAACTCCCGCCTCAGAAGCAAAGTCAGAAGCTGGGCAGCCTACCAAGGTTGGGCGTTTTCAGGTGACAACTACAGCGAACAAAGTAGGCCGTTTCTCGGTTTCAAGAACTGAAGACAAGATAACTGAGGCAAAGGAAGAGGGACCAGTGGCATCTCCCCCTTTTATGGATTTGGAACATGCTGCTCTTCCTGCTGTGATACCAAAGAAAGAAAAGCCTGAACTCTCAGGACCGTCACACCAGAACGGGCCGTCTTCTGACCTGGAGGCCGCCTTCCTAAGTAGGGATGTGGACGATGGTTCAGGTAGTCCACACTCCCCCCATCAGCTGAGCAAGAGCCTTCCCATCCAGAACCTAAGTCAAAGCCTTAGTAACTCATTCAACTCCTCTTACATGAGCAGTGACAATGAGTCAGATATTGAAGATGAAGACTTAAAGTTGGAGCTGCGAAGACTTCGAGAAAAGTAAGCACGTTCTCTCCCGTGAAAGAACGGTGGCAGAATTGTAGTAAAGCCGAGCTCCCTGTGCTCGGTTAGTCTTGTTTTCAAGAGGGCACTCATGCAAGGGCTAGTCACCTGAGTGCAGTTCTCCGGGGTCTCCTGTGTTCGTTGGGGCCCACAGCGCTCCTGGGTCCCAGCACTGCGTCAGCGTCTGCACTACTGTCACCGTGTTATTTTGACCAGCAGCACTTTTTATTGTTACTAACCCAGTCTTTGCTGTTTACTGGTCTTCTACCGCATGAGTCTGAGTAATGAGTAATGGCACTGGGATATAGATTGTGATAGCAGGTTTCCTTGGTCATATGCGACAAGCTGGATTCTAGTCTCAAATTCAGTATTCCTATGTAGATCCTCAGTAAGGAAATCTCTTTCTCCTAACACACCACCCATTTCTGGTAGTTGGAATTTGACCTGGGTAATGGAGGCCAGCCAGCAAGGGGAGTCAACAAACTAGAATCTCACGGTGGTAGAAATCAGATTAAGTGTATTTGGGGGAAAGACTCAGTGAGTGAGTAAATATGTGAAGGAAGGTTAAATAATGTCAATGTTTATTTGAATGAAGGTGGTTATCAAATTTTTGAGCTATGTTTGGTCATCTCTCGTAGACATCTTAAAGAGATTCAAGACCTGCAGAGCCGCCAGAAGCATGAAATTGAGTCTTTGTACACCAGACTGGGCAAGGCTCTCCCTGCCGTCATCATCCCCCCCGCTGCCCCCCTGGCGGGGAGAAGAAGGCGGCCCACCAAAAGTAAAGGCAGCAAATCTAGTCGCAGCAGCTCCTTGGGGAGTAAGAGCCCTGGTCCAGGTCAGCCATGGCTGTCTCCAGCTGTTATATAACCTGTTGAACATCAGTTATTTTTGCTTCAGAGGAGTTTGGCTTTTCTGATATTCTTACTTCCTTGTCTTGTCTACTCCCCGTATTTACAGAACCTCTTTGAATCTCTGGAAGTAGGCTGGGTGGCACAGTGGCGTTACATCCCTTGTAACCCATGCTGCTGGGTGCTGGGTGCCTTCACTTATAGTTGTTCTTGAGGGTTGAAATGCTTAGCGTTGCCTGCTGACTCACAGAACTCGCACTTCACCCAGCTCTTGGGCAGGTGGAAGAAAGTACATTGTTCTCTGTTTAGTGAAACCCAGGTCGATTCTTCCTTCTATGGATGAACGGCAGTTGTGATGGCTGCTAAGTTTCATATAGATATTTGAGTGTGTCTTATGTGACAGTTCCCTTGATTAAAGTTTTCATTTTATTTATCCATATTGGAATAAAGAACTTGCTAGTGTTTACAGTTAAGAAATAGTTAAATCATAGTCTCTTGTAATGAATTATAGTTCGTCTATTTTTAATTATGACAGAGTTTTACCCTTTGGTGAACTTACGGTAATATTACCAGATAACTAGTCGAAAAGTAGAAGTGGCTGAAATAAGTTTTTATCTCATACTTGCTCTTCAGTTGTAATACAAATATGTTGCAGAGCAGTTGCAAACTTAACAGCTTTCCAGTCTCTGAAAATTTTCAGACCTAAACCTTTTCTCTAGCAATTAGAACCAGTTCAGTAGTAGATGTGATCATAAGAGATACCAGCTAATTCATATTCTGATCCCAGTTTTGACATACTTTCTGAGGGGACGTCTGTTCCACCAGTTACTAGGGAACAGAGAAGTTAGTTGATTCCAAGACACTTGGCTAGTGATTGAAAGCCACGGACCAAGGATAATTCTAAATATGTATTACTCTGTAATCCGTACATCATTTTTTTGATACCTCTTTTGTGCTTGATCTGACGCATGTACCAGAAAGACTAAGCAGCAGAGACTGTCTGAAGCCAGCATGAAAAAGCAGTCGTGAGGTTGCAGAGGGGAACTTCCTTGTGTCTGCTCATGTTCTGGTCCCCTTACTGGCTTAGCCCTCGGAACCCCCAGGTTGTCTAATGCTGAACCTCTTCTGGATGGGGTCCCACAGCCCCTTGCTCACTCCTCCTTCGTGTCAGGGAGGCCCTTGCGCTTTGATCTCCTCGGTGGGACAAATTGGAGGAGCAAGAGCAGAGCCTAGAAAGTGTGGTGAAAGCTGTGAATGTCCCCTCATGCCACTGTATCTTTTGGCAGGTAACCTGTCCGGTCAGAGTGCAGCTTCAGGCGTGCACCCCCAGCAGACCCTCCCCGCTCCTGGCAACATCCCAGAGCCCGGGCAGAATCAGCTGTTACAGCCCCTTAAGCCCTCTCCCTCCAGCGATCACCTCTATTCAGCCTTCACCAGTGATGGTGCCATTTCAGTACCAAGCCTTTCTGCTCCAGGCCAAGGTAAGAAATCAAAGTAGCCGTCATCTGCCAAGAACACTAGAATGGAGATAGTGCCGCATCTGGGACCGAAGCCTGATGAGGAACCTGTTAAGGTGGGTTGGAGGACCAGCTGACCAGGAACAGCCACATGGTGCCCTCGTGGCTCTTTGGGTTGGACGGGGCATGGGTAACGATTACAGTAGGTGGGATCACTGCTCCCATCAGGTGGAAATAGGTTTTTTCCCAGGCATTACAGCATGAAGTGATGTCTGCGCCTCCGTGAGGCATCAACCAAAGGAATGACTCCTTTGGATTTGGAACTTACGCTTTAATACCTGGACCGAATTTCCTGGACCAAATTCTAAGGCATTTTAGCCGTTTCTGAAAGCTAATGTGTCTGTTAGCCAGTGTAAACTTTTAAAATTTCTAAGTGTGAGAGAAACATACTAACATGAATAGCCTTACAATTCAACTTTTTAGCCATAATCTGCTTTCTAAATGTGGGCTTATTAATGATCCCTTAGAACATTCCCGTACAGGAGAGAGCTTCTAGTCCCATGAGAACAAGAATTGAAAGGAGTTGGGTGTCTGGGTGGAAACGAGTATGAGAAAACATAGGTAATGAACTTGGTGCTTTTGCCACAGTGCACAGACCCCAGGGGGGGAGATGGGCTCTTGGCAGGATGAGCGCCCCTGCCGGTAGGGGCACGATCTGGCCTTGTCCCCCCTGGGCCGGTGGAGGGGCTTGCGGCCCGGCCCCTCCCGCCCGCATCGGGCCCTTCCCTGGAAGCGCGTTCCTGTGTGTGCCACCCAGCGTCTCACGCAGCCCCTGGCTCTGACGTCTCGCAGCCGTGTTCTGTCTCCTCTCTCTGTTCTTCCCTGTTCTTCCCCTCTCACAGGCTATGCGAAGTTTAACTGTGCGTCTGAGCAGGTGACGTTCAAACCTGGTGGCAGGAGGACCCGATTTCTGAGTACGCCCTGCTTGGCTCTTTGTGTGTAACACCTTTACTCCTTCCTCGTCCTTGTGTTCTGCTGCTTGTTCTGACGTTTCACGCGGCCATTTTCATTTGTCTCTCTCTGTCATCTTCTCAGTGGCTTGGCTGCTCTGCTGTTACCCTCAGAAGTTTGGGTCTCTGTTAATTATGATAAAAGATGTAGAAATGATAATGGGTTTCTGTAAACTTCAGAATAACTTTCTAGTGGAATCGCCTCTTCATGGGCCCAGGACAGAGGGTAGACGTGCTGTCCAGGCTATGGAAACCGCCGGGTCTGGTAGCACAAGGAGGCTGGGCTCACGGTCCTGCTCAGCGTTAGAAGTCACAGAAAGCACTCGACCACTGATGCAGGTGAAAGTTACCCCCTTTTTCTGTTCTTTTTCGGAGTAGTTTGGAATCTTTTTATCACTATTAGGCGCAAACGTCTACCAGTTGAAAAGATGCTAGAATCTCTTTCTTGGATGCTTTCTCCACCACTAACCTATAACTCTGTAAAATCAGTATTTCAAAAAGGGCTTCAGTGTAATTCTTCTTATAAGGCTTATTAAAGACTGAAGCCCACATTTGCAGCAACATGGATGCTCCTGGAGAATGTCGTTCTAAGTGAAGTAAGCCAGAAAGAGAAAGAAAAATACCATATGAGATTGCTCATATGTGGAATCTAAAAAAAGAACAAAAAAACACAAACACAAAACAGAAACAGACTCATAGACACAGAATACAAACTTATGGTTGTCAAGGGGGCGAGGGGTGGGAAGGGACAGACTGGGATTTCAAAATGTAGAATAGATAAATAAGATAATACTGTACAGCACAGGGAAATACATATACAAGATCTTGTGGTAGCTCACAGCGAAAGAAAAAATGTGACAATGAATATATGTATGTTCATGTATAACTAAAAAATTGTGCTGAGAAAAAAAAAAAGACTGAAGCCCAGCATCTGCACGCAAAAATGGGCTTTTCAACAAAATCACTGGGAGTTCCCAGCCCTCTTGGCAAAAACAAGGCATGAGAGCGGGTCAGCCAGTGTCTCCAGCCCGTCTCCCCTCATGGGGAACCAAGTGGTCCTGCACACACCAGATGAGACCTCGCCTGCACACAAGGCGCAGGACCCTGGGGAGACACGCTGCCTCTGCTTGGCCCGGGCCTACTTGGCACATGCAGGTAGTCAGCACACACATGTGAAAATAAATTTTTACAACAAAAGGTTCAGGTAGAAAACTGCTTTGTTAAGAGTTTAGATCAAGATCTTTCTTCTCTGTTAAGGCCTCAAACTTCTGATGTGGTCATTGAAGTGCTTTTTAAGTGCATGTGCAAGGCCATTGCTGTTTCTGAGTGTGGCTCAGAGGTCCTTGGGCCTCACAGAGCACTAGGCCAGGGCTGTTCCACAAAGAAGGAGGTGGAAGGCATTACCCAGTTTGGTAGATTGTTGAGCACTCAGAGCAATAGCTTTTCTGGTTACAGTGGGCTGGACGAAGAATATTAGCTCCTTGATGCTTCAGTAAGCATTTAATTTACATGTCCAGCTCAAAAGATGACAAGACATGAGCAGGAAACAGGTGTTTTGAAGTAGAAGGTGACATGACAGGCCTGTGGTAACGCAGTCTGAAACATCTAACAGGGAGAGAACCAGGGCTTTTTTCTGAAGGAAGTAGAACGTGGCAGGTGCCACGACTTCAGGTTGACTCAGTAAATTCTCATCACTCTCAAAGGTAGGTGTTGGTCACATGAAAGTGGTTAGAAGTACGAAGTCTGAACTGAGAGCCCTACTTCTGTTGAAGGCACGTCCGTCAGGACATGTCACATCATCCTTGGTGAACAAATCGCAAGGGGCAGGTGTCTTTCAAGCAAAGATGGGAAGAGAACAAGCTCACGGGCGCGGGGTCTTCACTAGTTTGGGATGCATCACTGTGCTCTCAAAGTAGATAATGGTTTGGAAGCACGGCTTGGCTTAACGCTTTATTTATGTTCAAAAGTTGCTTGTTTTCCACATACTTTTAAAGATCTCTCTAGAGGGGAAGGGGTTAGTCTGTCTGCCCAGGATGTGGAAATACATTAGCCAATTTTAAGTGAAACTGTAACGGTGGTACTGTCAGCGCCTGTGGTTTAACTGAGTGCTTTGTAACAACCCAGCGGGAGAAACGGAAAGTGGGACGGGGACGGTGCCGGGGCTGCTTGGGTGTTTGAAGTTCAAGCAGTGAGACCTGGGAGAGCAGGGTTCCTCCCCGGCCCGGAACCTCGGTGCAGGGCATTGCTCTCTTCAGCACAGAGACTGGGTGTGGAAACTCAGCCTCTGTCAGCCAGGTACCACAGGGCCCCACGCTCAGGCCAGCAGCCCGTGAGATCCATCCCGCAGCACGGCGTCTGTGGCAGGCTCCCGGGTCCGTCCAGGCTGTCTCCCCTTCTGCTTTCTCTTGCTGGGATTTGGTGTGCTGTTTGGAGATTCTAAATATTTAAACTGATGCTTCTTTATCTTTAACACATTGCTCTCTTTTTGTGCTTCAGGGAAGATGGTGAAAAAAGTCTGTCCTTGCAACCAGCTCTGTAGTAATTATCTTTTCTTTCTGTTACTTCCGGTCCTTGATTGCAAGCCTGTTGCCCTTGAGTTCTTTGAACCCTGAAGCCTCACGACTCCCGGATTCCCAGCCCCCATCTGGCTAGTCCTGCTCCCTTTTCTGGTGTCTTTTTAACATGCTCAGTTGTTGCCACTGGCCGTCCTTACAGATTCAAGGTCACCTCCTAGTCAGCACTCTCAGTGATGGCCCAGTGCACCTGGCTCCGGGCCGGTTTTGGGTGGGGGACGCCCACGGATCCACGTAGAGGATCAGGGATGCCTGGCTCCTCAGGGAGAGAGTCCTTAAGTCAGAAACACTGTTTGCTGCTGGAAAGTCAGCAGGGGTCAAGGCGTGCGAGAGGCCCCGCCCTCACGTAGCCTGCTGAGGCGGGGACGCCGCCTGTGGAGGAGTGGCTCCCCATGAAAGTGCAGACGGTGCAACCACCCAGCAGGCCTCTGAGAGGCGCCGCCAGAAAGCGGTGCCTGGGAGACTGGGCGTGACTGTGAGGCTGTAGCTGCCAGGCCCCAGCGGCGTGGGGCGGAGGGTGGGGGTGGGGGGGTCGCGCTACAGCTGGAGGGCGTCAGAAAGGGCCTTCCTGCCAGTAAAGCTGCATCGCTCTCGGAGCCTTTCAGCAGAACTGAAAAGGGCTTGAGGGCTAGAGGGCTGGCCCCTCGGGAAGGCATGCAGCGCGGTGGGAAGCTCTGAGCAGTCTGCTTACCCTCTGACACTGGACCAAGCCCACTAGCCCTTCTCCTAGGTTTCATCAGCCAAGTCAGCTTCTCCTGGGAGTTCACTTCTGGTCAGAAAGGGATGTATTTGTCTCCTTTAGTGGGAAACCCTGTTTTCAGCAGCCAGAATAAGCAGGTTGCCTGTAGGGCTGACTCTGCCTCGTGGTATAAACCCCACTTTCAGAATCCAGTGTTGTGTAACACAGACTAAAATGAAAAATGAAGTTTGGCTTTAAAGGGGCCTCACAGCATCAAAGGCGACGAGCATGGGTCTAGCAGGTGTGGCTCCAGTGTGAACAGTTGTGAACAGCGGGGTTCACCTCAGCCAGCTTCTGTATTTGGCTTTTGACGGCTCTGCTCACTGGGGGTTATTTGTGTGTCGTTTGAATTGTCTCACCCGCCATCCAGCTCACCGGGCGGTGGTCATTCGGACGGGGTGGTCCTCATGCATGTGATGTGCCCGTGGTCATGACTGCTCTCCTCCCTGCCTGTGCTCCCCACCCGTCCTGCATCCCTCCTGCTGTTCCCTGTGCTTGTCCACTTCTCACCTGGGTTTCCTGCTCCCACCGGGGGCGGTAGCGGCCCTGGGGCTCCGGCGCTGAGATGGGAGCTGACGCACACGGGGCAGTGGGTCCCTGTCTTGCCTTGGTGGTGGAAGCATGTGACCTCCTCACTTCGCAGCTTCACCCCAGAACTGGGTGCTGCTCTGGCACAGATACGCTGGTGTGTGCCATCCCGGGCGCCTTGAGACAGCGGTGGGCGACAGAGGGCTCTCGGGTGGCAGGGCTGCTTCAGGTGTGCTGCTGGGCTCTGGAGCTGCTCTGGCCTGGAGAGCAGGAAGACGGCTGCATTTCCGTACCCGCCCCAGCGTTGTGTGGCTGTCTCAAGTCCTGGGGCTCACGACTCACTCTGGTAGTTCTCGTTTATTCTGCAGCAAATGTGAGATCTGGTAAGACAGGGGGGATGAGGGGAGAAACAAGCCCATGACTCTTCTTTCCCTCTCCCCCAACTCGCCTCTTCGAACCTCCTTCAGTGTGCCCGCCAGCAGAGCCGAAATCAGGCAGGACACAGACTCCTTTCTTTCTTGTCAAACCGTAGAACTAGAATTCCTTCATCACAGCCCCAGAGCTTCCTCCTCCCCTGTGCACCCCCTCCTCAGCTGGGCATTCCTGCTGCGCCCACCCGAGGTGCTTGCTCTTCCGGGAAGAGGGGGAAAGGTGAGAATCCTTGAACCAGTTGAAACTGAAGTGTCACCTCCAGGAAGCCATGTGGTCCTGGAGTTGAAAGGCTCGGGTACACCACAGAACTTCCTCGTGAGTCCTCCTGGTTCTTTACTCACAGGAAGTTGGGAGAGGTTGAAGCCTTCGCTCTCCCAAGTGTATGTCTGCAGTTCGTGTCTGGGTCCAGGGGGGAAAGTGTGTGACCAGAGCATCCTTTCTCATCGCCCTCCTGAGAAGGAGCGGCTGAGGACCGTGACGGTACCCCATGGTTTGGGAGCCCATCTTTCCCCCGGCCTGTCTGTGCTTTCCTTTAACTGCGACATGACCCCTGCCCCGTGCTCGAGGGATCCTCTTCTTTTGCCCTGTTCTGCAACATTCCAGAGCAGCCAGCCTCACTGGCCACTCCGCACAGCCTTCCTCAAAGCGATGCCAAGAGCAGAGGCCGGCGGAGAGTGTCCGCCCTCCCTGAGGCTGTGAGAACGGGCAGAAGGAGGGCCCTGCCCTTGGTGCCGTCCCTCATCCTGAGTTGTTCAGCCTCGGCTGTCACTCCTGAGGCGCACCGTCCCCATTACCCTGTGACACCAAAACATTTAGCTAAACGAGACCGGAGCCCCCCCTTTGTCGCATGGCTTCCCAGTTCATCCTCCCCATTCCGCGCCTTGCCATTCATCGTCCTGTGAGGCCGTCCTTCCCCCTGAAGTTACAACTCAAGCACCTTTTAATGGTTGTCCTCTGTGGCTTCTTCTGACTCCAGGGACCAGCAGCACCAACACCGTCGGGGGAGCCATGAACAGCCAGGCCGCCCCGGCCCAGCCTCCTGCCATGGCGTCCGGCAGGAAGGGCACCTTCACCGACGACCTGCACAAGCTGGTGGACAACTGGGCCCGGGACGCCATGAGTCTCTCAGGCAGGAGAGGGAGCAAAGGGCACACGAGCTACGAGGTGAGTCTCCCTGACATCAGAGCATCACTGCACACACCTGAGTCACGCCCGCCTCCTCTGTCAGTAGGTCACCAGCTTTAGCACTGTCCACAAAACAAGACAGCGCACCCACATCCCCTTTGAGCTTTCTTTCCCTGAGTCCCTCGCTCCCATCGGTCAACGTTTTTCCTCCCTTTCCTTCAACACCTGAACTGCACGCGCACATGCACGGCTCCGGTACTTGGTGAGCACATAGCCGCCAGTCACCATGGAAGGCTTGGTTTTCACTGTCCTTGTAAGATCATCGCAGCCTAGGTCTATAATTCTGCCCAGGTCCGCCCTGTCGCGCCCACGCCGAACCTCACGTGGCACCGTTCTGTCCGCAGGGCCCTGGCATGGCGAGGAAGTTCTCCGCGCCCGGTCAGCTGTGCGTCTCCATGACCTCAAACCTGGGCAGCTCTGCCCCCATCGCTGCGGCATCAGCTACCTCTCTGGCTCACTTCACCAAGTCCATGTGCCCCCCGCAGCAGTACGGCTTCCCAGCACCCCCCTTTGGCACGCAGTGGAGCGGGACGGGTGGCCCAGCACCACAGCCGCTTAGCCAGTTCCAGCCTGTGGGAACTGCGTCTTTGCAGAATTTCAACATCAGCAGTTTGCAGAAGTCCATCAGCAACCCCCCAGGTTCCAACCTGCGGACCACTTAGACCTAGAGACACCCGCCGAGTAGGTGTGGGGGCAGGAGGTGGAACGGTGGGGGGTGGGGGGTGGGGTGGGAAAGTAGCCTATATACTAACTACTAGTGCTGCACTTAACTGGTTATTTCAGACAGGAATGTGTCCATGCCGCTTAGAGCCCTCTGAGTGGGGACTGTCCCTCTGCTGTCACTGTTCTCTGCGGTGGGATGAGAAGGGAAGAGCAGCTTTCTCGTGTATGCTTTGTTGTTTATCTTTACCCAACAGCGAGCGCTGGGAAAGGCAGTCCTCTCTGTCAGAAAGCCACTAGAGAGCTCAGCAGGAGAGCTGAGGCTGTGTTTTCAAGCAGTGGGGCTCTTAATTTTGGTACCCACCCCAAATTCTTTATTCCCTCAAGAATCTAAATCACAAGACAAAAGAAAACAAAACCAAACCAAAAAGGATTGGGTTCTCTCCTACCGCCCCCCCCCCCGCCCCCCGGTCAGCTCTTCAGAGCCCAGTGAGGACACCAGGGGACTGAGGCCTCAGCCCTTCCTTACGATAGGTCATTAGTGCTTTAAGCAAATGGTATTCGCAGCTTTGACTGCAGCATTAGCAATTAGGAAAAGAATTTAAGTTCCCTGCGGACATGTAACTTTGCCATCAGTTTTGATGTGGAAACACTGTGATATTATATAAATGTTGTTGGACAACAGTAGTTTTAAGAGTAAAGTATGAAAGGTTTAAAAAGTTGAAAAAGGCTAGCTCTGTCCTTTACTTATTGAGACTTTTAACTTTCTCCTTTGTATTTCCATTGTATTAAATAAATAAATAAATGTGAATGTAAAATTGTATAAATTACTGTACTTGAACACTTATGTTCTCCCAGTACTGCTCGCTGGACGTTTTAGTGCCTTGGACTTCTTCTATTGCTTCTGCCGTTAGCATCACCTTCTCATCTGACCCCAATCAGCAAAGGGCATGTGGAAGGAAGTCTCGGGTCTGCGCGACCCCAGCTGTGGACTCTGCCATAAGGAAACTGAGGTTTTTGTTTTTGTTTTTTTGTTTTTTCTCCAAGTCATTAAGCAGTTTTGTCTAGAGCAGGTGTAAGATGAGCAAGGTGAGAAGTTGACATCAGTGGTTAAAAGCAGAAAACTCTGTTTCAGGATAAGTGAGGAGAGGGGTATTGTAACAAAACTGGGCGATTTAAAAGATTAAGGGTGGCGTGTGGTAAGTGATGAAAGAAACAAAGACTAAAGAACAGGAGGACAAACCTGCCTGAAGGCCTTTGGGTGCCACGAGCCTTCCCTCCTTGAGCTGGGCTCGAGCAGACCAGACCTGAAGTGGCTGAATGAAAAGGGCAGATGAGGGCTGGACGGGAGGTGTGATCGTGAGAAGTCACAGGTGGAGGAAGTTGCTCTAAGAAAAGTCATTTGGATTGCTCCCCTCTTGTTGCAAACGGACTGTGCGTTTCTCAGCCTGGGTACTGCAGTCTGTGGAAAGTGGACCTGCGTCTGAAGGAAGCATTGTGAGAAAAAGTGCTTATTCCTGTCCGTTTGCCGTATGATGCCCGAGTGGTTGCAGGATCATAACCTCTTGTGCCACCTTTAGACTTACAACGGGTGTTCTCACACTTTCACGTAAACAGATGCTCCCCTTGAGCAGTAACTGCAACCAGCCAGTGTTACTCAGTGCTGTGCCTGCTTGTAATGGGCAGCTGTGTTCTTCTCAGAGCTTTCAGGAGATACTCTCCTAATTGGCTGTGCTTGAGATCTTTATTCTCTCGGAAGATGGGGAAATAAGCCAAGACTCCTAATCCTTGGGGTGCTTCTCCTCTTGACTCTTGAGCTGGGAAACTGACATGTTTCCAGCCTCTTACCCACCTCAGTGGCTCATCCCAGGAGCCGCCATGGCAGGAGGACCCTGGTTGGCTATCCCGTCCTGTCCTGTCTGTCACTGGCCATTTTCTTAAGATCACCAAGGCCCCGAAGATGCAAGTGAAAGATTAAGAGTTTAGGAAGGTGGGAGAAGGGCAGGCATTCCAAGCTCTGCTTCCGATCCTCAGGGAGATGGAAGGAGTCAGGACAGGACAAGGTGCCAAGGAAAAAGGTCCCTGACACCTGAGACGGAGGAGGCAGTGCTTGGTACCAGAGGGATGAGGGAGCCAGGTGCAGCACGTGACTGTTATTTTGGTTTAATCATTCTGAGATCTTCACTCACATGTGGAAAGTAAGAACTGGTTTTATTTACTGTTGATTTTTTTCCCTCCTGTGGACGAAATAACTGAGGCCTAGAGGAATGAACTAGTGCTACTGAACTGTCTAAATTATTTTTTGTGTTAATAGTACACTTTGAGCATCTTTTTCCACATTAAAAAACAACTTTCTGAATTATAAATGTTTTCCTTACATTATTTAACAATGTACACTGTTTAAAAAACAAATAAACTGAACTGAAACCTTGGGGATTCCTGTGCGTTTGGCACTAACCTGGGGGGTGCGCTTCCTGCTTCGGTTTGTTACCTTTGTAGACATACTTGAGACCTTCAAATAAACCAGACTTGCTTTTGTTGAGCTGTGGGGTTTCATTTCCAGCAATGCCTTTTTCATGGTCTCAGCAGCTCTGATTTGACTTGTGTGCAGTTTATAACTGGATTCCTAATTCCAGGATCTTTCTTAAGCGGCACTTCTCCCTGAACTAAGATGCTGCAGACAAGGAGTTTTTTTTTTCTGAAGACAGTGCAAGGATATCGAAATTAAAAGCTGAATATATGACCCAGTCTGTGGAACAGCAGGTAAGGTCAAGGGAGGCAGGGAGAGCCCCAGCCTCTTTGTCATCTGGAGGCACACCAGGGGCCCAGGGGCCCCATGTGTCCAGGGCCACAGCTTCCTGCGAGTGGGTCTGTGATCCAACAAGTAATGAGAGCCGCCATTTCAAGATTAAAAGCACAGCCCAAAAGGGTCCTTGGAAAGTAAAACTGCACATTCATTACTTGCAGGAAACAGTTATGAACATCTCAACACTATGAATAAACAATTTGTGCCGAGGTGGGTTCTAGCTCACATCTGCAACAGGCGAATGTGAACAGCTACTTAGGTCACGGGTGGGGCTCCCTTTGCACATAAAAATTATGTCTCTGCTGTAGTCTGTTAAGTGTGTGATAGTGTTATATCTAAAACAATATATACTTTAAAATGCCGTTGGGAAAATTCTTGACACAGGGCTGCCAGAAGCCTTCGATTTGTTTAAAAACCCCCACGATATCTGCAAAGTGCAATTAAGAGAGGTATGCCTGCATTATGTTACAAAGGATTTATTTTGCTGTCTTAAAATGCCTTTTCTTTGGTCTTAGATGATTATTTCCTTGACTAGGAGACGTCACGAACGGCAGACTGGGGGCTGTCGGAGAAGGCGGCAGCCGCACGAGGCAGCATCAGGAGCGCGCCGCCCTCCGGGGCGGGAGCTCGGCTCATCGGCGGCGTCCTGCTGAGGCTGGTGCCCAGGAGCAAGGAGCCACGGGGGCTCCTAGAATTCCTGTCTTCACCACTGTGACAGCTCAGCAGTCAACAGTGAGGAGCCTCAAGGACCAAAGAAGAGGGGTTTTGTCTTGGCAGAGCTGCCCGCTGCACGTGTGACGCTTCTGTGAAGTGCTCGTGTCCGGCCGCCGGGCTCTGTCTGCAGCAGGTTCCAGGAGCCGCAGCCTCTGGTCAGGTTCAGAATGAAGCAAGGCAAACGCCTGGAAGTAAAGCTCATTCCCCAGGAACGACGAGTCATTTCACGCCCACGAAGTCTGTGACCATCCCCCCGTGACAGTCCAGTGAGGTGCCTCGGTTAAGACGGCTCCAGTTTCCTTTTCTTCATGTCCTGGTTCTTCCAAGAGGAGTCACAGTCTCCTGTGGGAGAGAAAGTCATTTAAATGTAGCTGCCGTGACTTTAAAATGAGGAACGAAGTGATAGCTAATACTTTGCGAATTGTATCAACTAGCGATCCTGCTTCAGACTAAAAGCGCGGGGGTGAAAACTGCCACCAGCAAGACCGAGTGCGCGGCGAGCCCCAAACCAAGCTGCGCTGGGAGCCACAGGGGCCCGACTCTACCGGGAAGGCTCCTCACGCAGCGCTTAAGCGCCCCCCACCACAGGGGGCTACTCCCCGAGTCGCGGCCCAGAGGAGGCTTGGAGCTCTTGAACCAGCTGCCCTGCTCTCTCACTGCTGTCTGGCATGGGTCCCTCCGGCTTCTTAAAACAGAGTGTCATCCTTCCTCTAAAACTCACAGAATCAGGCCCAGGCTCTCCGTTCAGTCCCTGCTCCTAAAACGCTTTGCTACCTGTTAGTTGCTGGTTTGGGTTATAGGTTTGGAGGTGCCAGGGTCCAGGTTTTGCTGGTGGATTCTGTTGGCAAAGGCTTTGTGGGGTCCTGCTCTGGGTCTCCACCTGGTTCTTCAGGACTGAGGTGGCAGGAGTCTGCGGTGGTTGTGGTTTAGATGAGGGCTTGACCACACTGTCCCCTGCATCTGGAGCCAGGTCCCACAGTTCAAGACTGTCTGCAAGGACAGAGGACACAGGAGGATGTAACCTTTGCACAGGAAGTGCTGGAGAAAACAGGTCGTAAGAAATTGCACGTCACAAGTGCCCCACAGCGGTGTTTGGAATTGCTCTTCCCCAACCCCGAAGAGTGGGTTCTCTGAGCGTGTCTGCGGTTAGGACAGGAGAGGAGCTGAGTGTGTGCGGTTGCGGCGGTCAGAACTGCCATCCGTCCACTTGGGCCCTCCCTCTACAGAGCGGATGGAAGTCAGGTATCTGTGATGCCAAGACTCCAGGGCTTCATGGGTGCTTACTGATGAGTACCGAGGCCGTTCCGTCAGCCCCACTGACCTGTGAGGACGTCTGTCTGGGCTCCTGGCTCTGAGACCGCAGTTCCGGAGGCGCCGTGCTCGGCAGGAGGCACCAGCGGCGCCGCTGCAGAGAGAGGACGGAGCTCAGAGCCATGGCCGGCGGGGAGGCGGCCGCGGGCCGGTGTGGCGTCCCCGGCGCAGCGCGGCCAGGGTGGCTCCAGATGCTGCGTCCCAGGCCTGCCTACAGAGCTGCGTAAAATGGGGTTGCTAATACTGTTTTCTTTTTCTCGCTGTACTGGCGGGGGGGTGGTTTCTCCTCTGCCAGCAGAAGTAGAAGGGTTATTATGAGCCTTCCCATCTGGTTTTTACTTTTTAAAGCTATAACCCTTGCTCAAACAGAATCTTAAGCAGAAACCAACATGTAAAACCAACGTAACAGCTGTCGGTCTGACTGGGGGTGGGGGAAGCCCTGGCGGACGCCCCCTCCACCCAACACCCCCGGGGCCTCCGCGGCGCGCGCTGAGGCTCCCGCATTGCGACGCTCACTAAGAACGCCCCCGGCACAGGCGGCCTGGGGTTCTGTCCTGCAGTAATTTCAGCCTGTCAGTGCTGAGGGCAATGCCAGAAACTAAACATAGAGCAAGCCCTCTTTCTTCATAATGTTTAGGGAGAAGCTGGGCAAAAATCCAGTTGCTCTTGGATAAGCCCCCTTTTTTTCCCCTACTCTCTGGGAAAGACTCCAAAAAAAGGAAAAGTCTATCTACCACTCTCAGTGAATGTGGACACTAAAATGAAGTCCATGGATAAAGGACTGCCAAAAGCCCCCATTATCTTCAAACCCAACTTTGCTTTACGTTCAAAGACAGCTCAGAAGGCTTTCTCCTGCAGACGTAGCCAAAGTAACAGAGGGTGAAGAAAAGTTCTGTACCCCGAGATGTCTAGTCCAGATTACGTCAAGGCCTGTGTCCTGCCCCCCAAGTCAGTGTCTTTAGTCGCGGGGAAATGCGTGGCAGGACGTCACGATCTGAATTCTTTGGCCTGGTCTGTCCTGCGCACACCTGGAGAGAAGTCCTGCTGAGTCCTGTTTGGAGCCGACGCCCCCCACCCCGAGCCCCCGCCGGCCCCACTTGCGGCCCCTCACCCTGGTCCCTCTTCCTGGCCGGCGGGGCAGACAGGTGCTGCTGTCTCTCCATCTGCTCCCGGAACTGCTGCTGCAGCTGCTTCTGCCGGAGCTTCCGCTGGTGTGTGGCGTCGCTCTCGGCGGCGGAGGAG
Organism: Vicugna pacos; assembly: GCF_048564905.1. Lineage (NCBI taxonomy): Eukaryota > Metazoa > Chordata > Mammalia > Artiodactyla > Camelidae > Vicugna > Vicugna pacos. The sequence continues at coordinate 20,945,774 of NC_133020.1, forward strand.
GTCAGGCTTCTGTGTCGGAAGAGCAGCAGGGTGGGAGCGGGTTCCTGGACCACCTGGTGAAGCAGCACGCAGTCCCCGAGGGAGCGCGCCACCCACACTTGCTGCAAGGGCAGGAGGAGGTAACGGGGGACACTCGGGAAGGGGCAGCGGGGGTGCGTACCGGGAGCTGCTGTCCTTGTCCCCCAGTGTCACAACATGGGGGCCATCTGAGTGGTCTGGTCTGCAAGGGGAGGGCACCTCTGGTGGTTTTGGGGGTCCCAGAGCCATGCTCTGTCGGCAGCTGCTGTATCTGGCTCGCTCCACAGATGGTTCAAAGTCTTGTCTCTTTGCTTTAGTTAAATCCACCTCAAGAGGCAACTAACAAGGGAAGAGAGGGGAGAAAAGACCTTCCTCCACCTGCCCTTCCCCCCGAGAAGCGGCCTCTCCCCGCCCGCTCCCCAGCACGCCTGCTGGTCCGGGGAGGCCGAGACGGGGGCCCACAAGCTCGAGGAGTGGCTTTAATTACATGAGGAGTAAAACAGCCTCATTTTCTGTCTCACACCGTCCTGTGTTAGTGCGGTTTTGCTAAGAAGTCGTAGTTCAGTTCTCACCAGGGCAAACGCTCTGCAAAGCCTAATGGGCCTCTCCCTGGGCAGCCGGACCTGACGCTGTCTAATTTTCTGTTTGGAAATAATCGCGCTACAGAAACCCAGGGATTTTTCACCTGGGAGAAGCGCTCTCAATAATACCGATGCTGACAGAACAATGGAATACGAGGGGTGGAGATAACCTGGAAATGATGAAAGATAAAGATAAGCTGAAAATGAAAATGGGCCTGTGAAGTTTCTTACCTACATCGGAAAGTAAGCAGGTAAGTTAAAAAGAAACAAGCTCATGCTCTGACCGGGGTTGACCCCGAGGACAGGGTGCTAAGTGGAACAGGTCGGTCACCAGAGGACAAACACAGTGACTCCACTGATAACGAGGCAGAGTGGTCAGAATCAGACACAGGAGCACGGTGGGGCCAGGGGCTGTGGGAGGAGGGAGCGGGAGTTCCTGCTCCGCGGGCACACAGCGTCAGTTTTACCAGAAGAGAGTCACAGAGATGGCTGGTAGTGATGGGCGCTCGGCATCACCAGCATACCCGGTGCCACAGAGCTGCGCCCTTAATGTCTAAGGTGGTAACCTGTGGGGGGGGGGAGTGAGCGGAGAAGACAAAACTGCCGCCAGCGCCCTCACACACGGGTCTGTGGGGTGTGGCCCAGCGCACCAGACCATGCAACCTGGCACCCACTCTCCTCCCGCTGGCCCAACAGCTGCCAACACACGTGGGTGCGTGCGCGCCAAACGGCGCGTACGGCAACGCTGACAGCAGCCCTCCTCAAAACAGCCTGTGGAAATCTCCGCTGCCTAGTAAATCGGAAGGGGAGGACCAGCAGCAGAAGAGTCAGCAGCAGCGAAAGCGCCACACGTGGTGAGAACGAGCCTCGCACGTGCGGGACGAAGGCCAGACACACAGCAGTTCATCCTGTCTGGTTCCCGGACGTGCAGCGCAGTACAGACAGACCTGTGCTGCGCAGAGAGGTTTTCCTCGGGGATGAGACGAACGGGAGGGCTGGCAGCAACTGCAAGGGCTGGAGACCTCTGGGGGTCCTGGGAGGTCCACCCAGATTCAGATGCTGGTTATGTGGGTGTGTTTGCTCTTAGAATTCATCCAGCTGAACATTTATGATGTGTGCATTGTCTACATGTCCTTTTTAATACTTTTTATAGAGCACAAAGTGCAATTCCATTTATGTAAAGTTCAAAAATAGGAAAAAATAACCTGAGACTAAAAGTCAGAATAAAGAAGTCAGGAAAGTAGTTACTTTTGAAAAGATACATTCAGGGTGGTGAATGGCAGGAGCAAAATGGGGCCCTGGAGTGCTGGGAAGCAAGTAAATCTCCACTGGTGAAGAACTAGTATGCAGACGATGGAATATTATTCGGTCGTAAAGAAGAAAAATCTTGTCATTTGCAACAACATGTATGGATCCTGAGGGCACTTTGCTAAACAAGTGAAATAACTCAAAGAAAAATAAATACCACATGATCTCACTCACATGTGGGCTGAAAGATACAAAACCTGAGTTCTTCAGAGGTACAAAGAACAGACTGGTGGTGGCCAGGGGCAAAGTGGGTCCAGGACAAACTTCCAGTTATGAAAAACAAGTTCTGGGGAGGTGATGTGCAGCCTGGTGACTACAGGTAATTAACAACACTGTTGTGTACATAATTGTTGCTTAAAGAGTCAATCTTGAAAGTTCTCACAAGAAACACAAGTTTGTACACAAGTGTGGTGATGGATGTAGCTACACTTGCTGTGTATGTAAAAGCACTGAATCTCACTGCATTGTACACTGGACGCTAACATGCAGGCACAGCTCAAGGTCTTGCAGGTCTGGTTCCAGACCCCCCACGATAAAGCAGAAGCAGCAACAAGGCGAGTCACACAACCAAGTCTTACGTGTCTCAGTGCCTCTAAGAGCTCTGTTTACACTCCATTGTAGTATATTGTGTGCAGCAGCAGCATGTCAAAAAAAATGCACATACCGGGCCAAAAAATAATTTATTGCTAAAAAACGCTATCACCTGACAACGCAGAGTTGCCACAAACCTTTAATTTGTGGGAAAAAAAAAAAAAAGGCAGTACCTGCGAAGTGCAGTAAAGTGAAGCTCTACAAAATGTGGTCTGCCTGTAACATTGTCAGTTAAATCTCAAGTTTTTAAAAAAGTCAGAAGTCTTGCAAACAGCAAGAGAAAAGCAAAATGTCACATAACAAAGTGCCCCCCTAAGATGATCAGATTCTCAGTAGAAGTGTTATAGGCCAGAAAGGAGAGGATGATATAGTCAAAGTACTGAAAGAAAAAAACTTAGCCAACAATAGCCATCCGGCAAAGCTATTCTTCAAAAATGGAGAAATTAAGACTTTCAAATAAACAGAAGCAGAGGGAGGTCCTTACCACTAGACCTGCCCTACAAGAACTGCTACAGGGAGTCCTCAAACTGAAAGGATGCCAGGCAGCAACATGAAGCCACACAAAAATGAAAAGTTCTGTAGAAAAGGTAAATACACAGACAAAACAGTGACCTGTATTACTGTGATCTGGGTGCACAGAATTTAAATGAAAAAAGCCACTAATACTAATGACTACAGAAATTAAAATTTTAAACCATTAAAACTTCTGTAACTATAGACCTGTGTTAGTGGACATACGATACATGAAGGTGTAACGTGCAGCAGCATCAGTAACATACAGGGGGTGGGGTGTAAAGGACTGCAGTTTCTACATGCAATTTATTAGTTTAAAATGGAATGTTATAACTTTAAAGTGTTTTCTATAATTGCAATGGTAACCACAAAGAAAACATCTACAGCATATACACAAAAGAAAAGGAGGGAGTTAAATCATGTCACTACTAAAAAAATCTATAAAACAAAGAACGGCAGAGAGGAAAGACGGATAAAAACAAACAAAAAACCAAGCTATGCTACAAGACATACAGAGGAAAATTAACAAAATGGCAATACTGAGCCCTTCCCTCTCAACACTAACCTAAGTGTAAATGGATTAACCAAACCAGCCCCAACCAAAAGCTGTAGACTAGCTGGGGGATGAAAAAACAAGATACAACTTACACGTAGAACTTAACAGCTTAACTTCAGCTCTAAAGACACACACAGGTCGTAGGTAAACAGGTGGGAAAAGATACTCCATGTAAATGGTGACCAAAGAGGGCGGGGGGGGGGGGCTATACCAACGTCAGAAAAAACAGACAAGTCAAAAACTGTTCCGAGACAAAAAGGACATTGAGAAAACGGTCAATTCACCATGAAGACATAACACGTAAAAATACGTACCAAACACCAGAGCCCCTAAATATATAAAGTAAGCTTCGAAGTGAAAGGAGAAATACACAGCGAGACAACGAGAGCAGCAGACTTCACTATCCCGGGGAGAAGCGCAGAAAACCAACAAGGAAGCAGCGGAGCTGACCGCGCGGGCGCGACCGGCACTCCGCCCGGCACCGCCGCCCGGCAGCGGCGGGGCACAGCTGCTCCTCAGACGCGCGTGGACGCGCTCCCACGGGCCGCACGGCAGGCTGGAAGGCAAGACTTCACAAACTAAATTGGTGGATACTAGTATCCACCAATTACAATGAAATTGAACCGGAAATCAACGGCAGAAGGAAAACTGTAAAATTCACAAACGTGGAAATTAAATAGCGCGTCCTTAATACAACCCAGTGGGGCAACAACTCAAAGGAGGTTAGAAAGTATCTTGAGACAAATGCAAATGCAAATGCAACACACTAGCACTGTACGCAGCAAAAGCAACGCTAGAGGGAAGTTTACAGCTGGCGCACGCGGGCAGAAGAACGGAAATAAAGCTTAGAGCAGAGATACATGAAACAACAGGAAAACAACAGAAAAAAAATCAACAAAACTAAGTTTTGTTTTTTTTTAAAAGATTAACAAAATTGACAAACTCTTAGCTAGATAAAGTAAAAAGGGAACTCAAATGACTAAAATCAGAAAGGAAAGAAGGGACACTGCCGTTGACACCAAAGAAATAAAAAATTGAGAATACCACGAACAATTGTACAGCAGCAAGTCAGACACACGTCTGCACAGCATGCAAGCCGCCAAGACTGACTCACGAAGAAACAGAACCAGACCAGCAGCTGGTGGAGCGAGCGTTCGGGTAAACAAGAGCCTGCCGACGGGAACAACGAGGCCCGGGCTGCACGGCTTCACGGGAGACGTCCACCGGGCGCTTGAAGAGTTAGCACCGACCCTCAGACTCTTCCAGAACACTGAAGAGGAGGGAACACTTCCAAGCTCATTCTGTGAGGCCAGCATTATTCTGATCCCAAAACCAGACAAAAACAATACAAGGGGAAAGACCGCTACAAGAAAACTACAGGCCAACATCCCTGATGAAAGCTGGTGCGAAAGCGCTCGGCAGAGCGGCAGCGCAGCGGGCTCCCCGGCGCTGAAGGAAACCCACAGCCCCCGCCGGCAAGGACGTGGGGACGCCGGCAGCCGGGGCGAGCTGGCTGAGCTGCGGAACAGGGCAGCGTCACAGAGACCCGCGCAGGAGGGCCTCAAGGAACAGTGCTGACAGGCGCCACCCCCACGCGCTCCAGAAGCCCTACTTGCGGATCCGCGTCCGCCGAAGCCAGAAGCAGCGCCCGCGGGAGGGCCGCGTGCCCGTCGCGGGGTGACGGCGTGAAGACGCGGCGGGCAGCGGCGCGGTGCTCAGCCTTAGAAGGGGCGGAATTCTGACGCCTGCCGCCGCACAGATGAACCTTGAGGACGGTATCCTAGGTGGCAGAAAGCCGGTCACAGGAAGGCAAACCCGTGTGCCTGCATTTACGTGCGGGCTCTAGTCGCAGGCACGCAGACAGCGGCGCGCTGGCCGGCGGGGGCGGGGGCGCGAGGGCGTCGTGCTACGGGTGCAGAGCCTCGGTACGTAAGTTCTGGAGATGGGCTTCACTGCTGAACTGTGCGCTTAAAAATGGCCAAAACGGGAAACTTCATGTTTGTGCTTTTTACGGCAAAGAGAAGCTACACTATCCCTTGTAAACACATGCAAAAGTCCTTAATAAAACACGAGCAAACTGAGATTGGTAATGTATCAAAAGGATTTAAAAAGGGGGGAAAATGGAGTTTTGACAGCTGCCAATTGACACACATCTCTGTGGGGCAGCACGAGAAAAAGCATCCCTCAGGAGGGGAGAGGGACGGCTGCCCCCGACCCAGGACGCCCGCGGAGCCGCCCCAGGAACGCTGTGACACCGGCCGGTCACGCTAAACCCCAGGCCCGTCCGTCTCCAAAAGCCAACGTGCAGATCGCATGACAGGCGTCGACAGAAACAAGGGAGACAAGAACCTTAAAGACGCCAGAGCGAAGGAGACGCAAGGTGGAGGGGTGAGGCTCTGAGTGTTCCTAGGACGGGACGGGCTGCTGAGCCGGATCTGTGCCCCCCCCCCCCCCCCCCGGCTTCACAGACCCCCAGGAGGCAAGTGGCACGGCCGCTCCAGGCTCCACCACCGCGGGCGGGGCGGCCGCTCCTGCTGGTCTCCCGCGCACGGCGCTCTGAGCCACGTTCCAGACCCTCTCAACCGCTGCTCCTTCCCGTCGTCTCCCTCCATCACCAGACACACCTCGTGACACAAATCAGCGGTTCCACCTTCACGGCAACACATTGCATCCCGTTCCTAACATACCTGGTGTGGAAGCTTGTTCAGTGACCTCAGATAGTCTTTGTCCAGAATACAATTTCCAAGCGCATTCCCAAAACTTCTGGGGGTGAGAAAGGAAGACCGTGAAACAGGGCTGAGAACCGTGAATGTCAGCACCAGAGAACAGAGTCACAAGCTCCGTGCAGACTGCGCCTCCGCCGCAGCAGAGGAAATGGCCGCTGATGCACACTCAAAAGCGTGTGTGAAGCCCCTGCCCTGTGCCTGCCCCGTAGGAGGCTCTGAGCCCACAGCAGTGAGCATGTCACAAACCCCGACCCTCGGGGGCAGGCAGTGAGTCTGCAAGACTGGGACACCCTTCACAGAACCCCACCAGCTACCTCCTGGCGTGCAGCACACAGTCCAGAGCAAGGTTTATTTGCACGGACCGCCCCAGGGCCCCAGTAACGGTGAGTGCACACTCGGGCACTGTGCTCCAGGGCTGAGGTTCTTTGCTTGGCTCACAGGGACCCCCCCCCCCACCACAGGTTATGGTATTGCGAATTTTTAGTGCGTGTTTACACATGCACTAAAGTTATTTTTTTGGTGATTCAATTCTCAAAGGCATCTATGAGCCAAAAAAGGTTAAAACCCGTGCTCTATGTAGCCTGGAGAACTGTGGTTGTACTAAAGAGGCTAAGGAAGCGATCTGTGCGGCCACGTGGAAAGGTCTCCGGGATGCACTCCTGAGTTGAGGAGTTGGGGTGCAAGTCGGGAGGAAAGGGACAACAGGGGGCCCACGACTTCCTCCCCGGAGAGGGAGGCCTCGGCAGCACGCGGCCTGGGGACACAGAGGAGGGCAGGAAGAGGCCGCAGAGGGATGGGGTAGGGGCACTCAGGTTATTTCAACCCTTGAACATGTGAACGCGTTTCCTCTGGATCCTCTGGATCAAGCTCGGCTCTGAACCAGAGCTGAAATGCACAGGATCTGCCTACCTGAGCGCCCGCTTCAGCCCGTCCGTCACAGCCTCCTTCCTCGCCTTCTCCAGGGACAAGGCTTTGGACTTGAGGCCCTCGCTCACGCCGTAGCCCACGTCTTCATGATACGAGCCGTCCTGGGGGAGAAGAGAAGGGAGGGGTGTGGGAGCAGCAGTGCTCCAGCGGGGCGGAAAGCGCCCCGGCCTGCAGCACCGGCAGGGCCGGAGCACTCAATTTCCACCGCGTGTCGCTGGACCAGCTCTGCCTGGAAATGGGCCTGCGGTCCAACTGTCCAGAGGGCTCTGCTCCCCGCTTTCCTCCCTGCATACAAAAGGCGCGTGCCTAACCTACCCCGGTCTTGCTGAGACGCATTAGCCCACAGTGTAATGACCTTTGGGACACCCAACAAAAGGAAGGTTTGGAATATCGTTATCAACAGACTCCAAGGGCTGGACACAAGCCCTCCCCCGGGGCGGGTGCTGTGGGTTCCCGGGCTCCCGCCAGAGGGGGCGGTGGGCCTGGTGGAGCTGGTCGCTGACAGACAGCCGAGTGTAACTTGTGATGGCAGCGCCAACTTCTGACACACAGCTCAAGGTGTTCAGACAGGTGAATGGCACTGCAACAAACTCCTTCCACTCCCAGTCTAGGTCTGTGAATGAGGCTTTTCAGCACTACTTACAAAAATAAGTCAGAACAGAATTAATGCTAAATGTCTAATCTACAAGTAAGTAATACTGACTATGGCTATAAACTAGCTATAAACTACCTGAACAGAATAAAGCAGCTTTATCCTTCTTATTAAGGAATGCATTTTCTATAGAACTGTGTTTTTATTAAGTGTAAATATTTAGATGTAGTTATGTTGTCTCAACATAAACACATTGACACATCAATTGTGTGTTAATAATGCCTATAACACTAATCAATCCAGAAGACATTTTTTAATAGAGCCTTCAGCCCACTGGCTATTTACCACCCCCCAAATTTGTATACACGCACAGAGACAGACAAGTGTAAGGTTATTAATAAAAGATTTTCAATTATATATATGAGGGTAAAAGCCAAGGGGAAAATGGAATGGAAATGTGTGTTCAAGAGGAAACAATGTAAAATTTCTGATGATTAAAGAATAACTTGCTGCTGTGTTCTTTTAAATGGATGCCAGCATTCAGTCCTCTGTGGGATTTAGAATCCATCAGCACAGTTTACAAAGATACAACACATTTATCGTAGAAGGTACAATTTTACAGTATGCCAAAAAATATACTTTTGCAACTGTTTGTATTTATGGTGACAACTTTAAGTTGTCTACCTAAAAATGTGCAAGAGAACAGTTTTTCAAAATTCCTTTCGGGGCCTGGGAGGAAGGCTGTTTGGACGTCGCCTAGGCCAGCTCCGGCCCCGCTCTGTGGACTCCCCACGGCCAGCGCTCCCCTCCCGCCCCCCGGGCTCGAGGGCAGCAGTCTGCTCCCTCACCCTCACCTTCAGCTGGACTCTCACAAACGCACAGACTCCCACGTAGAACTTGCCATTGTTAAGGTCAACAAAATCTAGGGGTGGGAAGGAGAACCAGCTGAAGGGACGCCGACCCGTGCCTGCCCGGACCCCGGCCGCGTGCCCGCGCTCACCGCTGCTGTCAGAAGCCGGCCGGAGCCCGGCGGGGCCCGGGGAGAGGCGAACTCACCCACGTTCTGCTGCGTGACGGAGTGTGCCCAGCCATTGTAGCCAAACATCTCATTGGCCAGATTGATTACCCTGTGACCCTCAATGTAACACACCTGGGGGAAACGTTAAGCAAAGAAAACACTTATTAAAATTCCTTGGCTGTGCTTCAATGTGGATCAAATTTTACTTAATTTATTCCTTACTAGCTTTTTTTTGGCAAAACTGCCCTTAAGCATTCCAGGGAAATTCTCACTGAACTGATTTCAAAGATCTTCCAGAAGGAGCCAGTTTAGAACCGTGTTCTGTGTTGGGGCAGGGAGGCTCAGACAATGCTGGGCCGAGTCAGATGACAATGAAGACCGGAACCCACTCGCTCCCAAAGACACTAAGGAACATCCAGAAGCTGTGACCCCTGAGGACCACAGGGGAGCTGGCAGGTTCATCTGGGTCGTCTGCACTGGGGCACCCACTTCAGGCACGTAGACTCCCCTACCTTCTGGCCTCCTCCAGCCATGCGGCTACTGATGTATTCTGGGCCCAGCCTCTGCCTCAGAGCGGTCTGGATGGCCTGGTACTCTTCTGCTGTGTACTGGTACTGCAGTCCAGAAAGGGAAAATCAGACTGGCAGTGCCACCTCTCCTGGCAGCGAGGCTCAACCTGCTGGTCTCCAGACCTCCTTCCACTTAAAAAGTACTGAGGCCCCTGAGCTTCTGCTTATGTGAGTTGTTCCCGTGAGTGACAGGAGTTAAGCCTGCGAAAGCTGGTGGGCACACACTCCGGTGACCACCAGAGCAGTGACATCAGCATGGGCTGTGCAGCCTCGGGAAGGCTGCCCCCTCACCCATGAAAGGTGAGGGTACAGCAGGCATAGGGTGTTTTAGTATCATTATGAAAGTAATGTTGATTTCACAGACTCTGAAACCCCAGGGGTCACTGGACCACATGTTGAGACCCAGTGCCCTAGATGTTACTAATATGTTAACCATCCTTACAAAACTCTCGAGCCAGAATTGGGAAAGGAAAACTTCCTGCCTCAGAGTCTATACACAACGTTAATGCCGGAGGGGAGGAGGAGGGGGGAGGAGGGGGAGGGGAGAAGACTGCTTCCCTCTGTCCTCTCCTCCAGCTGAGCCATCCCCATCCTGCACAGCGGTTAACACACTGCTACTTGCTTAGCGTTTCGTCCTCTTTGTAGTTTTCCCCTTGCCCTGTCTAAATGGAATAAACACTCCCACACAGATCTCTGGCAAAGACAAAGTTAGCATTTGGGTGGACAAAGCAACGATCCCCCTTGCATGCAGAGAGTATGTCCACAAAGAACACAACACCAGAAACTCGGGATGCCACCAAAAGAGAGATGTGGGTGAAACGTGGACAGGAGCGACAGGGAACAGTGAGACTTTTCACATCTAGTCTTCGTTTCATTTTGAATGTTACAGCACGTGAAAATGTAATCTATCCAAAAATAAATAAAATTTAAATCTAAAGGTAACCCCCAGTGCCATTTATTAGTCTTTTGAAGCTGAAGCTCCAGAATGCCCTCAGAGCTCATCGGAGACTCTCAGGTCATGCACCTAAATGAGAAGAGCAGCAGCAGCTGCCACGCACAGGGCACTGCCCTGCACCTTCTTCCCTCAGCCCCTTCCTTCCAGGAAAGCAGCAAGCAGTTACCTGACCAAAGCACAGCACGGAGCTGCCACTGGCAGGGTGGCTGTCACGGCTGCCGAAAATTGCCTCCTCAGTCCCAAACATGCTGATTCTGGTTGACTTCTAAATAAACAGAAGATAAAAAGGATCTCACAGGATGCTGACAGTAAACAAACAGCAACAGCCTCTGCTAACGCCCAGACGAAGCGCCTCCTCCAGGTGCCGTGGTCACCCAAAGAGCCCCTGAACGTCCTCTAGGCTTTGCTTAACTTCCTGCTCAAATTTTTGTGAGCCTGGTGGTGGTATTAAAAGTGATTTTTACCATAAGAATGTATTATAATTATATGGTGTAATTAAAGTGTTTGTAATTGAAAAATCAAAACTACAAAAGCAAACAACCAGTTTCTGACGACCTGCTTGTGAGCAGCAGGACCCCGGCCTCTGCGGGGTGGAAGAGGAATCAGAAGCCCTGGCAGGTGCACGGCTTCCTGGAGCTCACACACCTGCGGGTGGGAGACCTACGATGTAATAGCGAGACCGCGTTCAGGATGGACGCAGCATTGACACTGACATCCCCGCAGCATCTATATCGCCTGGGCCCCTGTCAGAGACACACACCCCCGAATCGGAAAGCAGAGGCGAGGCCCACAAGTCAGTGCCTGACCCCATCCACAGGGACTGTGATATTCGCCCCAGTTTGATTTGAGAGCCAATGCAACAGATGGAGACCGCGCTAATGTGTGGTCCACGAGGAAATACAGCCGCCCTCAGAAAAAGCATCTGCAGCCGGTGGAGCCGCACCCCAATGGCTGCACCGGCCCCAGACCACGCAGATTCAGTCAGGCCTCAGCAAACGTGCACATTACAAATCTTCAGATTATCTGCTAATAGTAAGATTAATCCTACACTAAAAAGTAGGATAGTGGCCTACACCAGGTTGGTAATTGGTGTCCAAACCAGCGTCCACAGCTGTGAAATCAAGAAAGTGGAATAAGGACGTAGCCAGAATGTAACTGTCAACACCGGGGTGCACAGCTCTGCGCGGGGCTCTCCTCTGCACAAATGAAACTTTCAGCACGATCTCCTGTCCAAATAAGTGCATGTATTCTTTTAATAAAAATAAAAAATTTAAATACCCGTTCCATAAAGCAGGAGTCAGCAAACTTTCCAAAAAGGGCCAGAGGGTAAAGGTGTTAGATTTTGCAGGCTACGTGGCCTCTGTCACGACCAGCCCACATTTAGTTTGAAAGCAGCTGTGGACAATACGGAATAAGAAAGGGCACGGTCACATCCCAGTAAAACTTTACTACAGAAAGGGGCAGACTTGGCCCACAGGTCGCGGTGTCACAGCCCGTTACTTAAAGCAAGCCGTGAACGTTAGATCGGATGTGGTTCAGTATTGAGCTCCACCAATTACTTACATTGGGCGATTAGTTAACCTCTCTGCGCTCCAATTTCCTCATCTGGAAAAAGGGAATGTTAACAGATCAACCTCATAAACTTTTCCTATTAAACTGACTGACAATAACACCATTCAGCAGCAGTCATGGGGGATACTAAAAAGCTGTTGGGGACAGGACATTCACAAAGTCTCAAATGACGGCCTGCCTGGTTATTTGTTAAAAAACAAAGGGTATACATTGCGAATGTACTAACACCACTGAACTGCATGCGTGAAAATGGTTAAATTGATAAATTTTACATTATGTCTATTTTACCACAATAAAAAGAAAAAGGAAAGAATAGCCTAACAGAAGAGATTTCTGTGGTTGCCGGGGGTTGGGGGGTGGGAAGGGACAGACTGGAGTTGGAGATTTGTAGATACTGACAGCTACATATAGAATAGATAAACAAGTTTATACTGTATAGCACAAGGAAATATATACAAGATCTTGTAGTAGCTCACGGTGAGAAAGAATATGAAAATGAATATATGTACTCACGTATGACTGAAAATTGTGCTGTACACCAGAAACTGACACAACATTGTAAACTGAGTATAACTCAATAAAATCTAAATAAACAAACAAACAAATAAATAAATAAAACTAGTGACTAAAACAAAAAAGCAGCAGACTCACAGATCAGAGAGTGAACTAGCAGTTACCAGCGGGGAGAAGGAAGGGGCGAGGGGCAAGATAGAAATTGGGGGGAGGGCTATTACTGGATTATGTAAAATCATGCATGTGAAACTTACGAAAATTGTAAAACACTACAGAATTTAAACTCTTGCCTTCCATTAACAAAAATTCGTTAAAAAAAAAAACACAGTGGAATCACTAACAAAAAGCATGAACTGCAGACCGTGGCCCTCCGTGCAGCACCCCCAGGACGCTGGTCTGCAGCGCGCGCTGAGACCCGAGCAGAGGAACGGCGGGAGGGGCGCACGCGGCCCGCATCCCGCAAAGACCCCGAGTACTTCCCTGGGGCTGCAAAGAAGTTTCAACCAGTGGTGGGTTCACAAATACAGACCCCACATGTAACGGAGATCGAGTAGGTCTCGTTTTGGGGTAAAACCTCTCCCGCAGAGACAGTTTCCATGGCCTCCACGTCCGCCCCTCTCTGAGGGGACCTGCACACAAACACTGCTTGTTACCCCCAGGCAGCGGGCTCGCAAGCGCTGGACTGCCAACAGGAGACTTGACAAACTCTCCTGGAAGACTGCACACCTGATCCAACCCCAGAGCTAAAACGTCGGGATGAGAACTTCGTTGTAAACTGTGTGCGCCCCAGAGTGCGAGTTCTGTGCAGGAATAGACCTTAAAAGGTCTCGGAAGCAAAAAAATGCAAAAACCCAAATGCCCGTTAATTGAGAAACAAAGAGCAGCCTATCCGTACAATGAAATACCAGCATTCGGCCGCAAAAAGGAGCGGCTGCCGGCACAGGTGCCACACGGGTGAGCCTGGAGGACGCGGTGCCCGGTGCCAGGAGCCGGACACGAAGGGCACACGCTGCGGCTCCACTGATGCGAACACGCGGAACCGCGAGCTCACGGGGCCAGAGAGCAGACGGGGCCGGGCGGGCTCGGGGTTCTTCTCTGGGGGGAGAGCCTTCCGGAACCGGTGGGAAACCGCCCGACTGCTCGCTCTACGGGGATGAGTCCAAGCGCTTTGTGAACTGCGGCGCCTCAAAGAGGCTGGAAAAGCTGACCAAGCGCTGAGCTGCGCGTCAAACTCGAAAAACGGACCTCCTTCCCCGCCCCTGGCCCCGCCCCGCCCCGCGCAGCCCACCCAGGGGCTGCCGCGTGCTCGCGCCTCTGGGCCCGGGACCACGGAGCCGGGAGCGCGGAGAGAGCCCTCCAACCCCTGCCGAGACCCCACTCACGCGCCTCGGCCGCGCGGCGCGCACGGAGCTCCGTCCCCGCCGAACGCGCGTAGGGCCTCGGGGACGGTCGCGCACAGGACGCCGGGAAGAAGGTCCGAGCGAGAGCGCGCACGGAGCTCCGTCCCCGCCGAACGCGCGTAGGGCCTCGGGGATGGCCGCGCGCAGGACGCCGGGAAGAAGGTCCGAGCGAGAGCGTGCCGGTCTGGGGCGGCCTTAATGCGAGTGGCAAGGGGCTCAGGGGGTGGCCGCGCAAAGGGCTTTGGGAAAGAAGAAGGTGCGACCGAAAACGCGCCAGACCGCGGCGGGGGAAAGAAACAGGAGCCGCACGTCAAGCCGGAGGGGAGCAGAGCCCTCAGGCGGGAGCCGTAAAGCGAGCTGGCCTCGCGATGCCGACCTCCCTGCGCTTCAGGGACCCGTACTGCCCCCTGGCGGCGGCGGGGCGAAGACCGTGCTTCCGAGGTCGGCTGAGGATGGTCGCCGGAGCGCCGCGCAGACCCCGGCCGCGCTCGCGGGCCCCGCCTGCAACGCCCCGCACACGCCCCCTCCCCGCGTCCGGAGGGCCGGGGCGCGCAACAGGAGACCCCCCGCGCGCGGCCTTGTGCTCAGGATGGATCCTGGCGGCCGGGGTCGGCGGGGTGGGCCGTCCATCCTACGGAAACGCGCAAAGCAAGGCTGGAAATTGTCGTCACTAGCCCGGGCTGAGTGAGTCCCTGACGTTTCAGATGCGCCCGGCGAGCCCTCCGCGCGCGCGGCCCCACCTCCGGGCGTGATGCGCCGGGGAGGCAGCTCCCGGACCGGCCAGCGCGCTAGATAAGGGGACGTTTGCTTTTACAGAGCTGGGTCACGGTTACTGATTTGGGTCGGGTTCCTTATCAAAATATACGCCAAATAAATTGTAGCTGAATCCGAGGGTGAAAAGTTAAATACACGCAGGTACACGTTAAAAAAAAAGTTTAAAAATGCAGATGAGTATCGGACCTCAGAATGCAGAAAAGCTAACTGTAAAAGCTGATAAATTAATCGTAAGGTAAAAGAGGGATGTACGTAGCTACCTACATAAAACTTTTTAAGCTCCTAAAAGTAGAAAATAAGCCTCAAAGTGATGTCGCCCTGTGTGGAGGGGCCCCTGCAGAGGCCTTGCTCTGCCTTCATCCTGGGTGGGTGGCCCCGCTGGGCCGGTGTGCCGACGGCGAGCCCCTGCTGGAGGGGAGGACGCTGAGCGCTCAGCGCGGCTGGCCGGACTCCAGGCCTCGGTGCTCGCGGAGCGCGGGCCGCGTCCTCCCGCTGGCGCCCTCGGGCTTCCCCCCGCAGCCCCGGCGTCGGCCTCAGGCTGGACGGGTCTGTGGCAATTAGGCGCTTTGATGAGGGCAGGGAAAGCTGTGCTGGTGAACTCTTGGGTATCGTGTCCCCGTCCCGGCGCCCCTCAGGTTTGGACCCCTGCGCCGGCGCTCGACGCTGGAGGAGGCTCCTTCGGTGGCTGGGCAGCTTGCACTGTTATGGAGGGGCTAGGTTTTATTCCAGCAGCTGCCATTTTCTTGTCAACCCTGGAGCCGTACAGCGGCTCTCCTGTCCTCCTGTGCGGACACAAGTGCCCTTCCTCCGGAGGGACGGCCGCCCGGCCCGGCTCTGCTGCAGGCTGGCTTCTGTGACCCGTGGACCTGGGCGTGGGACCCAGGCTCAGGTCACGTCTGAGCTCACAGGCAGGATGGCACCGCGCCTGGGCCACACGTGGTTTCAGCAGCTCCGGGGGCTACGCAAAGGAGGAGATAAATTTTCATTTTTTATGCGACTGAATATAACCAAAATACTACCGTTTCAACATGGAATTTTAAAAATTACTAAAGAGCCATTTTAGGGTGTTTTTGGGTTTTTTTTTTTTTTTTTTTTTGGCATGTGAAGTCTCTGAAATCCAGTGTGTGTCTTGTGCGCACAGCACATCTGGGCGCGGGGCAGGGCCTGTCAGGTGCCCCTCGTCCCGGGTGGCCGGGGCCGCTGTCCACCCGCTGCCTCGTGGAGCCTCCCTCCTTCGGACCCGGTCACCGCGCCCCGCAGCAGCTCGCCCGTCCCCGTCCTCCCTCCCTCCTCCGGCTGGACTTCCGCGTCGTGGCAGCCCCACGCTCCCGCCCGCTTTCCCGTGTTGACGCTTCCCCGCAGCGCAGGTCCGGCCGGCGCCGGCAGCCCGGCCTCGCGGGGAGGGCCGGCGGTGGCGGAGGGAGCCGAGCCTCCCCTGCAGCTGCGCTCTCAGCCCGGCTCCGGTGCGAGCATCGCGGGTGCAGGCTGGAAAAGCCCCCTCCTGCCCCAGGCGTCTTCTGCTTGTGTTTTCGCTCTGTATTTGTTTGGTCGCGTGGCCTCTATTTTGCTGTGGGAGTTTGTCTCCAGTAGACGTTGCAACACAGCACGGCGTCCTCCCGGCTTCTGCCGGGCGGGTGGGTGCGGGAGCCGGGCGGACCCTCCCCAGCCTGTGTATCTGGACTGGCTGCGCGTTGCTGGCTTGTGCGTGTCTCATACTCTCAGTGTGCGCCTCCCGGGGTGGGGTTGCCTTTAATGACGGGGGGTTCACGCCCGTAGATTCTGTTGTAGATGTTGTCGTTAACAGCTTTCTTGAGGTGTAGTTGCCATACTGCACACGTCCCCTTAAAGTGTGCGATTCACTGGCCGGTAGTATGTTTACTGAACGCAGTCATCACGGCTGCCGGTATTAGAACATGCCGTCACCCCAGGAGGAAACGCCATCCTATCAGCAGTACCCCCCCCCCAGCTCCTGACGACAACAACAACAACGAGAGAGACCGAGAGAAAAGGGAAAAGAAAAGAAGCCACAAAAGTCTGAGGATATAGATTATTTTAAGCATCTTTGCTGACCACAGTGCCGTGAGACTAGAAGTCAATCACAGAAAAACAAATGAGAAGAAAACGGCAGGTGGAGACTACAGGTAGGAAGTAAACAAAAAGGGGGACTATTATTAACACATTTGGTAAAGTTCACATGTAAGTACTAACAAATCAAGAAATATAGACAAATGAGTCGATATTTCACAAAAGGAGAAAGATAAACATGAAAAAGTTTTAACTTTAATGAAACTAAAAAGCATACATATTAAAGTAAGTATATAACTTCAACCATTTCTATTTTAAATTAGGAAGTTAAAATATTTATATAAATGTTACATGAGTACATTAGTACCAAAAAATACAAATACAAATAAATCCAGCATTTTACGTGACCTTGCATACGTCAAAGCCAGAACTGTTCTCAGAGTTGACCACTGTTATCCGTCGATGTCTCTTATTGCTGACCTTGTATTTATGGTCATACATTGAAATAACTGTCTGATAATATCCAGTGCCGATGACACCTCCACACAGCTAGTAGGAATGAAAACTGATGCAACCTTTCAGGACCGCAACCTGGCAGTATATATTTAAAAAAATACCCTCTGGTCCACGAATTCAACCTCCAAGACCTTAACAACCAAGGATAATGTCAGGAATGTACACTAAGGTTTCTTTATAAGAATATTCTGCAAACATTATTGATACCCTGAAAAATTAGTGGAAACAAATAAAATGCCACCTTATGGAATCTGTTAAATAGTACAGCCATTAAAAATCATGTTTTAAAAAATATCTGTTGATATGGAAAAAATGTTCAAGATCATTTTCTGTGGAATAATCAGGGTCCAAAACTATATACATAAGACAGCTTGCCCACACTCAATAGAATAGCTACTATTTAAAAAAACAGAAAATGCCAAATGTTGGCAAGGATATATAAAAATTGGAACACTGTGCACTCCTGATGGGAAGGTAAGATGGTACAAATGCAATGGAAAACAGTATGGTGGTCCTTCAACAAATTAAAAGTCAAGTTACCATATGACCCAGCAACTCCACTTCCAGGTGTGCACCCCAAAGAACTGAAGGCAGAATCTTCAAGAGATACTCGCACATGGATGTCCATAGCTGCATTATTCACAACAGCCGAGAGGTGGAAGCAACCCCAGTGTCCACTGACAGATGAAGCATGAACAAAACGCGATGCATACAGTGGACTAGAATCCAGCCTTAAAACCCAAGTAAATTCTGAACCGTGACAAAATGCATGAGCCTTGAGGACATCATGCTAAGTAATGAAGCCTGTCAGAAAACATGAGCACGTACACTTCCACTGACAGGAGAACCTAAAGTCGTCAAGCTCCCAAAGACAGAAGGAGCCGAGGGCTGGGGAGGAAAGTGAGGAGCTGTTGTTTCATGAACACTGAGTTTCAGTTTTGCAAAAGGAAAAGAGTTTGGAGACTGGCTGTGCAAGGTGAATGTACTTAACATGGCTGATCTGTGCACTTAAATGTACCCTTGAAAATGGTTAAGATGGTAACTTTTATTATGTGTATTTTACCATAATTTCCAATTTTTAAATTAAAATTAAATAATTTTTAAAAGCTTGCCTACAACAAAGCAAATCAGAGAGCTTCCATACTCTTCAGAAAGCTTCCAATGAACTGATTAATATCTTGTTCTTAAATATGAAGACATAAAGGATCACAAGGAATATCTTTGTGATAAGAGCTATTATTAAAACAAGTGAAAAAGGGAGCCAAGAGAAACTGCAGATAGAAAAAGAAAAGATGCAAAGAAAGCAAGCATAAATGATATTCTCAGGTAAGAAGATACACGTGTTCTGTCCATGAAGTAGTAGCCTCTAAGAAAAAATAAAAATGTATTAGCTGAAGAAAACTCTTTGAAATTAAAATCATGATGCCCAACACCTGTTTATTTTCGTTTTTATTGCTTGTGCTTTTGGAAGTTGATTGTTTTCTAATGAAACCAAGACTAAGACGTTAAAAGGACAATTTATGAGGGCTCTCTGTCAGACTCTGCACTGAGGGCCTAGCACCACACAAGATTCCCACTAGGAATTCAGTCTTAGGAAGCAGATAGATTACAGTACAGCACCGGGAAAGCCTTACACTGAAAGGGGACCTGTCAACAAGAAAGACTGCAGTGATACAGACCCCAAGCCCAGAGTCCTCAGAACTTAAACAGGGCTGCCTACGTTTTTCCATCTGCCGCTGATGCACAAATTCTTTCCTCCAGCCTTTCCTGAACTACATCAAACTTAAAAGCTTCTGAACAGCAAAGGAAAGGCAACCTACAGAATGGAGGGAAATATTGCACACCATGTATCTGATAAGGGCTTAGTGGTCAAACTTACACAGAAGTCAGACAACGCAATAGAAGAAGAAAAAAAAACAATAATTAAAAAATGGGCAGAGGAACTGAATAGTAATTTTTCTAAAGACATACAAATAGCCAACAGGTATGTGAAGAGATGACCAATGTCACTAATTGTCAGGGAAATGCAAATCAAAGCCACAATGAGATGTCTCGTCACACCTGTTAGACTGGCTATTATCCAGAAAATGAGAAAAAAGAAAAAGTGTTGGCGAGGATGTGGAGCAAAGGGAACCCTTGTGCACTGCTGGTGGGAATGCAAATTGGTGCAGCCACTGTGGAAAACAGTATGAAGGTTTCTCAAAACATTAAAAACAGAACCACCACACAATCCAGCAATTCCATTTCTAGATGTATATCCAAAGGAAATGGAAACAGGGTATCAACAAGATGCCTTCAATCCCATGTTTACTGCAGTGGCCAAGATACGGAAACAACCTAACTGTCCATGGAGGGATGAATGGATAAAGAAGATGTGGTGTGTATACACAACTGCATATTATTCAGCCATAAAAAAAGAATGCAATCTTGCCATTTGGGACAACAAGGATGGACCTCGAGGACATTATGCTAAGTGAGGGACAAGGACAAATACTGTATGATGTCACTTACACGTGGAATCTAAAAAGCCAGAATTCGTAGAAACAGAGTAGAATGTTGGTTCCCAAGGGCTGGGGGGTTGGAGGAACCTCGGAGATGTGATCAAAGGGTAAAACCTGAAACCACAAGACGAGTGAGTTCTGGGGCTTCATGCACAGCAGTGTGTGAGAGCTAACAATACCGCTCATGTACCTAAAAGTTGCTCAAAGACTCAATCTTCAATGTTTTCATCATAAAAAAGAAATGATCAACTATAGTTCAATGAAAAGATACTTCGCAAAAAAGAAAGATAATTATGTGATGGCAGTGTTAGCTAATCATACTGCCATAAGTAAGGGTTTCAGACTTGATTTATGTCACTGGAATGTTAGAGCTCTTATGGCAATTAGAATTGCACTGTTTTTGTACACAGAAACCTCATTAAGGGGTTTAACTCAATTGAAGTGGATTTTTCTTGCACAGTTAGGAGTCGCGAGGCCCAGCCTAACGCGGGTGCAGCGGCCCCAGGAGCCGCTCGTGCTTCAGGCTCCTTCCCTCTTTTGCACTCACCATCCGGACATGCGGCTCTCACCTGCACGTGTGCCTCCTGACCGTGGTGTGACTGTCCCACCTCAGCCTCACGCCCACGTCCTAGACACTAGAAAGACAAAGGACATGTTAGCTGAGTCTGACAATTTTTAGAAGCTTTTGTAGAAACCTCATCAGGTGTTACGCTTAGGTCACAGTGGCCCAAACAACGTCACGTGGACGCCCCTACCTGGGAAGGCGAGTGTTCTCACCCAAGCGTGTTACCCCCTGCACCGAGTCGGGTGCTGGCAGGAAGGAAGAAGGGCAGAAGAGATTTTGGTTATGCGTCTATAGCTGCCTCCCAAGTTACTTAGGCTGTCTCGGTAGGAATTACCTTTTTTTCTGTTTCTTTCTCTTAACTCAGATGTAGATGATCGAGTTAATCCCACAGTATATGTTACTCATATACACCCCCTGGTTCACAACACATGAGAGCGTTGGTCTGTGAGAGAAACAGACCCTCACTACTGTGAAGCCAGCCTCCCCTCACGGACAGTTGGGAGCATTCCTAGCTGACTCCCTGCTCGGTAGTGACGCTGGCTGGCTTTATCAAGGACTTGCACACGCTAAGTGCTTACTAACCTAAGCTAGGAAGTTTAAATTTTCTCATTTAACCCTTGCAATATCGTGAGGGGGCCGTTCCTGTTACTGCCTCTGCTTCAGACAAGGAAAGCGGGCAGCGAGACGCTAAGCCACAGCACAAACCCGAGCCCTTCCCCGCGACTCTGCCGTACTCCTAGTACGTGCAGGTGTGACCTGACATACGCTGCAACTGTAAACCTTGCTAGGCAAATTCCTTTTCACCTACAGATAAATATGGACATTTATCAGGTATGAAAAACCTTCACAAACAGTGGGTAACGTTAGATAATACTGTGTATGGTGGAACAGTGACTAAAAACCGTTCCCTGCAGTTCTGGAGTTAAAATGCTGCAGGAGACACTTAAAGCAAGTTTCGTTATCTCCTCATTATGCAGATAAAATAGGTAATAAAGGGGACCCCAAACTCCCGTCCCGGCCAGGATGCCCCCCACTCACAAGCCCCAAAGCAGAAGTGACCAGAAGTGGGCGCCATCAGGTGGGACTGGGGAACAGGAGGAAGGTGCAGGGGAAAGTAATGTTCGCCTCGTGTTTCCCCACTTGTGTTTATAACAGAAACTCTCTAAAGAAGGGCTAATACTCACAACTTACGTTTCCACCCATCCTGTTCTCCCTGAGCCAACTAACCAAACTTCTGACGCAGCCACCTGACATGTGGCACACTCGGCCCCAGTGACGAGTGTCTGAAACACACTGACTCCATTCTGTGGCTCCGTCTTCGGCCCACAGTGCCACCCCTCCCCTCTCTGCACGACTGAGCTTTAGCTACTTGCAGGGAATGTGCCCAAGTCAGACATGGCCCCTGTCAACTTTGACCCTTGCCTTCATCTGATATGGAAGCTGGAAGGATGCCTTCTGCTGATGCAGTTGGTTAACGGTCATAAGCCCCCCGGGGGAGGAAAACCCTGGGTCCCCATCAGTGCCCACGTGCCTCCCGCTTCCTAGCCAGACTCCACCTTTAGCTTTGGCCTCTGTAGGCCCCCTGTACCCCTGGTGGCGCAGAGCAGCTGGGAATGCCTCTGGGCGGTCCTCACAGGACCCTCTGTGTGTTACCACAGTAGACTGCCTAATGGCACTTTTTGGAATCGCCAGCTTTGTTTTTTGGTCTCCAAGTTCCTTCTCAGTTTGGAGGATATTATTTAGTATCTCTGCCTCCCAACAGATGTTTACATCACTAAATCCAATGTCAGTTTTTAATCTGCGTCGTACTGATTTATTTACTGGCAGCATGTGACCCAGTGCCCAGTCTCTGTGCGCTGGTCTCCTAACACGGGGAGTTCCAAGGCTTGGGCTTCCCCATTAACTCCTGTGGTGTCTTATCTTGGCTCACAGCTTTAAATGGTGAATACCTGGAATGACTGACCTCAGGTGATGCTACGTGGAACAGAGGAATTGCCCAGCAGAGACAAAACTGTGAGCTACCAAAAAAAAAAAAAAGAGGTTTCCAGCCTCTGAATTTTAGGGTAATCTCTCTTGCTGCAACAGAGAACTAGGAGAAAGAACATCTTTTTGCTGATGACTCACAAGCCGCACGAACCTCCCCTCTGAGTTCCAGATTCACGTCTGACTGTGTATTTGACATTTCCACGTGGACATGTCTTACTTTGGGTTCCACCAGAACAGATTCTGGGACGAGGATTCAGGTACAAGCAGCCTGCTTGGGAGGTAATCTCGGGAGACACCAGGGGCGCCACAGGGAAGTGAGGCAGGGAAAGAGGCGGGTAGTGAGGATGTGTCCTCACGCTGAGGGAAACTTCTTTCTACTGCGGGGGAACTCAGGGAATTGTTAGAACGGGAGCCTCAGAGCCCGGAGGCGAGGAACGCAGGGTAGTTACGAGCTGCTCTGATCAGTCATTGGTCGAGGGCTGCTCCTGCAGGGGCCGATTCCCCACCAGCCTGCGGCAGAAGCTCAGGGAAGAAGCCGTAGGCAAAGAAATGCGAAACCTGGGAGAGAGACACCAAGGGAGCACGCGGACGGCGTGGGCGAGGCGAGGGCGCGCGGGCAGGACACCCGCAGCACCTGCTAGGACGTCAACGTTTTCAGTGAATCCAGACTTGCTTCGCAGAATGACCCACAGACTGACTGGTTCCTGGGAGACAGGTCTCGTGTTTCTTCATGATTGTGCACGCGCTGTCCTTTTGCCCTGGACTGTCTTTTCAAAGATACTTGAATAGTGATGTCAAAATTAATAAAGGAAACCTCAACTAAAATTTGAGTCGGGAAGGCCTGTAGAGGGAACCCTCATCCCTACGACTCCTCGTCCAAGACCCCAGACAGGAAGGGCCTCCACCACCCCAGCAGGAGGGAGAGCAGGTTCTTCTCGTCCAGCAGCCAGCCCTGCCATGGAGGACGCCGCAGCTCAGCCCACGAGGAGCCATCGCCACCCTGAACTCTTACTTTCCTCCAGCGAACTTCCACTGAGAACAGCCCCCGACTCCCAGTTTCTCTAGAACAGCAAGCTCCCCCAGTTCTGCACTCCTGAATTGCAATTCCCCTGGCTCTTCCCAAATAAACTCACCTGGCTGGTGAGATAACTGGCTGTCTTATTTTTGAAGTGGACAGAGTACTCTTGGAGGCTGGAGGTGACATAGCCCATCAGGACAGGTTTATTATTATCTGATGTTACAAAGGTAACGTCTTTAAGGCAAAAGTCAGGCATGTCTGCTTGCAGCCTGTTATTAAAACTGCGGGTTCCCGAAGCTTGGGATTCCTCTTCTGTAACTCAGTCTGCAGTAAGTGCAGGCATCGCCTGGCTTTGCTGTATCACCCGTGGGAACTGGGGCTTGGGAAACTGGCACGAGGAGATAATCATAGTTTGACTAACGCTGCTGCTGTGAGCGATAAACCGTCCCTTGTCTCTGATGCACAAGAAATTGTGTTTTGCACAAGATTTGTGTTTCTCCAGCCAGCATCATGGAACTGCCAGACTAATTTGTTACCTTCTGAGTAGGGTAAAACCTCAGATCTTTCATAGTTCTTGACAATGCCTTTGGTTGTTTCCTCATGATTAAATTCAGATTAAACAATTTTTTAGTCAACAGCTCTAAGCAGATGTCACGTACCTCCCATTGCATCTCCTGGGAAGGCACTTGTTATGGGTGATGTGAAGTTTAATCACTGGGTTAAGGCTCTCATTACTATCCGTGTCTGGCTTTTGTATCAATATTTAACAAGTTCACTAAGCAAAGTTGGATCTCACCAAGTGAGCTGGGGTGGCAGAATTTTCTATTTTTTGGTAAATTCTCTAGAAGACTTGGAATAAGTTTAAAATGAGTTGTTCTTGGAGTATTTTGTAGACCTGATCTGTAAAACCTCTGGACTTTTTTTTTTTTCAAATGGATGAGTTTTACTACCAATCAAATTTCTTTGTTATAGAACTTTCAGGTTTACTACTTCTTCAGCTGGTTTTGAGAAGTTGCGAACAGTTAATTTAGATAACCCCCTCTTCCACATGTTCACTGACTTCTCTGATCACCGTCTTCCTGTCTTTCAAATCCTTTTCTAGGATTATTTTTCTTTGAAGTATCATTTAGATTTTCCTTTAATGAAGATCAATTGGTAATAAAGCATGTGCTTTTAGTTGAAAATGTCTTTATTTTGTCCTTGATCTTATAAATTACTGTTAATCACACAGTTAATTGGGATGACAGTTACTTCGTCTCAGCACTTGAAGATAATACTCTACTGTCTTCCGGCTTCCTCTGTGTGTTCATAAGTCTTCTGTCAGTCTAATTACTGTTCCTTTGTAAGTAAGCTGATCTTTTGCCTTAATGATACAGGGTGAACTGTATTCCTCAAAATGATCGATTAAAGCCCTAACTCCCAGTGCCTAAGAATGTGACCTTATTCTGAAATAGGATCATTGCAGACACAGTTAGTTAAGATAAGGTCATATTGGAAAAGGAGGTCTTTTATTCAGTATGACTGGGTTCCTTACAAGAAAAGGGAAAGAGACACAGAGGCACAGACTCGAAAAAGGAATGCCACGCGACAGTGGAGGCAAAGATTGAAGAGCTGCAGACGCAAGCCAAGGAATGCCAAGGACTGCCGGCAAATCACAGAAACTAGGACGGGGCAGGAAGGATTCTCCCCTCCAGTTCAGAGAGGGCATTTTGGATTTCCAGCCTCCAGAACCGTGGTGTGAAAGCACTCAGTTGGTGGCACTCGGTTACTGCAGTCCCGGAACACGAACACAGCTGAATTTAAGATGTGTTGTCCTCTACGTTCTCAGCTTCACTTACAGTGTATCTGGATTGGATTTCTTCGTACTTATCCTGCGCAGCATCCTCAGTGACTCCTGACCTTGCTGGTTTGGAAAGTCCTCTGCCCGTTACAGGAGCAGGAGCTCACCTCCATTCTCCAGGTTCTCCTTCTGGGACTACGTAGACTTAAAGCAAGAGGCTGCCTTTCCTGTCCTCCCCTTTTAACTTGTCATGTTTTTGCCTCCTTGTCTCTTCTGCCACATTCTAAGCAGCTTCTTCCATTGTATCCTCTACTTCATCTGTTCTTCAGATGCATCTAATGTGTCTACGAAGTTTTTAAATTTCAGTAACTGTTGTAGAAGTTTGTGGCAGGTTGATAGTTGTCTCTCATTAGCCATTTTCTCCTTACGTTAGTAATAGAACTTCTTAATTTTAACTGGGTATATGACCATCCACAATAACGTCTATTATATCCAGTTTGCCCTTCAGCAAGGAATGACCACGCACTAAGCTTTTACCGAGGGAGATAAACAGAAGTGGTGTGCGCGGTTTTTCAGACAGTGTTCTTAAGAGGGAAGTCATGCCTTTTCCTTCCCTTTTTCTTCCCTCCCTCTACTCCTTGAAAGCAGCGCACTTCCCACACCATTTTGTGGGACCTGGCCAGGTGACTTGCTTTGGCTAATGAAGTGTGAACACACAGGCCACATCTGAGCAGGGGCTCCACGTGCATCTCTGCAGCTTGGCCTCCTGTACGCTCATCTTCCACCGCGAGGAAAAGACAACCCGGTGACCGCGGAGCCTTCAGTCTCGGTCCTTAAATGGAGACACGTGGAGCTGATCTGCACTTAGCGCACAGCACAGCAGCTGACTGCCCCTCCCTCCAGCTGTCAAATTCCAGCTAAGTAAGAAATATTTGTTGTTTATAAGCCACTGAGTCTTTGAGGACAATTCTTTATTTTCTTGTAGGCCAATAATTTATTAAAAAGTATGCTTTTTGGTGATGTATTCATGATTTAGTTTCCACTGTTCAGCTACTATGAATAATGCTGCTATAACATTCATACACAAATTTTTGTGGTTTTGTGTGGGTATTTTAAATTCTCTTAGGTACAAACCTAGAAATAGAATTGCTGGGTCTCGTCGTAAGTCTATGTTTAACATTTCAAGGAAGTGTCAGACAGTTGTACAAAGTGACTACACCATTGTACCTTCCCACCAGGTATGTATGAGGGTCTGATTGCTCTGTGCCCTCACTGTTGTTATGTGTCTTTTTGATTACGGCCATCCCAGGGGGTGTGAAGTGGTTTCTCACTGGCTTTGCTGTGCATTTCCCTGATGACTGATGACGACGAGCACCTGTTCATGTGCTTAGTGGCTACTGATGTATCTTCTTTGGAGAAACATCTATTGAAGTCCTGTGCCCATTTTTTAATGGGTTGTCTTTTTTTTATTACTATTTTTTATTTTGGCAGGATGGGTAATTAGGTTTATTTATCTTTAGGGGAGGTATGAGGATTGAACCTAGGACCTCATGCATGCTAAGCATGTGCTCTACCACTTGAGCTACACCCTCCCCCTCAATGGGTTGTCTTTTTATTGTTGAGTTTTAGGTTATTTATGTATTCTGGATATAATACCAGATGTGTGGTTTGCAGAATTTTCCCCCATTCTGTGTGTTGTTGTGTCTCCTCCCCGATGATGTCTGAGTCAGCCTGCCAGGGCCACAGTAACAAGGTGCCAGACTGTGTGTGACCTCATCTAACCCTCATCACCTGTTTGAAAACCCTGTCTCCAAAACTAGTCACGGTGTGGGTTAGGGCTTCCACACATATATTCTGGGAGAGTACACTTCAGCCCCAAACACCCTGCCCTGGGGACACCCCAAATTCATGTCCTTCTCACATGCAAAATGCATTCACCCCTCCCAAGGTCTTAACCCATTCCAGCATCAACTCTAAGTGCAAAGTCTCATCTGAGTATCATCAGGTGTGGGTGGGACGAGATATGATTCCCCGTGAGGCAAAATTCCTCTCCAGCCGGGAGCCTGCGACACTGCTCAAACATATCACAAAATGATCACCAATATGTATTTCTTGCAAGTTACAATAGTGTAGATAAGGTAAGAATTTTCCAAATCTTCAGGTTCTGGTTCCTTTTTTGCTTTAATTCATCTCTCGCCACCTGCATACTACAGTAGTAAGATGAAATTCCGGTCAGCAGCGAGAAGAAATCAGGCCGCACCACCAACACTCTGCTTAGAAATCTCTGCGGTTAGAGAGATTGCAGTTTATCACTTTTCATCTCTACCTTCCACAGAACACTTGGAAACTGTTCAGCCACCTTCTTTGCCACTTTATAATAAGGGCCACCTCTCCTCCAGTTTCCGATAACGTCCTCATTTCTGGGATCTGCCAATCACCTTTCAACGTTCACATTTCTACCAACAGTCTCTCTTCAAAGCAATCTAGGGTTTTCCTGATATGCACCTCAAAAATCTTCCAGCCTCTACTTGTCACCCACTTGCAAAGCCCCTTCCACATTTTTAGTGTATTTGTTACAGCAGCACCCAACCTCTCAGCACCACAATCTGTATGAGTCTGGCAGGGCTGCCATAAGAAAACATCACAGACTGGGCCCTTAGACAACAGAAATTTATTTCTCACAGATTTTGGAGGCTGGACACCCAAGATCGAGGTGTTGGCAGGTTTCGTTGGCTTGCAGGTGGCCATCTGCCATCCCCTTGGTCCCTGGCAACCACCTTTCTGCTTTCTGGCTCTGTGACTTTTTACTACTCTAGGTGTCCCATATAAATGGAATGGTACAACACACAGTCCTTCTGTGACTGGATTATTTCACTTGGCATAATGTCTTCAAGGTTCATGTTGTAGCATGTGTCAGAATTTCCTTCCTTTTAAAAATTGAATATACAAAGGTTTTCCATTTTGATGGAGTCAAATTTTTAAAATTTGTCACTTGTGGTTTTGGTTTCATAGCTAAGAAACTACTGCCTAATTCAAGATCATGACGGTTTGTACCTGTTTTCTCTGAGTGGTTTTCTAGTTTTAGCATTTATCTTTAGGTCTGTGATCCACTTTGAATTAATTTTTGTATATGCGAGGTAGGGGTCCAATTTCATTCTTTTGCACATAGGCATACAATTGTCCCAGCACCTTTTGTTAAAAAAGACTATTATTTTCCCAGTGAATCAATTGCCCATAAGTGTCTGGGTTTTCTGAACTCTGAATTCTTTTCCAGATATATGTGCCTCAGTATTCCAGTGTCACACTTTTTTTTTTTGTATTGAAGTATAATCAGTTTACAATGCTGTGTTATTTTCTGGTGTCCAGCATAGTGATTCAGTTACACATATACTCCTTCCCATATTCTTTTTTCATAAGAGGCTATTACCAGGTACTGAATATAAGTCCCTGTGCTATACAGTAGGAACTTGTTGACACTATCTTATTGTAATTTTGTAGTCAGTTTTGAAATAAGGAAGAATGAGTGTTTCAGCTTTGTTATTTTTCAAGATTCTTTTGGCTATTCTGAGTTCCCTGCATTTTCATGTGAATTTTAGGATCTGCTTGTCAATTAAAAAAAAAAAGAAAGGCAGCTTGGACTTTTGATAAGATTGCATAAAATCTGTGGAACTAGAGGAGTACTGCTATTTTTAACAATATCAAATCTTCTATTATTTCTTGATGATGATTTAGCTTAATTATAAACCCTTTATGTCATGTCTTCCTACCCTCTCAATACGCTTAACAATTCCTGCTCCTCCGCTGGTCACTTTCCCTACCTCTACAGTGCATTTAACAGTCATTTTGGATTCTGCCAACCATAGACATAACCTCTGGAGTGCTTTTACCTTTTTTCCCTTCCCTTCCTGTGTTCCACATCTTAAACTGCCAGCTGTATATTTACCTTTATATTGTCAACATTGGCATAACTATAAACTAGGATTTAACTATAGCAAGATAACTTATTAGTAGGTTGGGTCTAAAAGTTGAACAACAGGGAACGGCATTTTCTAAGCGTCCTATCATAGTAATTAATTACTCAGTTGAATTCTCCTTTTCAGGTTTCTCTCCCAGAACTCCTATCCTTCCATCCCAAGCTAGGCTAGCTCTTGACACTTCCCTTTACTGTTCTCCTGAATGATGCCTGAGGGATAGTGATGTTGTCAGGTGCCTCATTTCCACCTCATCTTGCTCAAGCACATCTTTAAGTAATTGGGGGGAAAAAAAAAGCCTACATGGGAGTTTGACTTTATGAGTTCCTCTGTATCTGAAGTGTTTTCATTTCTGCTGTTTTACTTAATGATAATTCAGCCAGGAATAGAGTTTAAACATAAAAAATGTTTCTTAGGATTTGCAGTTCAAGAAATGTTTCCCTTGGAAACTTGAAAGTCTTTGTTATCTTCTCGTATTTACCGTTGCTGGTAAGAATTCTAATGCCAGTTTGAGGCTTATTCTTTTATGGATCACTGTTTTCCTTTGGAAGTTCAGTATTCTCTCTTTATCGTTAGGGTTCTAACATTTCACAAGGTCGTTTTTCGTTTTTGCTCTCCATGAATGGACGCTTTCAGCTCTGGGAAATTTTCTTCCATTATTTTTGAGGTAATTTCTATCTTTCATCTACTCTGTTTTCTCTCCCTCTTGTAGTATTAGTCCTGTTAGATTGGCTCTTTATTTCTCTTATATTTTCCCTCGCAATTTCCATCTCTTTGCATACTTCTGCTTCCTTAAAATTTCATGGACTCTAATCTTTCAACGCTTCAGTGAATTTATCATCTTGGCATTTTCTTATTTTGAATTTCAAGATCTACTTTTTATTCTTGGATTGCTATTTATCTGAGTATATTAATGCTTTTTTCATGGGTATAATAAAAGTCTGCGAGCATACTACTTTAAGTTCTCTTAAGCTTGTTTCCTCTGTAGTCACGTTTTCTGTTTATCCTCCTCCCTTCCTGCAGCCCCAAGTTGAGACTTCCCTTAAACATCTAAGAGTCGTTGGTTGTCTGTTCACATTTGAGATGAGGGAGTTGGACACTGATGAGGAATCTTTTGAACTTGGAAAGGTCTTGCCAACTTGAACAACTTCAGTCTAGGGTGAGTGGGTAGGAAACTGGCTATTGTACCAGAATAAAGAATGCTTTACTCTGAGTCACTGAACTCATAACCCAGAGGTTATGGGAACGCTTGACTTCTTGCCTGGGATAAACGCCTAGCTGTTGTATGTGGGGTATGGGGAGGGTTCTGCTGTTCTAGCGACCTTTATTTAGTTTCCTTGTTCTCGGCCCTGCTTCTCACTCTTGCTGTCTTGTCGAGGTCTCCGAATTTCAGTTTCTCTACATCACTTCTGGAATGCAGACCCCTTCCTTGGCTGCAGCGCCCTTACACCTATTCCACATTGTGTTGCTTCCATTTGTTTAATCAGACTGCACTCCGTTTGTGTGTAAAATTAAAAAAAAAATCTTTTGGCGGCTCCCTTCTCATTTTTTTTTTGTTTCGGGGGGAATTTGTATCATTTTTCACTTAAAAAATAATTCTAATGTGGTCTCAGGAAGAAGAGGCAATGAATGCATGTACTTAGCCAGCTTAAATTAAAAAAAAAATCCTAAATGTAGGTTTAAGAAAAGCTATTTGGGCAGACTAGAAAATAAGAGAAAAAAAGTGAAAAGACAAAAGAAAAAAACCCCAAACAAATCCAAATTCCGAGTGTGGATATGACAGTATTCCTGTGTACGTATAACTTAATGCTCAGCGTCCTGCACGCTTGCGATGCACACATTTTTGAGGTAGGTTACGTCTGAGATGTCTAGTTCACACCCCATTTTCCGGCTGAGAAGAGCAGGTCCCAGAAGTCATGCGACTTTCCCAAGGCCACACAAAGAGAGTGGCAGAAAGGAAAGCAGAAGACAGGATGGCTCCGCTCCGCTGCCACCTCCCCGACGCTGCGGAGGAGCAGGTCGGGCGGATCAGCCGTCAGCCGGGCAAGGTCTCGAAAATCAGTCCGAAGCCCGAGGACACGGAGCACCTGAGGACGCCTGTCTGGCAGTCTCCGGGGTCCTCGGCGGCGGCCCGCAGGCGGCAGCCCGGTGCGGAGTGCGCCAAGGGGCGGCTGCGCAGCCGGCGGGGACCTGGGCGGTGCAGGGCCGCGGGGACTGGACGCACGAGAGACTGCGGGGAGGCGCGGGCGTGCGCACCGGTTACCCGCGCGAAACGGCGGCTCCACGGCTCTCGCGGGCACCGAAAAGGCTGACAGAACCACGGAGGCTGGGGATGCGCGCGGTCCCCGTCACCCCGACCCGGTTCAGAGACCGCTTACCTACACCCTTTCTGTAACGGATGCATGGCTCCCGACGGCGCCCGAGAGGTGGGGCCGAGCCTGCCCCGGGCTTGGCCGCGCTCCTCCCCGGCTTCGGCCACCGCCCGGGCCCGGGGCCGCCCCTCGGCCGCGGGCGCGAGGGCTCAGGGGCCGGGGGCCGGAAACCCCACGGCCGCCCGGCCCGGCCCCTTCGTGACAGGCCCGTGGGGGAGGCGGCGGCCCACGGTCTGCGCCGCGCGCCGCCCCTACGGCGAGCGGGAGGAGACAGATGCCGCTGGCCCCGCGCGAGGTGTGCGCGCTGGAGCCTGAGCCGCCCGCCCGCCGGCCCCTGGAAGGCGCCCGAGGCCTGCGCGCGGCCGAGTCGCGCTCCCAGGAGGCTGCGGAAGGCGAGCGGGCGCGGCCGGGGATCGCGCTGACGTCGGGCTGGGGCGGGGCCTGTGCCTCGCGCAGGGGCGGGGCTCGCGCTGACGTCGAGGCCGGGGCGGGGCTGGTGTCTCGCGCAGGGGGCGGGGCGCGGTGACGTCGGGTCCCCGGGCCGAGCTGTGGCTGTGGCGGCGGCGGCGGCGCCCGGGAAGCAGCGGCAGCGGCAGCCCTGAGGAGGGTGAGGCGGCCGCGGTGGGGGCAGCTCGGGGCCGGGCGTCATCTAGAGCTTCCCGTCCGCCGCGGGGCCGGGCCCCTTCGCTCCCCTCCGCCTGCTCCTCCTCACGGCCCTGGCTGGGGCAGGGCAGCGCGCCCCCGGGGAGGGCGGAGCCGTAGGTGAGGCGTGGGGACCCCTCCCCCTCCGCGGCCGGCCGGGGGGATGGGGACGTCCGGGAGGGCGGGCCCCACCCCGGCGGGCCCGGGGGCGGCGGCGCCGCGGCGGCGGCGGGGAGCGGGGCGGGGGCTGCGGCGCCGGGGGAGCGCGGGGCGCCGGCTCCTGAGGCGTGATGTTGCGGGCGCGGCGCGCGCGGGGAGCCGCGAGAAGGCTGGGTGCGGTCGGGCGGGTCTGGGGTTCAGGTGCTCCAGCACCGCGTTCGGAGAGATGGGGATTCTTGCCTTTTTCCCTTGTGTGGAGGGGTTGGGTGGGATGTGAAGGGTGGGTTTCAGGAGGAGGATGAGCTGTGGATGTTGCCTTTGAGGCAGTTGGAAAAGCTGTTGCACTGGGGCTCCCATTTCTACTTTAGGATTTGGGGGGTTTATTTTTATTTTTCCCTCCTGGCGGGATGGGTGGGGGTCGAGGAGGGAAGAGAACCCTCTGCTTTTGGGTCGGGGTGGGTAAATTGTGAGCGTGGATGGATTTAGACTTTTAAATCCTTCAAGAAGAACGAGATCTTGGGTTAAGACAACTTCATTCTGGCAGCAACATTAGGAAAGAGGTCCCATTACATTCAGTTCCTTAAAGGTGTTATCTTCCAGTCTTTTTTCTTTGCCTAAATGGTCTATGTTTCACCTAGAGTTTATCCTGGCCCCTTAAGAGAAGGCCCGAGGATCAGGTGGTTGCTTTGGAAGCCACATTTCTGAGGAATAGTTGCAGGTGGTTGTGGTTGGCTGCTTTGGCTGGATAAAATGCACTGTTTGAACCGTTCTCTTGGCGCTAATTGTGTGAAAAATGCTTAAATGTTTTAAAGCACAGCTGTCTTTTATAACTCATCTTTCAGTAGACCTTGACATTTAGCTACTTTGTGTTCAACAGTTATTGGAGATTATTTTTGTTTCTCAGTTGTACATGGCTTTATTGGACATTTGATAAGTGAATTGGATTTTTTTTTGGTAAATCTCTCAATTTCTGAGAAATGTTCTTGGAGTCAAGTGCTTTTTAAATACTCTAATAACATTTAGGGGCATGTGTCTCACTGTAGGGAGATGTTACTAAGAGTAAACAGTGTTCAACGTTCTTCGCATCAGTGTTTCGCAACCTAGCACATTAAATCAGAATCTTTTCTGGATTCCTACTTCCTATTAGATTACAGTATTAACTGGCCTTACCTCTCAGTGTCACTTAAGCTATTTCTTGCTCGGAAAACAGATCCTGTGATGGACATGTATTATGTAAAGGATGTAAGTAGGCATGACTCTCAATAATTCATTTATGGAGGAAGAGGAACCGTCATGAAATGGAATTTAAGCAGTGACTTTCTCAAGGCTTACTCAATTTACTTGGGAACCTAGCCAGAGAAGTGCTTTCCTGTAACCCAAGAGAGAAATATACAGAGTGAGTGTCAGTAGTTGCAAATCATTGCCTCTTTTAACATGCCTACTTAGTGAGCAGACTATTATCTTCCAGCAAATACTTCTGCTTGAAGAGACTTATAGGAAACAGATGATAATCGCTATTAAGTGAGAAAGGGTGTTTTGTTCAATTTGTAATTATAAGCAAAAGATTTAATTAACTGTACCCAGATCAGATTTTAGGTTAGTACAGGAATAGTTTTGATTTCGGGTTAGTCTCTTGGAAGGAAAAATTAAAATTCACATATCTAGTTTTGGCTTTTAAATTATGTTTTGATTTAATTGGGTACACACAAGGACAAATGTGAACTAAGGTATTGAGTGAAATTGTATTGCTAAAATGACATTTGCATGATTGACGGTGGGATGTGATTCTCCTTGTAGGAATGCAATCATGATTTTGGGAAAAGTGTAGGATAGAAGTGATCTATTTCTCTTTAGAATCTCTTAAGCCTGAAGAAAACAGTACATTTTAGTTTTCCAGAAATGTCGCTTGCTAGTCATTACTGTGATATTCTTGTTGAGCCTACTGGGGTGTTCCTTTTTTTTAATTGCTAAAGTCAGATAAGTATGTCAGTCTGTGAATTCAGCATTAGTACTGGAAACAAAAGTGAAGTTTCTTATAGCAGCAACTGCTCTTTTTCTATGGTACGTTTGTGCTTTTTGAAGTAGTATAAGAGCTGTTAAATGTGTGTTTTGCACATACTTTATCAAAAACATTGGTGGAGAAAGACCAGGGAATGACGTATCTTGGTTAATAAAATAATAAACAGTATATTGATTATAGTTTTTCAGAGAAATAAAATGTAATAAAGTAAATTTAGTATACAGGTTATGTGGAATATAATTTATTTCAATGGCTCTTCAAAATCTGAGCCTTGGGGCACTGATTCATTCATTTATTTATTCAGCAGTTATTTATTGAGTATGGTTCTGGGTACTTTTTTAGCCATTGCGGATACAGTAATGAACAAAGTTGACAAAAATTCCCACCTTCATGGAACTTATCTTCAGGACACCTTCTGGGTAAGTGAAGAGGAACTCAGCAAAGGAGGTTAAGAGTTCATTGTGTTAGGAGGAAAACCAGGAGAGTGTGATGTGCTAGAAATGAAGGAAAGGAAGTTCTCACAGGAGGGAGTGATCAACTGTGTCATTGTTTAAAGATGTGTCAGTGTTGGGTAAGAAAGAATTCTGCCTGATTCTAATGTTTAGTAACAGAGGAATGACGAAATGCTTTCTAGTGTGAGAGCAGGAAAATGTGAGACTCTTACAGTCTTTCATGTCTCTAGATTGAATTTAAAGTATATATTTTTAAAATTCTAGTCAGAACAAAATAGGCAGCCTGGCAGTGTATACTTGTACTAAGGAGAGATAAAACATTGTTCTTAATAATCAGATGTATATTTATTTTTCTAACACGTGTATCACATCAGAAGGTATAAAAGAGTCCACAGGGAAAAATCTCTTCTGTCCCATCCAGTTATTCCTGAAGTCATTACTGTTTCCAGTTTGTTTTTCCTAATTAGTGGAATTGTGTGTAACAATATGGCATTTCGCTATTTTAAAATTGCGTAAATATAACATATTTTATCTTGTAGGCATTTTTTTTTTTTTGCAGGCTTAATATTTTTTTTTCATAATTTAAGTCTGGCTACCTGCAGACCTGTTTTTTTAAGTAATAGCTTTATTGAGAGATAATTCATCCAGTAAGTGTACAGTTCAGTTTTTTGGTTTGCATTCCTCACCGTGATCAATTTTAGAACATTTTCATCCTCCCAGAAGGAAACCCCAAGCCCATAGTTATTCCCCTGACCTTTGTTTTTTAAGTATTGTTTTTGCATATTCTGTGGGAAAATGTGAATTACTTTGTTACCAGTTAACTGACAGTGAAGCCATTTAGTGTTCACTTTTACTATTCCCTGATTGAATGGAAGCATAGGTTTGTGTAAAGGTCAAATTAGATAGTGGTTTATTTAGTTGAATGAATAGTTGTGAAACGATTTGATTATCTAAGTGTCTTGTTTTTATTATTCCTTTATTTATCAAATATTTATTGAGTGCCTTTTGTGTTCCAGCAAGTCCTGGGCTGTGTCCAGTGGATTCCATGGTACATAAAGGACAGGGTCCCCTATTTTTCAGGAGTTTCATTCTAGGAGGAGAAGCGAAGTTAACAGGAGTTTGTGGTCTGCTGTGGTAAGTGCTTCAGCAGGTGACGTACAGGGCTCTGCCTCAGCTCATAGGATGGGTCCCTAAACTGGATTGTAGGAAGATCTAAGATGATATCTCACAGATAAGTAGGATTTAGCCAGAGGAAAAGGATGCAAACAGGGAACAGAATGTGTGGGACCCAAAGGCAAGAAAGCTGCGGGGCAAGAGGAGTAATGTGAAAATAGGTTGGTCTGGCTAGGGCGTTAAGTGCTGGAGCATTGGGTGCTGGTGCGAGGTGATGGCCTCACTTCTCCTTTCTGTTGAAGAGTATGTTGTCTTAAAAAGGTGAAATGATTGTATTGTTAATTGAGATTGTCTGTGGATTGCTGTCCCTTTCTAGCTGTATAATTTTGAGTGAGTTACTTTATTAACTAAAACTCAGTTAATTTTCTCATCCATGAGATGAGAATAATAGTCCTACCTCATGTGATCGTTGTGAAGAATAAATGAGATGATGCTCACAAAGCTCTAGTGAAGTGCTTGGGATGTAGTCAGTGCTCAGCTGGTGACAATGTGAGGGTGGTGAGGGCGGTGATTTTGTTGGTGGTGGCGTTAATGATGGTGGTGATGATCCTGAAGTATGGACTTCCTGAGTGTATTTCAGAGCCCCAGGGAGTGCTCAGGAGACTGGAAAATGACACCTGTCATTTTAACCTTTTCCTGGGAAAAAGGAAGTGGATACCAAAAACTTCAGACCAGCACTGTCCAGTAGGACTTTCTATGATGATAGAAATGTTCTGTACCTTCACCATGAAATACAGTAGCTGCTAGTCACATGGGCCTGTCGAACACTTGAAATGTGGCTCGTGTGACTGAATTGTTAATTTCATTAATTTAAATAGCCACTGTGACTGGTGGCTACTGTATTGGGCAGCACGTTACAGATTGATATATCTAACATTGAATTCTGGGAATATTTTTGAATAATTTATTTAAAAAGTTGTTTTAGAAGCCTTATTGGGGAAACGTCTTCACTGGAATACAGCATGGATTCTCTGGGTCATATCAGACAGTAACTCTAGTTTCCATAGAATTGACATGGTTCCCAGATGGGTAAATAAAGGAAATATAGTACTTGTAATCTGTCCAGACGTCAAATAGATCTTTTCATGCTGTCTTTGTGGGAAATATGAAAAATTATGTCTTCGATTTCATGAGAACAGGGACATGTGTTCTCTACAGAGTAAATAATAGTTGTAAATATTTGATGAATGAATGGGTAATGATACAATTAGTGAAGTCACAACTGGCTGTAAATGGCTATCCCCAGAGGGTGAAGAGTTGCTTAGTGAAGACGATGGGTTTGAGGACCTGACGTTAGAAGCCTTATGCAGTTGGATATAGTATTGAAATGATCCAGGAATAGTGGCATAGAAGATAGTGGCAATGTGGATGAATTGCCAGCACATCCTCACTGAGTGTGGCGCTTGTGCAAGTGGTCACTGCTGATAGTGAAGAGGTGGAGGTAGAAGAGTGTGTTGCTGAATAGCATGAGAAGCGGAGTAACAGGGATTTCATATGAGGGTCTAGGAGCAGTGGTCTGGAGGTGGCAGTGGGAGAAAGAAGGGTATACTATCCTCGTTCCCAGTATTGGGTGTGGCGTGTGAGAGACTTTGTAGCCTCCACTTGAAAGGGCTACCTGGGAAGGGGTGTCCCTGGAAAGCCGCTCTCAGTGAAGGCGGAGAAGTAGTGAGAACTTGTAGAGGAGTTTTTTGATAGTGGAATGAAGTTCCTTGAGAGTATATTTCCCCACCCAGTTGGATTCATCATTTAAACTTTAAATTTAAAAGAAGTCTCTCTCATCTTAACAAAAAACTCTTCTCCAGCTTCATACTTTTTCTGCCTCTTGCTGCAAGTTGCTTTCTGCCTTACAGCCAGACTGTTTTGAGAGAGTTGTCTACATTTGCTTTACATTTCCATTTCTTCACCTGCAGTTTTCTTCTCAGTCTATTTCCATCTTGTGTCTGTCTCCGTAATTTCACTGGAACTGTTTTACTGGGATTGCTCGTGTCTTTCTTTAAATAAATTTTTTCAGAAAAACTGGCTGTTTTTCTATCCTTTTATTTAACCTCTTAGCAGCTGTACCAGTTGTCCATTTCTACTCAACAGATTATACCCAAACTTAACTTAAAGCGACAGACATTTATTGTTTCATGGTTTCTTTGGGTCAGGCATCTGGCTTTGGTGTGTCTGATCCAGGGTCACTCATAAGGCTGCAATCAAATGTTGACTAGGACTGGTTATCGACTGGCGGAGGGTCTGCTTCCAGCTCACTTATGTGGCTGTTGGCAGGCCTGAGATCCTGGTTGGCTGTTTGATGGAGAAATTACTCACTTTGCATTTTGGGTCTCTGCATAGGATTATTTGCAATATGGCTCCTTGCTTCTAGATTGAGAGCTCTGTGGAGCTGTGGAGGAGGAGGAGAGGTACTCGCCAGAGTCTTTTTCTAACCCAACCTTGGAAGTGGTATTCCATCACTTTTGCTGTATGCTGTTCATTAGAAGGGAGTCACTAGGTCCAGCTCATGCATGGGAGGATCCCGCACGAGCATGAATACTCGAGAGAATACATCATTCAGAGCCATTTTCAAGATTGCCCAAGGTAGCATGTTTGACACAGCTGACCTCTTCCTCCTTACTCCCTCCTTAGTGGAACTCTCACTTCTTTTGAGATCTTGAGATCATGTTTCTGTTTTCCTTCCTTGTTCTCTGGGCTCTCTTTCCAGTCAGCAAGGCCTACACCTGACTGATTTGACAGGTGTAGACACAACAGACCCTTCAGATTTAGGCAGGGGTTCCTCTGTGTCCGCCGATTGAGCTGTCCACATATTGCATAATATTGTAGTACTTACTACTGAAAAAAATTCATGGATAAGTGCACCCATGCGGTTCAAACCTGTGTTGTTCAAGAGTCAACTGTATTTGCAAAACTGAGAGTATACTGTACATCAAATGTATATCCACTTTCACTTACTTAAAAAATTATAAACGTTTTTTATGTCACACATTGGTTGTAAGTGTTTTTTGTAGATGGCATGTTAAATCATAAAGATTTCACTTAAACATTTCCCAACTGAGTGAGTACTAATAAAGCTGGTATATCATAAGTCATAATGTAGCTGGTTTTCTCTACATTTTGGATCATTTAAGTAAATTGGTTTCCTCTTTTTGGAATTACTGGATCAAAAGGTATGAATGTTTTTAAGACCTGTAACATAGCCATTTTTGAACTTGCTTTTTCCCAAATGCTCTTATTTTTTTAAGGACGAAAACAAACACTTTGAATACAAATGCTTTTATTATTATAAGGAAGAAAATAAAACATTAGGTACTTATAATTTTTCACTTAAACTTTTAAATTTATGAAATGTTTCAGACATGTAAAAGGGTATAATTGTCTAATTAATAAATACCTGTGTACTTAAAACCTAGTTTAAGAAATAAAATTATTATAGAATTAAAAATCTTTTTGCTTAGCTTTCCTTGATTATAAATGTCTCTACCAACAATGATGTGGATGTTTAATCTTACCCAGTGATGCAGGTCTATATCCAGGATCTTTTGGGGCAGGATTTCTGCGATTTTGGAAAGGTGGCATAATGAGTATACTGTATGTTGTCTGACTTTCCAAGCAAGGTGGGGACACCTTCCGATTCCTTCATCAGACGCGTTGGTATTTCGGTATCAGTTGAGGTGTGATTTTGCCACCAAATTAATTACAAAATTGGGGGGTTTCATATGTTCCTGAAATTGAGGTGCACGGATGTAAACGTGTTCAGTGTGTTTGTTCAGTTTAGTCAGTCGCGTGGCATTTGTTGCACTGATCGTAACATAGTATGAGATGTGGTATAAAATGGAAGATAACGTAACTGCCATCCACACGATGTAATATGTTAGTCTTTTAAGAAACCAGGTATCAGTGAGGGCTGGAGCCACTGGGGAAGGCTGCACAACCTGGGATGTGACTCTTGAACCAAGTGGCACAGGCTGCTGATACCAGGAGAGAACAGCCCTGGTTAATAACCTTGTGTTTGCTCTAAGTATCTGCTTGACAAGACCCTTGTCGTGGCGAGAACTTTGATAGACTTTACAATTAACTTGATTAACTGATTGATAAGAATTATTACAAACCACAGTTAACTTGATTGTAGCTGAGTTACTCAGCCTTCTCACCCCTTCATAAAAAAGAATTAAATGGCAGCTGTGACAGTATTAAGTGTCATGGCTGCTCCTAGCAGAGGTGCTCTGGCTGGCTGGTATGTCACCAAAACAGTGCTGCTTTAGCCTCAGCTCTATAATTTTTGGTCTCCAGGAGAATCAGATCAAGTCATACAGCCTGATGCCTGGTGTTAGCAAAACTGCTATATGTCACATGCTGAGGGTGGAAGCAGACATCTTGCTTTCTTTAATTTGTACGGTTGTTTTTAACCTCCTACTAATCACAGAGACTTGGTCAGTGTGGGGCCTTGCCCATTAATTGCTATATAATAGTGTTGAATGGTTGAGGGCCTTAGTTTGTAGTGAGACTGTGTGAGTAAAGGTAGTACATGCTCACTGTTAAAACAAATGGAAAAGGAAAAAAGAAGTACATGCACAAAGGAAAAAGTGGCTCCATCTGACCTTTTTTAACAGCTTCTTACTGTCCAAATCATTTCTTTGTATGTGCGAATACACGTCTGTATTTTTGTCTGTTGATGGGACTGTATTATACAATTCTTCTGTAATTTGCTTTTTTCCTCGCCTCACAGTATGTCATAGATGTCTTTATAGAAATTGTCACATACAGAGATTTACTTGAGAAAAAAATTTTAACAGCAGTATTTTATTTTATAGTTTGGAGGTGTAATTTACTTAACCAAGCTCTTGTTGGTGGAAATTTAAGTTCTCTCTTTTTGCTGGTACAAAGTAATACAGTAATTGAACATCATTGCACATATATCCTTGAACCTGTGAAATACATCTTTTATAGAGAATAATTTGGGGGGTGGATGGGAGGTAATTGGGTTTATTTATTTATTTTAATGAAGATACTGGGGATTGAACCCAGAATCTCATGCATGCTAAGCATGTACTCTGCCACTGAGCTATACTCACCCCGATTACAGAGAATAATTTTAGAAGTGAGACTTCTGGGTCATAGGGTAAAATTTATTTGATAGTTTCGCCAAATTGTACTTGAATTGGATTTTAAAATTTTGGTCTATTGTTAATCTTTCATAGAGTGCTAAAGATAGCACATTTCTTGTCCCTAGTGACATTTTTAATCCTTTAACAAAATGAACAGAATCCTAAAATTCTTGAAATACAGTGTTTAAAAATATTTAACTCATTTGCCGAAAATTGATGCTAATTAGTGATAGTATAACCCATCACAGCAGGTTGGGCTAGTGATTTTGAGATTTAGGTCAGAATTTCACATACAAAGCTTTAAATAGCTAATGGGCGATGTGTATTTTCTAGTGCACTTTATAAATATCTCATAGCACATCTGTGTCAGCCTTTGCAGTTGTAATTAATTTGAAGTAGGTTACTATGTTGCTATTAAAGGATTTTCTGTTTTCCTTTGACTTACGAATATTTGGTGCTCCTTTGGCTGTTATTACCCTTCAAATCTGTGAGGAAAGAGGGAGAGACTGCTGTTTGCAGTTACATGTTATGCTTGAAGCTCTGTGGGAAGAGTGAGGATGAAAGGCTGACATCCAGTCATTGTGGAAGTGTCTTTGTATTTAAGCCCGTGGGGATGTTCCGGGATTCTGAGGGGGCATATGTGGGTGTCTGTGGGGTGGGACCGGGCTGTTCTCTCACTATGTATGTAGATTTTTGGAGTAGTGCCTTCCTTGTAGGGAAAAATGATCCTGGAATTTTCTAGTATTCTTCTCTTTATGGTTTTCTGACCTAGATGGCAAGCTTTGTGCTGTGACTGTGTAGTCGTGGCCAGGTCTGAACTCAGCTTTGTTACTGCTGTTTTATTTTAAGAACTCATGGAGATATGGTAATGAATATGAGAAGTAGGATTTAGGTTGTCAAGAAAAATCTTGGATCACAGAGACTTGATCTCCACAGTTACTCTTCCACCTTCCATGTTTTTCTGTTTTGTCTCAGCAGCATTTATTTCCCTGGTTCCTTTTGGAGGCATTGAGGTGGATTACTCTCACTATTACTGCTTCTTTATGGCCATCTATATATTCTGGTGAAGGGATAGAAAAAGCATTTTTCTGCTTAGCAGTTAAGATGGAAGTATTTCAGAAGGAACTGTAAGGGAGGAAAACTCAAAATTCCACCCCCCTCCCACCAGCGCCCCCATGTATAGAAGAGTTTTAAAAATAGGAGAAATGTGGTTATTAAAAGCAATAGAATTTGTAAAAATTTTATAGTTACAGAAACAGGATACCATTTTTTTATTCTAACTTAACCTTTCGTTGACATTTGCTTGACTGATAGATCTCATAGGATATGTAGATTCATTTCCTTCCGTTTTAACTCTGTCTCAGGTTGATGCTGGAAGATGGATGATATATAAAGATACTCAGTGTCTAAAGTAGATTGGTTTCGATATCCTTGATGGCCTGACCTTCCCTTGTCTCTTCTTCCCTCCCCTTCCTTCCACAGATCTACTCATCTATTTATAAACATACACTTATTGAGTGCATACTGTATACCAGGTATAGTAGTTAGGGCTGTGTATGATACAGTAATGAGCAAGGGATGTGAGTGTATAAAAATCCTATTTGCATAGAGTATGGTGTAGTGAGAAACACAGACACAACATGTAAAGAAAGTAATTGTAAATTGTAGTAAATCCTAGGATGGGAACCAACAAAATTATGGATTGTCTTTAGCTTCCGTTACTACCTGGTTCTGTAGTGAGTATTGCTTATATTACCATCATAATGTAAACTGTTTATTGACTTTCTGTTTTCAGAATTGATTTGTAGACAAAGAAGAGACAGTTGTAGATCAGAAAATAAATGTCACACACCTGTAGGACATAAAAGTAATGCCAAAGGTGGATTAATGTGAGGTAGCCAGAAATGCTGGAACTCAGATTCCTCATCGTATACTGAGACAGGTGGTGGGAGGTTAAAAGTTTACATTTTACAGAGGGAAAAAAACCAGAAGTTAATGTAAGTTAGTTTAAATTAATAAAGATAACCATTAGAAAAATCAGAGTAAACTGTACCTCAATAAAATTGGGAAGAAAAGAGATTTATGAACAAAATTTCTCACCTTTTATGGAGAGAGACTCAAAATATACCTAAAGATTTAAATAAATCTGGATGTATATCTGGAGGAAACTTTAATTCAACAAGATACATGCACCTCAGTGTTCATAGCAGCTCTATTTACAGTAGCCAAGACATGGAAGCAACCTAAATGTCCCATTAACAGGCGACTGGATAAAGAAGACTGAATACTACCCAGCCGTGAAAGAGAATAAGATAAGGCCATTTGCAGCAACAAGGATGGACCTGGAGATCGTCATACTAAGTGAAGTAAGACAGAAAGAGAAAGAAAAATACCGTATGATATCACTTGTATGTGGAATCTAAAAAAAAAAACAAAAACAAAAACCCATAAGTGAACTTATTTTCAAAACAGAGACAGACTCACAGACGTAGAAAACAAACTTATGGTTACCAGAGGGGAAAGGGAGTAGGGAGGGATAAATTTGGAGTTTAGGATTTGTAGATACTACCATATATAAAGTAGATAAACAACAAGATCCTACTGTA
Source organism: Vicugna pacos (assembly GCF_048564905.1). NCBI lineage: Eukaryota > Metazoa > Chordata > Mammalia > Artiodactyla > Camelidae > Vicugna > Vicugna pacos. The sequence goes on from NC_133020.1 coordinate 20,989,275, forward strand.
TAGCGCAGGGAACTATATTCAGTACCTTGTAATGTATATATACATAAATGAGTCACTGTGCTGTACACCAGAAATTAACCCAACATTATAAATCAACTATACTTTAATAAAAAAAATACTTAGGTAAATCAAGAAAGAAATATTTATTCTTATATAAATTTACATTTATTGACGCTTTCTGTGTACCAGGCCCCATTCTAAGGAGCTGAGGTACAGCAGTGAACAGAAAAGGGAAAATTTACTGTTCTCATGGGGTCTTCATTCTAGTAAAGGGCACTGACAATAAACAGAACAGAGGAGTAAAACAAATTGCATATTATATGGTAGTAAATGTTATGAAGAAATAATTCAGAGTTAATGGAGATTAATTTTAGTGATTAGGAGTTAAATAATTTAGAGTTATGGAGGTAACCATTAGAATTAAAAGGAGAATGGTCAAAAGTAGTTATCTCCAAGGAGGAGGACTCAGTGGAGAAAGACTTTTACTTTTTATCATTTGAATTTTTATTTCTACATACGTATATTACTCATTTAATAGTATTAAGTGTCATAGGTTAAATATATTAATAACACATAGTATTGCAGTGGACACTAAATATATATGGTTCCAAATATGCTTATAATTTTTTAATATTACTATTTAAATGAAGAGTCATAACATGAAGTAAAATAACAGTTTATATCCACTAGGATGGCTGTAATAAAAAAGATGTACAGTAACAAGTGTTGGTGAGGATGTGGAAAAACTGGGCCCCTCATGGGTTGCTGCTAAGAATGTGTAATGTTGCTGATGCTTTGGAAAAACAGTTTGATGTTTCCTTGAAAAGTTACAAAGTTTTTATATTGCCCAAACAGTTCCACTCTATACCCAAGAAAATTGCAAACATTTATTTGTCCATACACAAACTTGCACACAAATGTTTATGGTAGGATTATTCATACATCTTATTGGCTCCTCTTCCTCTGCCTGCCTTTAAAACACTGTATATCCCTTAGAGCTCTGCCTCAAACATGTTCCTGTCTCCTGTTTTACTTTCCACGGGCAACCCCACCCACAGCCATTGTTTCACAGCTGGTTTCAGCTACTGCCTATTTTCGATAGGTACTTAGTTTCGTTTAGGTTTTCTCAATCAATATTCCCAACTCTGCCTTCTCCCTTGGGCTGCAGACTTATATGACCAACTACTTAGTGTGCATATCTGCCAAGATTTCCCATAGGCAGCTCAACGGCTCTAACTAAACATATTTGCCCTAAAATATGTCCCTCTCCTCCTGTGTGCCCTATGCTGATAGAATTCATTTTGATTCCTCCTTTTCACTCCTCTGTTCAACTTCCATTGACCAGTCACTGTGCACCATCAATTCTTACCTTCCTAATATATTTCATTTCCATCTCTACAGCTGCAGACTCACCCTGTGTGGACAGTACCATCACAGCAGTCTCCTAAACAGCCTCCTTGCCTAGTCAGTCTTGTCTCTTTTCAATCTGTTGATGATCCTTAATTTTCTCAACCGCAGTATGTTTAAGGGACATGACACATTGTCATCATCAATAAAAGCTGTTCATTTTGATATATATTTTCAAATTGAGGGTGGGGGACATGAGGCTGGAGGGTCATTTTTCATTTGATAACACCCCCTAATTCTAATAGCCTCTGTTTTCTCCCTCCACATTCCACTGAGAATCAAGATAATTTCTCTATATTACGCACTTTTTCATTTTTGTTTCAGCATCTTTAATTGATACACAATTCATAAACCACAAAATCCACCGTTTTAAGGTGCACAATTTGGTAATTTTTAGTATATTCACAGTGTTGTACAACCATACCACAAAATACCTAATTGCAGACTGTTTTCATCACTGCAGAAAGAACCCTAAAAACCTATAAGCAGTCACTGCCCTTCTTCCACTCCCCAGGCTTGCATGTATACGGTCAGCTCATTTGTGACAGAAGTGCAGAGGGGACACAGTGGAGAGGCAGTCACGCTCCCACAGCAGGAGACCCAGACGGACACTGGCCCGAGATGGACATACTAAGTGCAGTCAGCAAGCAAGAGAAAGAAAAATACCAATAAAACGTACAAAGAAGGAGTTGTCTTGGAGAGAGAGTCGGAGTACCAGGAGAGTATCAGACCCAGGCGAGAGTTCAGGGTAGAAGTGTCCAGTAGTGTCAACGGCAGTAGAAGTAAAGAGAATCCACTGAATTTGGCTATAAGGAAACCATCCTGGCTTGATTCTAGAAGTGGTGGTGGGAGTTTTTTAGTATCTAGAGCCTTGGCTTAGGCCCTCACACCATTTCTGTTGGGTATTTTTATACCCCCTTCCCCAAAATAGTTTTATTGTTTTGTCCTGATTATAAAAATAGTATGTGTTCATAGAAAAAGATTACGATATGGAGAAGAAGTGAGATCACCACCCAGGATCTCACTACCCAGAGTGGTACATTCTGTTGTAATGTTAAAAAAGAGACAAACTTAGGTGGAATCTGTGTTCATAACTTTCTCTTTTTTCTCTTCGGTTTGGCAGTAGATCACAAGTACCTTTCTCTGTTGTTAAGTATAGAGCCACAGCAGCATTTGTAATGAAATGGTGTGCTGGTTTTCTAGATCTGCTGTACCAGATTACCACAGACCTGATGACAAAGAAGAACAGACATTTATTCTCACAGTTCTGGAGGCAAGAAGTCCAAAATCAGTGTAGGTAGCTCCTTGCCCTTTCTGGAGGCTAGAGCTAGAGAGAATCCTTCATTGCCTCTTCTTGGCTTCTGGTGTCTCCTGGCAGTCCTTGGCATTCCTTAGCTTGTAACTGCATCACTCCAATCTCTGCCTCCGTTTTCTTGTCATCTTAATATGTGTCTCAGCGACTGAATCGCTCTTTCCTCAAAGAAAGACAACAGTAATTGGATTTAGGGCCTAACGTAATTCAGTATAAACTCAACTTGGTTATATCTGCAAATACTTGATTTCCAAACAGGGTTACCTCCTGGGGTTCTTAGTGGACGTGAATTTTGGGGGGATACTGTTCCACCTCTTAGATGTTGTGCAGATAGTGTTTTATACTTGTGCCTTAACTTACATAGCCAGTGCCTGATTGTTGGGCACTTAGATTGTAATTTTTCACCATTACGAACGTAATAGGGGCAGGGATAACACATGCAGAATGTAGGTGGCTCATCTGGGCACCTTTTGGTACCCCTTGCCCTGTCTGAACTGTGAATGGACGTGTGCAGCAACCCGGGCCTGAGGTGAACATGCTTGCTAGGCCCAGACCCTTGAGGACCAAATGTGTGGGTTGCCTTCAGATAAGCCACGAAGACCTGCAAACTGAGGATGGCTGCGGCTTAGAGCAGTGCAGGAGGGGGACGATGAGTACCATTTGTGCCCTTGAGACCAGTGGCGGCGGCTGTTTGTTCTGGTAGCCTTCCTCCTCTGGGTCCCCTCAAGAGCAGAGGCCTGTGCGAATCCTAGAGAAGCTGCGTCCTGTCCCCCTGTGGGGAGGTAACTGCAGTGCAAGGCGTGGCTGCGGCAGGCACGAAGATGTCCGTTCAGGTCTGCTGTTGTGGGAGCGTGACTGCCTCACTCTCTCCACCGTGTCGCCTTTGTACTTCTGTCACAAATGAGCCATCTGTATATGTATTGGTCTATAATTACTTTATAATTATAAAAATAATTCATATTTGTGTTAAAATCTCAGTCAGTGCAGGAAAGAAAAATGTGAAAACCCACCTTTCCCCATGAATTTTTGTATTCCTCTTTTTATAAATTTAGAAGTGTCTGTGTCTTGTATCTCTTTTCTTATTGCTACTTACAGACTTAACTTTATTCTTTTTAATAGCAGCACAGTATTCCCATAATTATATAGGCTATTACCAGAGTCTTGTTATTTCAAAGAATTCTGCAGCTGATTCTTACTCAGTTTTCCCACTTGTGTGAAAACACATGTAAGATGAATTCCTAGACATGTGATAACTGACATTTATTGAAGACCTACCAGGAAGCAGATATTTTTTACTTACTCACTGATTTGATCTTTTAAACCATCTGTTGAGGAAGATAAGCCCATCTCATGGATGAGGATACTGAGGCTTAAAGAGATTTATTTATTTGTTGAAAGCTATATGTGTAAGTGGTGGAGCTGAATCAGCCCAAGCTTTTCCTTGAAGTTACAACACAACTCGGCCTCAGGAGCACAGTAAGAATTACTTTACAGGGGCCTGGTTAGGATGAAATGTGCTTAAGGTCTGTGTGTTGCATTTTTGTTCTGCACATTTTTACACACCTGTAGAGAAGATTTCAGGTCACATTTTTTGTTTTCATACTTGAGCAGAGTGTTACTAATACGCTCTAGTACAGGGGGCAACAGAGTTAGGATAATATAAAAACTACTGTGTCTATATGTTCTGAGCACTGTTCCTTTTTGATTTGTAAGTGTATTTTTAACTTTTGCCATTCCTCTTCATTTGGGGAGTTTTAAAAAAATGACTTAATTGTTTTAACAATAAACCTAGTCCTTTTAAATATTGTCCTGTATATCTTTAAAAAAAACTTTGCTTATATGTCACCGAAACTGAATTAATTTTAGTTTTCTTGACTTTTTTGAGAAACATTGTGCCTTCTCTTGATAGGGAAACCCAGCATTTTAAGGCTTTCAGTCTGTTTTTGAGTTAAGAATGCTCCTTTGGTTAAATTGAAGAGCTCTAAAAATTGTACATTTTTATGGAAGTATGGAAACATGAATAATTGATGTTGGAACTGTGTTGTTAGTAAACACCAAATTTAAGATAAACTAGATTTCTGGTAATGTTCTTATCAGAATTAGATTTTAGGAAGTTTTTTAAAACCTAAATCTGGACAAACTTGCAGAAATTTAAATGTGCTGGTATTTTAAAGCATTAAAAAAATCAAAATACAGGATAAAACAACTCATTTTAAATATTTGATAGGTCTCTGGCTGTGATGCTAACTTGACAGATTAATTTAATAGAGATTTTTCAGTATTGAGAGCATGTATGTACCTATAGGCATGATACTTTCTGCATGGGATTGCTCTGTATGTGTATGAGTTAGGTTCTTTTCTTAGAAGATGAGAGGCCTTAGTCTGTTCCTGTTGAGCTTATGCTGTTATCTTGGAATTAAGATTTAGCTACAGAATTTCCTAGTTTTATTCATGCAGGAAGAACAATTTGTTTTTTAAAAGTTGATATCTTCACCATTCATTCAGTAGGTTACTTTTATGATTTTCAGGGTAAAATATTAGAGGATAAAAATACATACAGGGAAGGAGGTTGTCAATTTATGGAATTCGGTTGCAATTTAAAAATAGAGTTTATTAACATAAGGGAAATGATAAAAAGGATTTCATTATGTTTGTCTTAATTGCATTTAGTTGCATTTTCATAAACTAATTTCAAGATTACCATCACTTTCTGAGTGTATAAGAACCATCTTAATGAGTTTTACTTAGATTTAGGTTCAGTTGTGGAGTCAGCAAACATTGCATAATGGATTTGTATCAGGCACTACACTAGGTTTTGGAGATAAGACATTGCTTTGCCTTTAAGGAAATAGTTACTTAACTAATATGTAGTAAGTATATTTTTAAAAGCCCCTGTTTCCATAAGAGGGGCACCTAAATTGGACCGAGGGAATTAAGGGATTGTGACTATCTAACTGAGTTTGGAAGAATGAGTAGTGAACCAGTTGATGGGGAGGAGGAAGGTCATGGAAGCAAGAGAGAGCATGGTATTTCAGAAAATTGCAGGCACTTGATCATGGTTGTCACAGGGAGAAGGAGAGTGACTAAGAAGAAACCTGTCTTTAGAGAGGTAGGCAGGGCCCAAATCATGAAAAGTCTTACATGCACTGCCAAGGAATTTAGATTCTTATTTTGGGACGCCATCAAAGGAAGTATGTAGGTGTGTGTGATTATGTCATGTTTAAATTTTAGAGCAGTGGTTCTTCAACTTTTTTTATTTCAGTATCCCTTTACACTGTTACAAATTACTGGAGATTCTAAATAGCTTTTGTTTATGTAGGCTCTGTCTGCTACTATTTACCATATTAGAAAGTAAAAGAGATTTTTAAAACATGTGAGTACAAGTACACATTCCATTAGCTGTCAGTGGGATAATCCCTCATGTCATGTAGCCTCAGGAAAACACTACTGTACATTGTGAGAATGTACAGTGAAAAAGCCAATGTCACAGTATTGTGAAAATAGTTTTGCTCTCATGGGCCTCCTGAGGGGTTCTCTTTAGACCGCTCTGTGTCATCTTTGGAGCTTGGGGGTAACAGGGAGCTTGACTCACTTGGAGAGTCATATTAGAAGATTATTCTGGCGGTGGTGTTGAGAATTGTTTAGAACCTTCAAAAAGACACATTTTAAATTGTGATCCAGTATGCACGTGTGTGCCATATGCACACCTGAAACAGAAGTTTCAGGAAACAATACTGTGTTAGTTATCTCTTGTATAAGAAGTTATCTCAAAACTTACTGGATTGAAAAAGCAGACACTGTCTTACAATTCTTAGAAGAGTGTAGCTGAGTGGTTCTGGCTCAGGGTATTTCATGAGGTTGCAGTCAAGGTGTCAGCTGAGTCTGCGGACATTGGAAGGCTTGACCGGGGTTGGAGGATCCTTTCCGAGCCATCTCCCGTGGCTCTTGGCAGGAGGCCTCAGTTCCTCACTGTGTGGCACTCTCTCTAGGGTAGCATGATTACCTTTACAACATGGTAGCCAGCTCCCCGCAAAGCGAGTGATCCAAGATAATGACCAAGAAAGAAGCCCCAGTGTCTTTTATGAGTTAGTCTTGGAAATGATACATCATTAGAAGCAAATCATTGAAGTCTCATGCACATTCAGAGGAAGAGGAATTTTGCTTCCCCCCTTGAAGGGAGGGAGTATCAAAGATTTACAAAGGTACCTTGAAACTACAACAGATGCTTGTCAGGAGAGTGAGTCTTCTAGGATTTCTTATTGCCTGCATGCTCTAAATGCAAGGCCCTGACTGCTGTTAACCTGGGCCATTTCTGAGGTTTGTGTTTGCAGCAAGCCACCTTGAGGGATGAGGTAATGTCTCGCTTTGGGAGAGGTCAGACTTACTTATTGCTTTCTGCAGAAGTGGCGAATTCCCTAAACTCAGTGTTCCTCAGCAAACCCACTGCGTGTGTAGCATCTGTCTGGGCCCCGTTGTGTCACCTGGTAGGACTTGAGGGTAACAAGCTGCTCGTACTGCTGGCTGTGCTGTGAGTAATAAGTTCTTTGTCTCTGACCCAGGACAGTCATGTGTTCTGTCTGATGAGCAGAGGGAGAAGGTTTGAAATAACCACAATGGATGCTAGGTAGGGGCTAACTCAGGGACATGTGGGACTCGGGCCACATTATGGGCTCAAGCTGAGCCGCTGCACGATGTTTTCCAGCAGCAGTCGGGTTCCAGGTATGTAATCAGTGAAAGTGTTTCCCTTGGATTAATCAGGGGCAGGGGAGTTTGGAATGTGAAATTATTTTTTTGAACTTTTGTGGTATAGTTTATGTACAATAAGCTGAACACTTAAAAATGACTGTAGTTTGGTAAGTTCTGACCTGTATGTGCCTAGGAAGCCTCACCTCAGTCAGGACAGTGAACGTTTTCGTCACCCCAGGTTTCCTTTTAGCCCCTCATTACCCATGCATCCCTCAGCCCCAACCCTGGGCGCGTACTGATTGACTTTCTGTCATAATAGATTCTTTTAGAATTTTATATAAATGGAGTCATACAGCTTAACTTTTTTTATTTTGTCAAAATTCTTTTTTGTCAGCTATTCAAAGTGCAGGAATTATTGTATTTGTGGGTCTGGGAAATTTTTTAAGGAAATTAATTTTCTTTAAACACTATCTTCCCTGAAGTTGCTATTAGAAAAAGCTAGTGTGAGGGCTTCAGATAGAGCTGGTGAGTTTTCTTCTTTTGTTGTAGAAATGAATGTAATTCTGAAAGTAACAAAGGCTCCACGTGCAAGTGACATGTGGGGTCTGAAAGTGACTCAAACAGTAGTGTGCACCTGCTAATGCTGAAAACTGGATGTGGAGTTTTGTTACTGGATCTTAGCCTGTTTAGTGTGATTTTGTTACTTGACTATATGAAAATGTAGTTTTGCACAAAAACACAGTTGGGAATTTTTTTCTTGAATGTGGCAGTTTAAAGATGGCCTGATTCCTGAGACTCTGAATTATTACTCTTTATTTTGTTAGTTTTACTTATTTGGTTCTTTTGCACACCATCTTTTAAGAAAGACTTTCTCTTCAATAGAAAGATAAATGTGATTGTTTAAGCTTTACCCAGGAAAACCTAAGATGTGCCTTAAACTTTAAGTTTAGGGTGCTGGATTAACAGGACACCCTGCCTTAAAATTGTGGAAGGCTTTAATATCCTGTGGACAACTGAGATGTCAATGTCAGCAGATGACAGTGGGTAAACAGTAGTTAAGAGCCTCCAGGGCTCTGGAATTAGGTACCCTAATTCAGAGCTTGACCCTACCACTTAATAGCTGTTTTACTTTGGGTAAGTCACTTAGCACCTATAGGTCTTACTTTCTTCATCTATGTTGTAGGGTGCTTATAAATATTAAATTAAATCTTATTAAATTCTTAGCGCAGTGCCGACACTATGTTAGCTTTGTTATCATTCAGGGGATTCTGGGTAATGAATAGTTCTCTCATTTAAAGAAATATTCAGATTACTTAAAATAAGAAACTCTGCAACCCTCTGATCTTGAAATAGAATTCACTTGAACAAGTAGTATGTAGATTATTACTTGTCATCTACTTTACAGTCCAGATTAATCGTGGGAAGGAGTTTTTACTTCTGAGCTCAGTTAGTTGTGGGAGGGAATTTCCTAATATTACTCACAGAGTATTGCAATTTCCGAACTTGCTGTACTGTTGCTATTTCTGAGACAGAAGGTTCAGGCTCTGTGTATTTCCTGGCCTGCCTGTTACCTGAGGGAGATCTTTACAGGATCACCAAAGTGGAGGTGAGACTGCCAGTATCTTCCTATTTATGAAGATCTTTAACCTGTTCGAGTTTGACTAGAATATAAAGACCCTTTAAAATCTTGGTTTTGACCACGTGATTTACTTGGATTGCATTTTCAATGAAGAAACAGTTGTAAGAATCAACTCTATGTAACAGTGGCTTTTTGGAAAGTATTATTTAATATGGTGAAAACTGTATTTGACCTAAGGCAATTCTTTGGTAGACTGATACTAGGAAACCACAGAGATCTAGTTTAGATCTGTATTGATTTATGTTTGAGAGAAGTGTAGAAAGTAGATTGGTGTTTTTAAATTTTGTCTTAATTATTCTTCTTGTAGAATATGAACATATTTGCTTTTTAAAAATTTCAAGTTTTTGTGTATTCTGAGTACAGATCTTTATAAATGAAGCTAAAGCCTCCACAAGCATTTTCCCCCAGCCTTAGAAGGCAAATCCCCTTCCCCTCTAACCACTGCTGTTTCAAATCTGGCATTTCCCAGGTAGGAATTCTTTATATATTTTGCATACAGATCTTTATACATGTGTTAGATACATTTTTCACCTAGGTTTTTGTTTTTCTTTTAATTTTTGGTGTATTTTGTCATTTTGACATAATGTATTAGTTGTTTTTTGCTTTATGGTTTTTGCTCTTTTTTGTGTGTGTGGTCGGGTAATTAGGTTTATTTATTTATTCTTAGAGGAGGTAGTGGGGATTGAACTCAGGACCGTCAGCATGTTAAACATGTGCTCTACCTCTTGAACTATACCCTCCCCTCAACCTATACCCTCCCCCTTGTTTTTTATTTAAGAAGTCCTACCTTAATTCAAGTTCACAAGGGTATTCACCTACGTGAATTTTATAGTACATCTAATAGTTTTAAAATTTATATCTTTAATGTACACGAAATTTATTTCTGTGTACTGTGTGAAGTAGGGCTGTAACTTATTTTTTTCCAAGAGCACCAGTTCAAACTCCATTTATTGAATGATTTGTCTTTTCCTCTCTGTTACACAGTGTTACTTTTAGCATATACTAAACTCACTCATATATAATTTAGAGTTTGTCCCTGAGCCAGAACTCTACAGTTTTAATTGCTATAGCTTTAAATGGCTCTGAGTCATTATGAGAAATCCTAGGAGTCAGATGTGGTTTTGGAGTCTAGATTCTTCCCGATAATGCCCAGTGGGCATTAGGCAGTTTCCTGTAATCATACACATTGTTTTCCCAATAAAGTGCATGAGTAATCACACTAGGTGAGATACATATAAACAGTAAGTGACCTCAGATCAGGTCGAGTTTTGCTGCTAAATGAATTAATAAGAAAAAAAAACCCTTATTCTCAGAGGCTTAAAAAATGTTTTTGTATCGCAAGTAAAGTTAATGGATCTGTAATTTGTCTTACTTTTTAGCAGATGTCTTCCTTTGTTCTTCTACTTCAGATTGCTTTGATGGTGGTTGTGCCTTTACTCTTCCATTTGAATTTGAGTCAGCTTGTTGAGTTATGTGAAGAATTCCTGTACAGAGTTTCGTTGGCAGGTAGAGTAGTTGGGGAAGAACTGACACCCTCGCAGTGCCTGTCTTCTCATCCATGAACATGGATAACTTTCCTTTTGTTCAGGAAAGTTTTACAGTTTCTCCAAAACTTCTTGCACATTTTTGTTAGATTTATATCAAAGTGTTTTTATGGTTTTGCTGCTGTTGTGAGTGGGAATTTTTTTAAAATGCATTTAAAAATGCATTAAGATTGTTATTACTGATGTGCAGGAAAGTATTGATATTTATTTATTTTCATTTTTCAGTTTTACTAGGTAGAATTATTGCAATTTGACTGCACATATACAATGTATTGCATGTAAATACATGATATTTATATATTGATCTGTGTCTAACCAATTTTTTGAGTTTTGTTATTCTGATAACTTGTCAGTTGATAATCCTGGATTTTCCAGTTAGAAAATCATATATTCAAACACTGAGTTTTGTGTTTTTCGTGCCAATCTTTATACATCTGATATATTTCTTTTTCTTTTCCATTTGCTTAGTATGGTTTCAGTATTCAGTTTTGAGACATGTTGAATATTTTTAGAATGATGTTTACTAAGAAATAAGTTGTGCTGTAAACAAATGCTTGAGTAAATGTAACTGCAGGGGCTCTCCCTCGAGTGGGGACAATGAAAAAGTGTCTGAGAGTGGAAGTGTTTCTTCCTGGAGGAGTTAACGTGTGACCTTTCCATTACAGATATGGTGTAAGCTATTTCTTCACGACTGGACAGCTGAGGACCTGTTATTTCTCGTTAGCCTTGAGCAGACTTTACAGCTGTAGAAAAATCGCAGAGTTCCAGATTCTGCTTTCTGTCTTTCCTGGCGCTGAAATTCATCTTGCAACCATGTATGGAAGTGCTCGCTCAGTTGGGAAGGTGGAACCAAGCAACCAGAGCCCTGGGCGCTCACCTAGGCTTCCACGTTCCCCTCGCTTGGGTCATCGTCGAACCAACAGTACAGGAGGGAGTTCTGGAAGCAGTGTCGGGGGTGGCAGTGGGAAGACCCTTTCAATGGAGAATATCCAGTCCTTAAATGCTGCCTATGCCACTTCTGGCCCTATGTACCTGAGTGACCATGAAAACGTGGGTTCAGAAACACCTAAAAGCACCATGACGCTTGGCCGTTCTGGAGGACGTCTGCCTTACGGTGTGAGGATGACAGCGATGGGCAGTAGCCCCAACATAGCCAGCAGTGGGGTGGCCAGTGACACCATAGCATTCGGGGAGCATCACCTCCCCCCAGTGAGCATGGCGTCCACTGTTCCTCACTCTCTTCGCCAGGCGAGGGACAACACAATCATGGATCTGCAGACACAGCTGAAGGAAGTGTTAAGGGAAAACGATCTCCTACGAAAGGACGTGGAAGTAAAGGAGAGCAAGCTGAGTTCGTCCATGAATAGCATCAAGACCTTCTGGAGCCCAGAGCTGAAGAAGGAGCGAGCCCTGCGGAAAGACGAAGCCTCCAAGATCACTGTGTGGAAGGAGCAGTACAGAGTCGTGCAGGAGGAAAACCAGGTTGGTGTTACGTGTGTGTTTGCCTCTCTGTGTTCTGTGTGTCAGTGAAACTGAATTCGTGTATGTGAGTGAAGTGAGCCATTCTTTTTCTTCTCTTCTTGTTCCTTTATTTTCCTTTTTCCTGTTTTTCTTAGCGTCTTATGGCCTCCATTTCTCAGCCTTTTCCAGATTGGTCTTGTGCCTTTTATTCTGGTTGCTGTATCTGCTTGCTCCCCGCAGTTCTAGCTTCTTTCTTTTCCCTGGCTTCTCTCTCAGCATGTATTATCTTTGTTTAATTCTTGTGAGTGTATCATTTTGCCACATGCTCTAAGATCCATTATCAGAATTACTCAGGCTATGTAACTTAAGTGTGGGATGTAGCATTAAGATTTACCATAGTAAATGGTAAAAAAGTCAATCTTAAGAAAACAATCACAAGGCAAGCCAACATGCTGACGGTACAGAATGGAAATTAATTTTAAAAAGTTAATATTGATGATATAAAATTTATTAAGTACCAACAATAAGTAGCAGTTCTTTGTGTTGACACTTATGAAAGTTTAACCTCAGGATGCTTTTTTTTTTAAGTTGTTTAATTCCTCAGATTTAAGGATTTAAGGTGGAAGAAAGGCATCTTGGTATGTATAAAATTTAAAGTGGGTTTTGGTAGAAGTTGAGTGTTAAGTTGAGGTTAGTGAATTTATCACTGAATTAAGCCTCCAGTGTACCTTTTTGGTGATACTGAAAATATGCCTATTACCAAGAAGTTTTTTGTCATCAGGCAACTTGGAAATGTCCATTTTAACTAGGAAAAAATTATTGGCTTACTTCTTTATTTTCAAATAATTCAGGCCTAATTATGGCTATGCTTTTAAAAGCTGTATGGATAAAAAGCGATGACGGTAATCTTTCTGATCATCAAGCTACATCCAAAGACCAAATATTTGAATCTTCCAAAAAGTCTGTGGTGGGGACTGAGCACTTGAGTCCAGTGGAGGTGACACAGTCCCCAGAGCTGCGATGCCAGAAAAACCATATGTGCTGCAGGAGGGCGAGCGCTGCCATGTCGAGATTCCACCCCTTGCCCTAATTAAACACCAGTGCTGGCAGGAATGCAGTCTTCCTGCACCCACTGTAATTACCACACAATCCTAAAATTGTATGACTTTGGTCCAAAAAGCGAAGGGTACAATTTTAAAGTAAAGTGAAATACTGCAGTGAGATCTAGAGAATGGAGAATGCTAATGAACAGATTACAGTGAGCCAGCCGTGGGCCCTAATTAAGCTGTGTGTTCTTACACCCTCCACGCCCTCAGAGGCTGGAGCTTTCTACTTCACAAAGAAGATTGGTTTAATAGGATTTACAGTAATTAAACAAATTTCCCCATTTCAGTTTGAGATTGGGGATTTAGATGCATCCTAAATGTTTGATCTGATTGGGCCACAGAGATCTCAGTCTAGAATCCTGTCAAATGTAAAAACACATTTGCTTAGAATTGCCTAATGTGTATGGCTCATTATTGTGAAGTCCTTTTAGAAGATCGTGTTTCTAACATAAATATCCAGCTGTTTTCATAGTCCATGCTCCTTTTGTTACCAAATTTTCAAATACTGATAGTTGGAGAAATGGAACGATGTATGTTTTAACAGGAAAGGCCTTTTCTTTTCCTTTTTTGAAATTGAGAATGAAGGGTTTTGGTGTATGTTTACTTGATGAAGAATGAAAATCCAGCTGTGAGGTTGGTTGAATTGCAGAGTTAGGCTTTGGATGCCTGATGTTTTTTGTATTATTCTAACTCGCATCTAGTAAGATACTGTCATACTTTTAGTTTTGATTATTATGCCTTGTAGTATTTCTATGTGTTGAGTTTAATTGGAAGCTTACTTTAAAAATAATTAATTTAAACCACTTTCATTGGAATTTTGTGTGATCAGATTACTTTTTTTTTTTAATACTGTAGTGTGGCAAGTGCATTTAATGTTTTGCTTCGTGTATTTTTTTCTTTTTGGAGTCTGACTTTATTGAGGATTCTGATTTGGGGATTTTAATTCTATTTATTTAGTGATCAAGAGAGTTTCAAGTTTAGAAATTCAAAAAGATAAACCTATCCTCTGTAAATCTTTGTTTTTACCCTTTATTCTCACTGTTTGGACACTGGTAACTGTTAACATTTTAATAATTTTAGGTTGTACCTTGATTTGGCACATGGTAAAAGTTATTATTTGAATTTAAAGAAACGTCATGAGATTGCTAATTGTTTCACTGTCAGTGAAGTCTGATCTTAAAATCTGGGATTTCTGTCTTGGACTGTTTAACTCTTCTTTTTGATAATTCTATTTTAACACAGAGATGGATTATGAATGATTATTCAGAATCTTGTGGATAACTTGATAGTCTAGTCTGTTTTCCATGTAGATCTCATCTTTTTTGGTGTTCCAGAAATGGGATGTGTCAAAGGCGCTATGTGGAGTGTCCTGAGAAAATTAAATCAAATATAAAATAGATATGCACCTTTTGGGGAGTTAACAGTCATTTTGAGAAGCAAAATTTGTTCATTGTGTGGCTTACAGAACTTTAAGCAACCCGTTCATTAGATTTTGTCGTGTGCGAAGGTACATAAATGGATATGGGAAGTTGGCGTTTTGTGGAGCTGGTGAGTTTGCTTATCTGGAATGTAGTGGAGTATTATGAAAAATGATCCAGTGAATCTAATAAAAAATGTTGCGCAAAGATCTGACAGGGCTTATTTGTGAGGAAATAAGAGAATTTGCCAGAGAATTGCAGTCTCCTTTTTTCACCCCTCTCTTGCATTTCGCATTGCAATCTAATGTGGGATTTCATCGCAGTGATAGAGTTGGTTTTATGGGTTTGCTAATTTATAGAAACTTTGCAGATGCCAGCTTAATATGAGTTGGGAAGCCCATGTTTTATTATCTTGTGCAAAAGAAACCAGAAAATGAACTTAGTTTTTAGTTACATCAATACTGATCAAAGGAAGTCATTCCTTTTTAAAGTCACGCCGCCCCTGGAACTTGATACCATGCTGCAGGTGCTCTGCCCAGAAGAGTGCTGGAGGGGCCTGGAAACTGTGCTTTACACCAAGTGGTTGGGGGAACTGTAAAGAAGAGACTCGTGACGTTTTAGTTATACTCTGTGTTTTCAGTGGGCAGCCATGGAGAAGGAAGTTTTTTCCCTTTCTTTCTTTTTTTTGGTACTTTTTTGGGAGGCCAGTAATGGAAAAACGAGTACAGATATTAAGGTTTTAGATTCTGGCTGCTGGAGGAATGTATTTCCTAAGAGAGCTGTATCCGTTTGATGAAGACTCAGTTTCACGGCATAGAATTGGTTCCTGGGAGGCCAGGCTGCCTCTGCCTCGGGTGGAGGGCTCTGGGTCTTTGAGCGCCAGGGTGCGTGAAGCAGGGTCTGAGAGAGCACTTAACTGGGGGCACTGAGTACCCCTCCTCCTTCCCTCTTCTATAGCTCCTTGCCTTGCTTCCTCCCTCTCTCCTTTTATGACAGTTTTATTGAGATATGATTTAATTCATCCTTTAAAAGTGTATGATCTTTTTCTTTCTTAATCTGACTTATTCAAAGAAGAATTTGAAGAAAGTAACAGGAAGTTGCCCTATGGAGTAGGGAAGTGAATGACATAAAAACATTTGTTCAGGAGCAGTTTTTGTTGCTCATCAGCAGAGAGGATTGAAGGCAGGTAGGCAGGCAGGAAAAAAGAGTTTGTTGCAGAAAGCCTGGATTTATGTGGGTAATAGGAATGGAGAGGAAGGTGCACATCCATGAGATATTTTCAAAGAAATATTTGGATGTAGACTGATGGCAATAGAGATGTCTACGATGAGCCCTGGTGTTGAAATTGAGGAAATGTTTTTGCCATTGATGATAAATGAATAGAGATTAGAAAGTAGAACTAAATTTGGAGTAAGAAACGGTGAATTTCGTTTTAATTGAGCAGAAGTTTTTCTTAAGCATTTTGAAAAGAGACTAACGGCAGACTGTGACTCTAGATACCTGCACGTGGTTGTTACTGTATGTATGTTTGTTAATGTTGGAAGCTTTATTGATCTCGTTAATTTATTATCACAATGTCTCTGCTTGTGGGAGTAAGGGAGAGATCATTGAATGGTACATGCTTTCTATGTGTTTTCTCACCCAGCTATTTTTGTGTTTTGGTCTTCTATCTTTGTTGTGGTATTTTTCTTTCAAGGCAGATTCTTCTTGAGGGCACAACTTGAGTGACTCTCTCGGTTAGTGAAAGTCACTATTCATTAAGAAAGACAAATGCTTATATTCCTGTGATAAAAGAACTTCTCCTAATAGATGTCCTCAGTTTTGTTTTGGTTAATAACAAACTCACTGCAGATCATGCACCTCTGCTTGATGAATTTGGAGTAAATTTATCAAAGGGAAATATTGCGAAAATGTGCTTTCAGCAAGGAAATGATTAACTTTGTATTGAAAATGTTCTGTTCTTCCCTTATGGACAAGATTAGAAACCTTTTATGGACTGTATTTTTCTCATTTTCTGTGCTGCCATGTGCATCTCTCAGAATACTTGTTTTTTTTTCTGGAGTTGAAAAGTTAGTCTTTAACATAGATCTGCTCCTTTTATTTTTCCGTATTATCAGCAATAATGCTTATTGAAACTGCCTCCCTTTCTCTTTGTTCTGGCAGTCTTTCCTACCTAATAGGTTCATCGTTAAGTTCTGTTGTATTTTGACAATTGGTGGAGAATACTTGGTTGAAATGATACCTGTCTAGCTTAATTTCAACTGTGAGACCTTGTAGGCTGTGAAAGTGAGAAATAATTCAGCCTTGATGTGTGTGCTGTACCATCCCTTAACAGTGGCTGGTGGCTCATTCCAGTGTGTGTGATGTGCAGGGATCTATTTTGCTTTGAATACAGACTTCCTGGAGAACTGTTCTGATTTTGGACAAGCTCTCAGGCACTCAGGTATGATTCTTTTTAGCAGCAGTTCTCAAGCTTTTTGGCCTCTGGATGCTCGTACACTTGTAAAAATTTTTAAGGAACCTCAAGTGGCTTTTGTTTATCAACATTTGCCATATTAAAGACTAAAATAGAAATTTAAAAAATATTTATTAGTATATTTCAAAATAATAACAAATGCATTAAATGTTAACTTAAAGAACATTTTAAATGACATATAGTTTTGCCAATCTCTAGTGTCTGGCATAATAGAAGACAGCTGACTCTCACATCTGCTTTTGCTTTCAGTAGTCTGTTGCAATTTGTTGTTTGGTTTGAAGTATATGAAGAAAATCAGGCCTCATATAAATATTTAACGTAATTGGAAAAGGCAGGAATATTTTAGAAGCCTTTTCAGATAATTGGATATTTTTGAAACCACACCAAAATTTGACAAGTGGTATTTTTTTAACACTTTATTGAGGTATGGTTTATATGCCATAATACTCATCTAAAGTGTACAATTCAGTGATTTTTTTTAAAGTAAATTTACAGAGAGGTGTGCAATCGTGACCGTAATCCAGTGTTAGAACACTTTCATCAGAGAGTGGTAGTTTCTTAAAAGTTAGTGCAGTGTGGAATCTGAAATCCTATCAGTGAGCCTTCCATATGTTGTTACATTAAAATGAACTGGTCTGTTTTGCACTTGGAACAGATCTTTTGCCTGTGGAGGATGTGCATCTGTAACACGTACGCCTTCTCTTGCTTTTGTAACACTGCGTGTCGGTCTTTTGGAAAGTATTGGTTCATTGAGTTCTACAGGTCTTCCAAATGTTGACACATTTCATTAGACCACGTTAAACAGATTCATTCATTAGTACTGCTTCCTGTCTCCTTAGAGAAGTCTTTTTAAGTATTGGTAACTTAAACTCACCAGTTGGAGATGCTGAGTTTTGCTTGAAATGTCAAATTTTATCACTGGCAAGAAGTATTGTCGATTACTGTCTTTGAGTTGATAGGTTGGTCTCTTAATTTTTGAGAAAAATTCAGCCATATTCCTGAGACTGAATAGTCATTGGTTGTGAGTTCAGTCTTTTAAATGAAAACGGTGCTCACTGAGACCGCCCAGCGTGTTCCAGTCTGCAGCAGAGGTGCTGTATGTTTCTTTGCAGATGGCAGCTGGGAAAGAGAGGCCTGATTAATGGGACTCTGAGGGTAAAATGTTCCAGGCAGAAGGGACTACAAGTCTAAAGGGCTTACTGGGGTCTTCTGACTCTGGTAAGAGTTTGTTACTAAGGGTCTCGACTAGTTTGTTCTTCAGCTGTAAAATCCCTCCCTGTTCACTGTAGTAGTAAAGCATGGTGCTTGACATCAGCAAGGCTTTTGCTTCTTCACCATGGTTTAGGAAATTATACTGTTTCTTCAGTAGCAGTGAGTAATGGAAAGAGACTGGGTAAAGCCTAATAGGTCAAAATTCATCTCAGACAATACTAAATAATAGAAAGTGTTGCTGTTCTAGAAAGCCGGAAAAGTACTTCAGAGTTTTGGAATGAGTTTGTCCATGTGCATTGAACAAAAATTCCTGCTTTGAGATCGATCGTTAATGGTTTTGGTTGTGCATTCCCAGATATTAACTGGGATTAGAGATCCCCCCCCCCCTTTTGGCAAGCTATGAAAGTGTTCATCTATTTTTAAGTACCAGTTTTCATGTTTAATATTTAACATTGTTGATTTAACTAATATTGAGCACTTCCTTTGTACCATTGTATTTTTCTGATGAACTGCCCTAACTGGAAGTAAAGCTGGAAGCAATGTGAAAAGTTTATAAGGGTATGGTAAATCACTTCCTTGAATTTTTGGCTCCTGAATTAACATTAACATTAAAGTGCCTAGTGATTTAGAGGATCTGTGTGAAGAATACATACATTTTCTCCAGGATTGTTCTTTTCACTCTGTGTCTTACTTTGTAGGGTAAAACGGATGTGAGGATAATAGACTTCTAGAAATACACAGCAACCCCTTAGTAGAAAGGTCAGTGAAAGAAAGAGCAACAGGTTGAAAAAGGTCAGAAGATCCTGTTGCTGCTTGTCGTTTGTTGACAGCATGTAATTCTCTGTCCTTAGAGAGGTTCCTGGGGTGGCTGTCTTAGCCAGCAGTTACAATTCGCTAACCAGTGAATGGTTTCCTTATTGAATGTTCTGTGGTAAGGATTCCTCTTTGTCTCATCAATTACCCAGTTTTTACTGTGAAGAAATTAAAAAAGGAAAAAGACATATTGATGAATTTTTGGTTGTAATTTCTGTCTACACTAATTTTCAATTTTGTTCACTCTCTCGGAGTCACTTAATATTCTTAACCCTAAAGAAAGAGAACTTAAGTTCTTCAAAATCACTGCATATTTTAAAGATTATCTTGTGAGCAGTGCTTGAACATTATAATTTGTTGCCCTGAGAAAGAGAGCAAATCATCAAGAATTTCTTGACGGTGGGAACCTGTCTGTATGACCGTTGCTTAACTATTAGAAAGCATTGTAAAATCCGGAAAAAGGGAGAGCTCAGTTTTAAAGAATAAAAATATTGCCAGGCAACGCATATCAAGCCACTCTCATGGAAATTTTTGTTTAGCTTTTTTTTACCTACTTTATGCTGGAGAAATAATACCCAGTAAGCTTGAAGTAGGGAGCTGTTGTTGAGTGTAGAGCCCACGGTCTGGGCGCCTTCTGCTGTGTACACGGAGGCCTGCTGTTTTCTGTTTCATTTTGATTTCGTTTTTAAATTCTCTGAATGGTTAAAAAAAAAAAAAAAGAAGATATGTATTTTTATTTTCTGATACTGCCAGCAAAGATATGAGGAGAAACTGTCGCCGGTTTATCACAAGATAACATTTTTTGCCCGAGAGCAGGGATTAGGACAAGTTATTAACCTCTTAAGTCTTCCTACATGCTGTAAAATTTTGTAATGAAAAACCTTTGTCCTTCATTTTCATAGTATCTTAAAAGCATAACTAAAGGAAATATTTTTCAGGTTAAATTTCTTCATTATTTATATTGAGTTATTTTTCTATGTTTCATGAAATCTAGGAAGAGCTATGTGTCTGTAATTAAGGTATTTTCATTGTCAAAAAATATAAATAAAGTTATGTTATAGTTTAACCGTTTGGGTAAAGAATTTTGGACGGATATTTATATGTATATTGTTCTTTGTACACCAGCATCATTCCTGTTACTGGTCTGAGATAACAGTATTAAAATGAAAGCAAAACTGCTTTGATGGCTGTTCACAGATAAATCTTTGTTCAAGCATAGCATTTTTAATTTTTTTACACAGTTGCACTCTTTACATTATTCATGTCCTACAACAGTCACTTTAGTTCAAAGAAAAACGTTTTTTGAGAGCTATGTGAAAACTGTTTAGTATTTTAAATCTAGTTGAGAGAGTAGAAGAATATATTCAGAAAGTTTTCTTGGTTTTGACTATCTTTCATAGATTTGATAATCTGAGAAATTAGTAGCTTATTCTTACCAGATGGTATAGGAACTTAGAATAGGTGCCAAGTTCTTAGGAGAGAAGCATACTTTAGTGAGTTCCAGTCTTTCCTGTCCTGTAGTTCATGGGATATATTTCTTGTTTAACGTGAAACACGTTACCCATGGTACAGAGCATTTGCAAGAGATAGCGCAGGTAAAAGAAAATCTACTTAAATAGTAGTAGCTAAATTTCTCTTCGTACTTTTGGTGGTAGGTACTTGTTTTCAAAAGTAGTGTATTTGTTCTCAATTGTGGGAAAGTTGTGGAAATACTGGCTGCTAGAATAATTTGGAGACAGAAGGCATTTCTTGGATTTAGGGTGGAGGGGGCCCAGGATTGCTAGATACCCTGCAATGGGTAGGATAGCCCTGCATTGAAGCCTTCTCCCTCATTCCATGTGATTTCCAGATGTCTTGCCAGAAATTTGTGTAGGTGAAAAATCTGTTTATAATGACCTGAGCCCAGATCTTAACTGTGTAAACGTGCATAAACACATTAGCGGTTTTTGAGTAGCTTCAGTATACACTGAATTTGCTAGCATTGGGACTGTCGTGTAAGTCATTGTAAGACTGTACTTCATTTTGTTTGGAGCTTTATGTAGAGTTTTTATCATTTTAGAAGATGACTGGAGCAGCATTGCATAGTGGGCCAGTGCACCCACCAAGCAGCCTCTGTTTGCACGTGGACGTCTTTTGGAGAAGCTGTGTCGCAGCATCTCACATGTTAACATAGGTATTCTATCATCATAAAACTCTTTTATCTTTCTTTCATAGAGCATTGTATTAAGTTTTTTTATTGCATGGAGAGTGGGCTTATTATCTGTGAATTTCCTTTTATGATAATAAAGGGCACACTACAGAATATTTGTTATAAAAATGGGGGTGCTGGCATTGGGTCTGATGAGCTTGAGAATCACTGATGTAGCGGACAGGACCCTGATTTTAAAAAAGTAGACTTGCATTCTCATTTTGATCCTGGCTCTGCCAGTCAGTAACTAGGTGTGTGACCATCGGTACGTTGTATAATCTTTTTGGACTCATTTTCTCATCTGTAAAACCCAGAAGGTTGGACAAGGTGGTCTCTAGAGATTCTTCTAAAATTATCTGATTTTTGTCAGTTATTCTAAAGTAATTCTAAGAGTCTCTTCATTTTGATTTTAATACCCTAGTTCAAGACTGCTGATTCACATATCCAAGTTAGCTGCTTCTGGGAATGAGAATATTGGACTATTCTGTCCTTTCCAAGGTAGGCAGCACAAAATCAATGCGTGCATGTAAACAGCAAAGTGCTTTCATGTGAGTTTCATCAGTTGTCACATGGAGAAAAAATGTTTTTATGATTCTTGTGATAGTTAACTGGGAGTAAAGGAGATAATATGTATAAAATTATGGACAAGACTACTTACCATAATAGGTGTACAGTGCAATAAATGTTAATTAGAATCAAGTCATATATTTCATAAATACAAAGAATATTGTAGAACCTTTTTTGTTTGTTTATTTTTTGTAGAACCTTTTTTGAAGTATGGAATGTGTCTTATAATCTGCTCAGAGAAGGGAAGCTGTAACAAGGGACCTTTACAGTTTTTCTAGAAAGTGGGTCACAGTGGATAATAAGTTTCATCTGGATAACTAATCACCACCTGTGTGACCTTAACACCCCTGAGGGAGTCACCAGGGGCTTTGAGCAGGGCACTCAGCTCTCAGGATTTTCAGTTACAGTCGTGTCCATTATTTAACGTTTTTATTTCCACAGTGACTCATCTGTGGATTATAGAGTGCTTTCCCAAAAGGAATGTAATACTGCTGGAAATAATTTTTTTACTGCTCTATTTTCTCTATGTGGTCAGGAGTTTCTGTCTGGTTAGTTGGACTGAAAGCTCTCTGTAAATAATTTAAACTATGTGCCTTTATGTGAAGAAGATTTAACCTTCACAAAACTGTAGATTTCTTGAGAATGTACAACATAGCATGTTTATATTTACTCATTCTGTTTATTTGAAACTATTTATTTGTGTGCTGTGCTACTTTTTTTCCTAGCTGAAATTTTTATATAAATGTATGTCACTAATCATTACTTCATTGATATTAAAAATGTTACATTACGTCTGATGTTCTCTTTGGCTTTTTTATATCATCTGTTGTACCTTTAGAAAGTGTAATAGATTTGTCAATGAAAATGAAGTCTTACAGTGACTCTGTTGTCAAATACATCTGAGTACCGCTTATAGGGAACATGTTAACAGCTACTTTTATAGAGCATTTTCAAATACCATACAAGGTTCTTTCATATATTATATCTAATCCTATAGGGAAGTGATATTATCCTCATTTATATATGAAAAAAGTAGAAATCAAGAGAGTAACCTGTTCACATCTCACATCTGGGAAGTGACAGGTCTTGGTTTCTCTGGTTAAAAGCCAACTAAAATGTCATTGTGGCAGTTTCAACTGAGAACAGCTGGGTAAAGTGTAGATACTTGTTTAAAGTATTTATTGAAAAATTAACATGTATATAGTCACTTATTAAATGTGAAAGACTACATTAAAATTCCTGTCTGTTTTAGTTAGAGGAGGAAATACAAGAATGGAAGTATTGTAGGATTCAGAGGCCCCTGGGAAGGAGTTAACATTAAGAGAAAGAACCGAGAAAAGAGAGAGAGGTGACCAGCTGAGCGGATGGTAGAGATGTAATTTGATTCGTTTAAATATCAGCAAGTGTCAGTGACATGTATCATTACTTTTCTTGTTTTGATTAGGCAGAAAGCTTTAGATTAACAGTTCCTACCTAGACTTGGATTTCATGCGCCAGCAAAATAACAACCAACCCACCTCCCCCCCACTTCTTGCCAAAAAAAAGTAGGGGAGTGGACCTGGCGTGAGATTGATCAATAGAGACAACTGAAAAAGGATAAATGACTCCCTGCTCATACTGTCCTCTTAGAAGAGGGGAAACATGGTAATGCCAAAGGAGTTGGACTTGCATAATCACAGAGTAAAGGATAGTTCTTTCCAATAAAGTGGTTAAAAACTACAGTGACAGTTTTATTAGGGATTGGTGGAAACTTGGTCATCGGCTGCTGTTTAAGATGCACTGATTTACCGCAAGGGTTTCATGCGACAGTTTGTGGGGCACATCCTGCCCACAAGATTTGTACATCCCCCCACAAGCCCAGAGTGGGTTTTACATTTTTAAGTGATTGAAAAAACAACCCAAAGAAGAGTATATTTTGTGACTTGTGTGAAATCCAGCCTTCAGTGTCCATAAATAAAGTCTGGTTGGAACACAGTCACGCTTGTTTCCTTGTGTATTGTCTGTGCCTGCCTTCCCACAACAGCGGGGCAGCCGAGTGGCTGTGACAGAGTGCATGTGCTCTGTGAACCTGAAGCTTTTAATCTGGCCCTGCGCAGAGAAGGGCTGCTGACATCTGGTTCAGACTGCAGAGTGCACAGCAGCAACAGCTCCTACTGCTAATGAGTAGTAACAGTTTGCGTAGCGCTCGCTAAGGAGCAGGCCCTGTGTTACGCGCTCTGCCTGTGTCTTAATCATCCAGACGGTCTGATGGGGACAGGTTCTGTTACTTTTGTTTCACTGAGAGCCCACGGTCACCGGCTGTTCAGCGGCAGGCAGTGTTCTCCACGTCTTTGCCCCTTCCCTCTGGACTAGGTGGTCAGGGCAAAGAAAGGAGGAGGACTCCTCCGGACACTGAATACATTCGTCACATTCACGTTAACTGTTTCAGCCTCACGCTGTAGTTGCTCAGAACGTCATGACTGAGGAGGAGCAGGAAGAAGCCAGCGTTAACTGCTTCATGATTCACGAGTGTTTTGTTCGACTCTGGATTTTTCCCAGAGGTTTGTTGATGGAGATGATCTGCTTATTGACATCCTGCTTATTGACCTTTTAAGCAAGTGAATGCCATTTCTGGTCCATATTGACTGATTTTTGGTATAAGTAGATACTAAATTCTACTATTAACGTGGTGGAGAGTAACTATGTTCTTCACCGCCATTGTAAATCAGTATTTATTATGTTCTTAAGGAGCAGAAGGCATACCTCCCACGTCATTGATTTAATTAAAAACTAAACTTTTATTGAGATATACAGATATATTTTAATTAAAAATGGAAGAGTTTTTTTTTTAAGAATAAATATGGCTTTGTGTGCCAAAGTCTGAAAAAAATTGAATTACCAGTAGCTGGATATTTAGATGAATCTATTCTAGAGGAAATCACTATTTTAGTTTCTGGAAGAAGGCTCTGAGGGGAGGAAGTGAGGTTTCAAAAACTGCTTGAATGAAGGAAGGAATATTAGCAAGTAAGTGGCTAAATCTGAATTAGTGTGACCAATTCTAATTTCACAAATACTGTCGTCAAAGACACCTTTTATACATTCTAATGACAGTGTAGAATACTGATTTGACTAAATAGACGTCTGGTGGCTACACTTCATCTGAATTAAACATCATCTATATTTTGAGATTTTAAAATGACAGAAACTGACACTCAGCGTTGTGTTCCTCTGGAGCCTGGACACACACGTGTCTGAAATGGATCTGAATGGGTTTAGGACCGTAGAGAAGACAGGGCTGACACTTGGTAAGGTTACTTTTCAAATCTTTTGCATTGCCAGCGAGCTTACCTTACTAAGGGTGGAGTCCTGAAGCAGGGGCTGTGGTGTGATTAGGGTGGTGGAGGGGGTTAGGTGACGGGTGGGGCGGTGGTGAAGGTTGACTTTTCACTTGTGGTCGACTCTTCCCGTCATGTTTGGGAAGTTGCTTGCTTGCTTGCTTCATTCTGGGCAGATGTTCACAGGCTAGAAATACGGTGCAGAGAAAGTTGGCAGTGCTTTTTATACTAGAGGGAGTGGAGTTTGTCCAAGTGTTGACTTGTTTGAGTTTTTGCATGTGTGTGGGTTCTCTGCCGTGGTTGCTGTTCCTAATAGCAAGGTAAGAGTTAACAGTGTTGGTAGAGTTGAAGTGTGGGTTTTCTTCCTCTTACCTATTCCATCCATAATTTGACACTAATAATTTTGAAAACTGTTGCTTATTACAAGAGTTAGCTGGAATTAAAATCTAAAGCTTGACTCTGCCCAGGTTGAGGTGGCGTGTTACAGTTCTTGATAGCCACTGCCACCTCTCTTTCTTGTGACAGATGGCTTCCCCTTCTGGTTGTAATCCACTGCGGATTTTTTTTTTTGCAAAGAATGAATGCCATGTGTTCCCCATTTTGGCTGTGATTTTCTTCTGCCCACTCATTGGCTTCAGAGGAACTTGAAATTGGATGTACTTGCTGCTGGCATTTATGGCAGGAAGTGGATACAACTGTGGCTCTCTTTGCCAAGTGTTCATTTATTAGAGGAATTGTAGCTTCCTAAAATTAAACATGGTTTCTTTGTCGTACCAAGAGTAAAGTGAATTTTATGACTTTGTAGAGAATATACTTTTCATTTGATGATGTACAATGAATATTTTTTGTGGCATATTTCTTACAAAATTGGTTTTAAAATCTAAATTTCACATGCTCAAAAGATTTGTAGTATTTTAGACTACAGTCTGTACAGGCTATTAAATGAACAGATCTAATTTTACTGAGTAGAATGAATGTAATCATGAAAGGGGTTTGTATCACAGAGATTCAATAACTGAGGTTGTTTGTGATGTATGATATTGAACTTCGAACTTGTATTTAAATATGCACTGTACGGACAGCAGTGTCTGTCCATTTTAACTTGCTCAGTATCCCTTGCACATTGGTGGATATAATCGACGTCATCTAAGGCACTGAAGAAAATGTTAAGTCTAAATCTGCGCCTGTTAAATGTTAGTTTTCTTCATCTTTATATAGTAACAAAGATATTGTTTAACTTTTGGGGTGTTAAACTGAGACGTTTACATGTTTATAAAATTAGGAAAGATGGTTCAGTTGTTTAATAATACATAACTTTTTGGAAATTGAAATTATCTTACTGTGCATGAAAAAAATCTGAGCCAGTTTAATTCTATAAAAATTCTGTTCATGTTTGGAGGTATGGTGTTTGGGTTTAAAAAAACACCTGCCAGGTCAGAGTAAACAAATACCAGGTATTTCCTGACCAAAAAAAAGAGAAGATAAATACAAACAAATATGTGCGTATTGCCCGCATGAGTGCTGGAGTTTGGAGCTTCGGTCCTCAGGAGTCGCTGCTCTGTACTGGCTGAGTGAGTGCATCTCGGGCCGTAGTGGCAGAAGTGCTGCCACCGTGGCGGACAGCCTCGAGCTCTGTCTTGGGGATCCTTCTGGCTGAGCCTGGCTCAGCGGTTCTCAGTCTTGGCAGCATGTTGACATCACCCGAGAAGCTTAAGGAAAAAATAATGCCTGGTTTCGCCCTCACCCTCACCCTAAGAGATTCTGACTGAGCTGGGGCTGGGACGGGGCCTCCGGGTGGGGATTTTAAACCGCTGTGCAGGCGGTTCCGTGTGCTGTCACGGTTGGGACCCACTGGCTGCTGCTGATGGAGAGGAGTTGGCAGGTGAACTGGAACGTGTTCTCCATCCTCTCTGTCTAGCGAAGTGACTGAGAACCAGGCCACAGTATACAGATAGTTAAAAACAAGTTCAGTTTGAATGCATAGAGCATGTTGATCACTGGAATTTGAGTACAGGTGTAACCCAGGGTGATTGGATTATTGTCAGTATTTTGACATTTTAAAACAATTAGCTTCACAGGGTAGCTGGAAAGGTGAATGAGCACGGGACGGGGGGTGGTCTGACTGGCAGGGGAGTACTCAAGGCATCTGGCTGTTGTCAGGAGGATGAGAGGGTGAAAAGAAGAGAGCAGAATTAGAATGAGCTCTGGCTGCTGAGAAGCCTGCAGGGAAGGGGCAGGGTGGGAGGTCAGGATGGGATCTGGGTCTTGGAGGAGAAACTGCTTCTTCCTCACCCAGCAGGTGTAGCTGGGGCCTGTCCTCCTGTGAGGCCGGGGCGTGGTGGCGGTCAGGTGAATGAACTTTCCCCTTCATATCCAGCCTTGTTCTCTGCCTGCTGGCAGGGGGCTCAGATGCCTCTTACTAGAGCATTTCTAAGCTGTAGTGAATAGGAGTCACCTGGGAGCACTTGTTAAAAATGTAAATTTCTGGATCGCACTCCCAAGTTTCTGGTTTAGGATTGCTGGGGTAGGACTCAGGAATCCGTATCTTTAATAAGCACCTTGGTCAGGGTTAACCACTTTTTTTGTTCACTTTGCATGTTTGCAGTGTTGCCCTATCCCTTGTTCTGTTCTCTTAGTTTTTTAAAAGAAGTGGCACACTTAAAAAAAAAATGGAATCTTACTTTAAAATGAAATTTTCAATTCCATACATGGAAATCATATCCTTGCCAAAAACCTGTAAAAGTAAATGCGTACCTATTTTTCAAAAGGTCATATGCATGTATCACTGAAGATTATCTTAAATATCATTTTGAGAGATATGGCCCTGGTGATTCTGATACAGGTACTTGGAAATACATGAAGTAGAGACAAAGACTTTCATTTAGACTGAATGGTTTTCTGCTGATTGGACACTAGAATTGCCTGGGGAGCTTTTAAAAACTTTTGGCCAGTCTCCAGCCCCAGAAAATCTGATTTAATTGGTGTGAGATAGGACCTGAGCATCAGTTTTATGTTTGTTTTTTTAAATAAACAACAGACATTTACTTCTCACAGTGCTGGAGGTTGGTGGCCAGAGGTCAGGGTGCCACTTGGCAGGGTCAGTTCTGGTGAGGACCCTCTTCTGGGTTACCTCCTCCTCTTCGCTTGTCCTCGTGTGTGGAAGGGGTGGGCGTCAGTACTTTTAAAACACTCTCCCAGGTAATCCTAATGCATGTGTTTGCGCTGAAGATTTAGGTACTTTTAAAAAGTACAATGTAAATAGACTAAGAAGTGTACATTCATGAGTGCTAAGTAAATTTACCTGTTAAAAGTAGAAGGAAGACAGTGGCCCCTAGGGGTCTGGCAAGGAAGGAGAGAAAAGAAGGTGAATTGGTAAAGCACTTTATGTATCCTCATCATCTCTGCCCCAGCCTGCTTCTCTTGTTTTCTTTTCTAGGTGAATGTAAGATTTTTTATTTCGTCACATGGTCCTCAGACTTAACTGTGCACCAGAATTATATAGAGGGTTTGTTAAAACACAGATTGCAAGGCCCAACGCTCAGAATTTCTGATTGAGTGGGCCTGGAATGGGGCCCAAGAATTTATGCTTTTAACAATTTCCCAGGTGGTGCTTATGCTGCTGGTCCAGGCGTCACACTTGAAGAAACGCTAATCTGCTCAACCAAGTCAACCAAGCTAGAAACCTAGATCATTAGACTTGGATTTATTTTCTGTGTGTAGCCAGAAAACTTGAAAAATAATAAAACAAGCACAAACCATGTATCATCACCGAGAATTA
This sequence comes from Vicugna pacos, assembly GCF_048564905.1. Lineage (NCBI taxonomy): Eukaryota > Metazoa > Chordata > Mammalia > Artiodactyla > Camelidae > Vicugna > Vicugna pacos. Next base: position 21,018,196 of record NC_133020.1, read on the forward strand.
GCAAATACTAGGGCTGTGTGGAGAAGTACAGTCCTTATGAATTAATACCCTTGTTTTGGTCCTACTGGGCTGCTGTGTCTTATTTCACAGTTTTCCAGTTTATTTCACAATTTTATAGGGAGTGAAATATGGCAACTTCTCTGGGCTTGAGATCAGTGCTCTTTGGGGTAAACTACCATAATCTTGAAGAGGTAACTGTGTTCTTTTAACTTGTTTGATGAGGCCTTTAGGCAACAAAGTGAAATAAAGACAGAAAAAAAAGTACAATCTAGATTATATATTCAATCTGAGAAATATTTTTAAAATGAAATTGTCAGATGTAATCATTTTATCCTGTTTTCTGTTTAAGTAATTTGTTTATTTGAATAGTTCAAAGAATTAATAAATTTTATTTTTAATAATTATTTTATAATAAACAAATTAATGAATAAAATTATTTGTGTGTCTGGAAACCTGGGAGGAGAAAGGGTAAGCTACTGTATGTCTGGCATAAAAAGTGTGGCAGAACCTGAAGGGATAGCTGTATCATTTGTTCACTTCTGAAACCATTTGTTCTTCCTTAACTGTAACTGGTGTTCTGGACACACACACTGCACAACACTGAGTTCATGCCCCGAGCCGTCAGCTTGACTCGGGAACAGTTAGGTGGTTCTGATGAGTCTTGCTTTGCTTTTTGTCGTGCTTTAAGTAGATGGCTCATTTTGGTGGAGAGCCCAAGTTAGTTTTGTGGGATCCAAGTGATGCTGTTTGTATGTTCTTCTGAAGGGCGTTGTTAATGCCCTCTATGTAGTTTTTCATCTTGGAGCTAATAACAGGATTCCCTGCACTTGCTAGCTTCTGTGAGTTCTCCTCACTGTTCCTTGAAGGGAGGATCCGTATGTTGGAGGGTATGGACTTACTGTCTGATGGAAATCTTGGTGTGGCTTCAGTCGGTCTTCCTCCTTCCCATCTGCCCACCTGCCCGCTCATTCTTCGTGTCACATTTTCCTGTAATTATCTTCTCGACACACTTGTTTCTCTGTCCTTTCTGCCCAGGCTCTTTCTGTTTGCTTTCCTGCTTGGGCTCTTTGCTCCCTCTTGCTGGAAGTCTTTGTCTTCACTCATAGAGTAGACCTTAGGAAAATAATCTTTTTCATTTTTCTTTTCAAAGGGAGGCCAGCACGTATTTGCAGCTGCCATATTATATACACAGGTGGCAGGAGACAGCAGCAAAGACTGCAAGTTACTGAGGTGTTTGCTTCAGGTTTTGTAGTCTGGGGGTTTGGTCTCTTCTCTCTGGAAACCACCCCCTCCCCCGTTTTCTTCTTGCAAATGGGAGTGTTGTCTTAGAGCTACCCTGCCTTTCTGATAAGTATTCCTGTTCAGGTGTTCCCCACAATTAGGGCCAGCATGTGAAAGTGTGCTTACTACCCGTGTTACTGCTAGTGTCCTGGTCTTCTAGATTTCGAAGAAGATATAGATTATTTTTTTTAAACTGATTGCCTGTATTCATGGATAAGGATATGAAAATTCACAATGAGAAAATTACTTTAAATGTTACATACTACAAAAATCCTGTATTCAAGGTATGAACTGTTACAATTCTCAATTCATGAGGATTAGTCAGACTTTGAAATCCAGGGTTCACCAGGCACTGTCTTCCTTCTCTGCAGAGGGCTGCTCTAAGGCCACATGGTTGGCCCCCGGGCGCACTCCTGGTATGACAGAGCCCAGAGCACGTGCGGTTGGCTGGGATTTTTGGTTTTGCCTGTCGTCGTGTTACTAAGACTCTCGCCCCTCCTCACTTTAAAACATTCACTTAGTTTGTACCTTGGCTGTTTGTGGATTTACTGGCCTTAGGTGGTGCAAAGTTCAACATTTAGGCAAAGTGGGTGGTAGCGTTAGCTCTGTTTCTGGTGTGTCAGTGTGCATTTTCTGGGGTGGCATGCTTTGTGGGGATCTGTGTGGTTTCCTGATGAGAGAAAGGAGGTCCAGCTGCATTCTCTCGCACAAGATGACCTTTGTTTCTGCATGGTCTGCGCTCCAACATGGCATTGTCTGGCCAGTCTATCAATAAATGTTTATTGAGTGCCTTCTGTGAATGCCCAGTAGTATGCTGGGTGCTCTGAGGGATTTTTTTTTTAAGAAAAGGAAGGGAAGAGAAAGAGAGAAACAGTGGCAGGCATTTGAGGAGTTTAAGCATGTTGTCGTGAAACAGATATGCCCTGGGGTTTCATGAAGAGGAATTTTCAGGGGGGTGGAGCCTTGGAGTCTTTTCGCCTAGACTAGCTGCAAGAACTGAATTATTCATAAGAGCGGAGAATTGTTTAATGTTAAGGATTTCTTCAGATTTAGTCTTTTATATATAGCTTTTTAAAAATCAGTATATCAAAATGTGTACTGTATGTCCCACCGTTTCAGGATTTTAAAAAAGTTATTGAAGTGGAAAGATATTCATAGTATATTAGGGAAATATAAATGGTGTACAGTGATCAGTTTTTTGGAGTGCATTTAGAATAGTGACTGGCATGTGGTAAGCCTCACAGTCTTTTTTTTTCTTTAAAGGTAAATCTCAACATCTAAAAAAATGTTTTGAAAGATACCCATTAAAATATTTTCACTAATTTTTCTTAGATAAGTAGGATTAGGATTATGGATTTTCTCTTACTGTATAGCTGCAATTCCTTTTTTTCTTATATGGACATGCATTTATTATATAATAAAGTAACACATAATGAAGAATAAGCTTCAGTCTGAATGTTTGTATGAATTGTTGAACAAAAGCTAGAATTGGTTGCTAGTACAGTAGTGAGTGGCTCAGCGATGCTCAGTGGGCTGCAGTGGTGTGGTTTTATCCTTGAGTTGCTCACAGTGCAGTAGAGGAAACGTGGTAGAAGTGCAGAGACGAGGAAGGTCCGGGAGGCTGGCTCGATCACCTCTCCATCCGCCTCCTTCACAGTGTCTGTGACAGGTGTGCTGTCAGTGTAAAATCTGCAGTGACTGGCTGTTTATTTTAAGGTAATGTGTTCTTTTTTTTTTTAATTTTGGTAGGCATCTAAGTGTTAGGACAGTTTCTTAGGTCAGATTAGACCTACCTCTGTGTAACTACTTGACGTTTATCTTAGGTTTTCAGTTTGGAGCTGGGTGGAATAAATCTACTGCTTCTTCCAGAATAATGACATATATAGTAGAAAAGGGGTTTACCAGATGGATGCTGCGGGGCTGGAGAATTAGGCTTGAGGCTCAGCTTTTACAAGTTTCTGCAGCTGTGCTGACGAAGGAATGTCCACTGTTGCCGCTGCTTCACTGAACCCTTCAGTCGATGCTTGATGCCACTTAAGAGCCCAAGAGCTGACCTTGTAATCTCTGGGAAACTACCCCTGTTCTCGTCTCCTGGAGCTGGATTCATCTGTCACCATCTGTGCTGGTGAAAATGGGAGGTAGAGCCTCTTTCCGCTTGTTACTTCCATGTCAGCCTCACCTGCACACATGCGGCTGGCAGTCTGGGTCACCTGCCTCGGTCTGCAGGGGCGTGAGAACTTGAGTCTTCACTCTTACGTGGGGAAAGCGGGACTCGTGGTGGGGGGGGTTATTCACATGTAGAAAGACTTCTTGAAAGATTATGGGCACTAGCACATGAGAAGATGTTCAGCGTTACTGGTCGTTGGGGAAATGCAGATCAAACTGCACTGAGGTCCCGCTCCACACCCACTAGGGGGGCTGTAATGATGAAAAAGACGGGAAAGAACAAGTGTTGGTGAGGCTGTGGAGAAACTGAGACCCCGGTACGCTGCTGGTGGAGATGTAAGATGGTTCAGCCACTGTGGAAAACTGGCGGTTTCTTGAAAAGTTAAATATAGAATTACCACATGACTTTGCAGTTTCCCTCCTAGGTATGTACTGCAAAGAACTGAGAGCCAGCACTCAAACAAGTACATGTATATGCGTGTTTACAGCAGCATAATTCACAGATAACCGAAAGGTGGGAACAGTTCACATGTCCATCGTGGCTGAATGGATAAATACAATGAGTGCGTACACACATACACATGAGAATATTACTCAAGCATAAGAAGGGATGAAGTTCCGATATGTATTGTGTGTGGGTGTAACTCCAAAACATCGTATCAAGTGAGAAAAGCCAGCTACGGAGCCATGGTGCTGTATGATTCCATTGATGTGAAATACCTGCAGTAAATAAACCTGCAGCGAGAGGCCACCAGCTGGTGGTTACTGGGGCTGGGGGGAGGGGAGACGTGGGGAGAAGCTGCTTGGTGGGTAGGGAGTTTTACTTTGGAGGGATGGAAACATTTTGGAACTAGATCAAGGTGGTGGTTGCACAACATTGCGAATATACTAAGTGCTGCTTGCGATTACTTTTGGGGGGTAGGTAACTAAGTATTTTTATTATTGTTATTATTTTTAATGGAGGTAGTGGGGATTGAACCCAGGGCCTTGCGCATGCTAAGCACGTACTCTTCCACTGAGCTATGCCGTCCTGGCTTGTTCACTTTAAAGCGGTTAATTTTATTTTATGTGAATTTCACCTCAAATTATTTTTTTAAAAGCCCATGTACAGCCATCAATAAGACATGTTCACTATGAAGAAGATGATTGTAACTGTCGTTTGTTGAGTATTTGGGCTGGAGACGTCACATATATTGATTATAATCTTTAGGTATTAGCAACAAGAAACCCATGTCAGTGGAATTTAAAAATCTTGACAGTTTAAGATTCTAACTTTTAATCTAGTCTGTCGATCATATTAAGAGTGAACTCTTGAATTCCAATCAAAGACTGGCCAGTAGGGAGCACTCTTGTTCTTACCTTGCTCTAGTTATGTGTAGAGCATCTGAAGTCATAAATTTAGATTTGTTGTATTAATTTGATACTTTGGAAACTGCCAGCTTGAAGTGTCTGGTTATGAACTTGCACTTTTTTTGAATTCTGTTTTATCTTCCAGTTTTTGGTATTGTAGTTGAAAAGACTTTTTTTTTTGCCATAGAAAAAGTGTGTTTGCAGCCTTATGTATTTAAGTTTGATATTCTTTATTTAAAAGAAACCATATAATATATATACCTAAATAATCAAAACATAAGTTTCCTGAGAAAATATTTGCCTCTCTCTATGGTATTTTAAATTTTATTCTGTTTTACTGAAAAAAAGGTTATTTTAAATTTTATTGTTTTAATGAAAAACATGTTAATTGTCAACCACCAGAGTGATTTTACAACTCATTTTATATTAAGTCAGCTTGAAAAGTTGCTAGTGTCTATGAAACTATAGGAAAGTAGTTAGGGATTGGGGGAGACTTCTCAAAATGTATGCAAGTTTGTAACCAGCGCAGTTAACAGCTGATAGCCCCGGGACTGCAGGTCATCTTGGCTGGAGGCTGCTCCAGTGCATATTGAAAACTCATAAAAACACTTGAGTAGATACCTGCTGTCTGCAAAATAGAGAGCAAGGTCCTACCGTAGAGCGCAGGGAACGATGTTCAGGAGGTTGCAATAACCTATAATGAACAAGAATCTGAGAAAGAATATATGTATAACCGAATCACTGTGCTGTACACCAGAGACTAACAACATTGTAATCAGCTGTAATTCAATAAAGTAAAGCATGGAGGAGAAAGGCTTGCTTGCCGTGCTGAGACAGTGGTGGGTGGTGGACCTCTGAGCACCGGAGCAGGTGCGGCCTGCCCTGAACTGAGAGCCGTGAGTGCCCGGGTGCGCTCCTGTGAGAAGGGCGCCTGGCTGCACGTGCGCACTTCTAATTGTACTGATACAAAGCTGAAGGGATTTCTGTGTGTGCAGCAGCCAGGCCCGGGGCATTCTCTCGTCCTGCCCACGGGGATGGTTCTGCTTCTGCCCTTTGTTGTTCCTTTGCCTTGGAAAAATTCCTGATGAACCCACAGAGCTGTGGTGTAACAATAGTCCTCTGTTTACCCTGATCCTGTCTGAGCTAATTCATAGTAGCAGCACACACTTTATAGCAAAAACAGCCTTCGTGTGTGTCCTTCGGAGTTTGCCGCTTTCCACTGTATTCCATGTTAGCTGCTGCCTTTTAGAGTAATTTCCATGGCTGGTCTTGGCAGCTTGACATTTTGATTTCAAAGATCCTATTATAGTCTTGCCCAAGTGTCAGACACTGACTTCAGAGTTTCTGAACGATAGGCATAAACTCTTCTTACTGCTTCTGTTGTGGCAGAAGATGATTTTACAGTGTTACTGTGTGTGTCTGTAAACCATGTGTACTGCTTAAATGAGTTTCTCTTGAGTCTCAGATTGCATTCATATTGCCTAATAAAGCTTTTACATACTGATTTTATTTGCCGCCCAAAGTTTACACTTACGTGAACTTTGAACTTGATTAGGACCTTGACACTTGGTGGGGAAGTGATTTTCACAGAGGCAGGTTTTACATAGAGGCCAAATTTCAAGAAGACTGTTGCCTAATAGCTTTTAAATGTCTCTCATGGGTGTATATTTGAAGAGTCAGTGAATTTCATAATTTTAGTGTACTAACTAGTAAACAGCTCCAAAAATGTTTCTGTGGTTGTAATCAGGGTTTCTTGAGACTAACTTTCCTCCTAAGAGACTGACTTTGGAGTATTTGGAAGGAACCATTATCAGACTAGTACTGTTAAGAACATTGTTCTGTGCGTTCTTTAAGAATTCAGTGTTTTATTTTATAAAGCACAATTGTGTCGTCTTCAGGAAGCAGGCATTGTACTTCAGCAATGTTGCTTCCTTCTCCAAACACAGGGTAGATAATACAATAATTTGTAGAGTCATTTTTAGAACATTTTTTTCTCATTACCAAGTAATAAATACATATGGTAAAACATTTTAAGAATACATAAATGTATGTAGGAAAAAAAACTTGTAACTCCATTTGTCATAGACATACCCAATTTGGATCATATTTGTCTGTGTGTGTACAAATAGACACCCACACTCTTTGTATTACTTTTTAAAATTTAATGAGGTGAGCATATGTTAGTAAATATTCTTATGAAACATTAAGTGACTACATAAAATTGCCGTATTTTTAACCATTCTATTGTAAGACATTTAGGACTTTTCAAACGTTTTGTCATATGTATTACTGTTATGGCCATCTTTATTAATACATTTTCACATTTCTGATTGTTTTCCTATGATATGTTGCTAAAAAAATCAAATCTGCTGATCAAAGAGGATCAAAGGAGTTATAGGAGAGTTTTTTCCTATGTAAATTTTATGTATTCTTAAAATGTTTAACATACGTGTTTATTACTTGGTAATGAGAAAATGTTACAAAATGAACCTACAAATAATCTACCCTGTATTTGGAGAGAAAAGCAACATTGCTAAAAGAAAGCCTCTCTGTCCAAAGGATGACACAACTGCGCTTATAAAAGAGATGAATATACCTGTCGACACTGTTCTCCAGAAAGATTGGACACTTTAGATGATCACCAGCAGGCGTGTAAGAAAGCATGTGTTTGGAAGCAACTTCGGTGTCCATCGACAAATGATTGGATTCAGAAGATGTGGTGTATCTGTACAGTGGAACACTGCTCAGCCATACGGAATGAAACAATGTCATTTGCAGCAACATGGATGGACCTAGGGATTATCATACTAAGTTAAGTCAGACAGAGACAAATACATGATATTGCTTATATGTGGAATCTAAAAAAAAATGATACAAATGGACTTATTTACAAAACAGAAACAGGCTCACAGACATAGAAAACAAATTTATGGTTACAAAGGGGAAAGGGCAGGAGGGATAAATTAGGAGTTCGGGATTAACAGATAAACACACTACCATATACAAAACAGATAACCAACAAGGTCCTACTGTATAGCACAGGGAACTATACTCAAAGTTTTATAATAACCTGTAGTGGAAAGGAATCTGAGAAAGGATGTATATAAATGTGTAACTGAATCCCTTTGCTGTACATCTGAAACTAACAGCATTGTAAATCAGCTCTACTTAAATTAAAAAGAAAAGTGCATGTGCCACCTTATCTGTTTCTATGTTTACAAATCTTTTGCCTGGAAAAAAAACCTTTTGACTGTAGGTTAAAAGGTTTTGTTTTAATTTGCAAATCTTTGTTTATATTTTCATGTGTTTACTGGCCATTTGCATATTATATTGTCTGTGAATTGTGTATTCCTGTTAATTGCTCTTGGGGACAGGAAGGTCTTAGTATTTCATTGCCTTACATGGGTTCTTTCAATAGTAAGGATACAGTTCTTTGTCACATTTATTGTAAATAATTTTTAATGTGTGTCATTTGTTCTAGTTTTTGATTTTTGATGTACAGAGTTTTAGATTTCTAAGTGGTAAAATGTGCTACACTTTTGTATTTGTAATTTCTTACACTTTTTTGTTTAGGAAGCTCTTCTCTATCTGAATATCATTTAATGTCTATTTTTATAAATTTTCTAATTAATCTGCATTTTATATCCAGTTCTTTTTTTTTTCTTACATTTTTTATTGATTCATAATCATTTTACAGTGTTGTGTCAAATTCCAGTGTTCAGCACAATTTTTCAGTCATTCATGGACATATACATATACCCAGTTCTTTAACCTTCCTAGAACTTATTTTAAAGTTTTATGTGTGGGGAACATAGTTTGATGTTTTCCTAATAACTGAAAAGCTTTCTAAATACTGTGATCAGTCATCAATCTGTTTCCTTTTGGTTTGTGTCATTTCCTTTTTCTTTCTGAAATGCTTAATTATTGTGAGAGTTGTTGCATTGGTCTGTTTTTTTAGCTCTACATTGGTTTAATTAGTACAGGCTTATAATTTGTGTTAATGGCTGATTGGACATTGAAAAAAAAGTCCAAATACATATATGTTCCCCATTCTCACCCCACTCTTTTTATATGCTGACTGCCTCAGGAATCACCTTAACTGGTACTTCTTCAAAGAGACCTTCCCATACCATCCTGTCTAAAGTCGGGCAACCTGTGCCAGTAAGAGCACAAGTAAATACGTTAGCCTTTCAGAAGTCGTTTCCTTCTGAATCTTCCACATCCACTTCTCCTGTTCCTCATTATTAGGTGAGCTGTTAAATGCAGCCAGCTGTTGGTCCACCATCAGCTCCTGTTTAATTGCTCAGAACTTTCTTATACACTATGTCATAACAAAACCAAGAGCATTCCAAAAGTATGCAGTTTTAAAACACATAAAAAGATATAGTTAAAGCCTTATACAGCCTGTCTTCATATCTGCCATTGAAAATTCTTCCTACTAGCAAATTCTGTCATTTGAGAGAACTGACTTAAGAGTGTAAATTCCAGAGTTGTAAAGGATATTATACAGTACATTTTTGATTATGTCCTAGGTGAAAAAAAAACAGCCAGTGTCTTGGACAAAAAGTCCACAAAGCTCTGTAAAACCTTTGCCCCATTTTAGGATGAAGTGTTAGGATGCCGGTGCCATCAAGCTTCAAGCTAGGCGTCCCGGTACCAGAGGGGCAGCTGTTCCGCAGACCACACTGAAGAGTCTGTGGTGTGATTACCACAAGAGGGCCAGACTCAGTGATGACATGAAAAGTGATTAATTTTATTATACATGATGATGAATTTTATTAATTATAAACAGTCAGCATAAGGAAAGGATATTGAAAGAAAAATTTTAGAGGCACTAATTTCAGTGAGAAAAAAGGCTGGAGAGATTTTGATGCTTTACTTAGCGTTTTCACAGGGCATGTCAAAAAGCAGCACACCAGCTTCGTTTTTCATGGAAAATGTGTCCTGTGGTTTTAAAGCCACTTAACTCTCCTTCACTGTTCACACAGTTGCAGTCTTAAAAAATCACTAGTGATAAGGCTGTGGTACTTCTGTAGCAGTGAAGTACGATCTTCAGTAGATAAACAGAACTAATTGATTTATAATCACCATTCTAATATAATAATTGTAATAAACTACAAGGCTCATGTTGGAGACTGTGCTATCAAATGGGCTGTTTTGTTCTTCTCACATATTTTACTTTGGTGAAAAATTATAAGCTGTAATTCACATGAACTGAAGGGACTGTTGAGATAATCCAGTCAGTGCTTTTTGGGAAAAGTTTTAAGCTGCAGACCTCTTTTCAAGTAAATATTATTCATCTATAGAAATAAACCTTATTTTAAGAAGCAAAATGAAAAAAAGGCAGAGCTCTTCTGATTAGACAGGAATGGGGAGCCCAGGTGCCCCAGTAGTGCCCGGCCAGGCATTCCCTGAAG